>NC_134089.1:26838791-27438791 GCF_000715075.1 Nicotiana tabacum | reverse complement strand
ATATTTAATATTTATCTCTACCTCACCTTTATCATTTTCTAAAAGTATTCCCAGACACTCAGACAACAATATTGCCTATTTCTACATAGGATACCATATGTCTGCTTTCTTGAGTTGGGGGTGGGGAAGGGGGTGGGGGGTTTCATTTCCATCTCCTCTCTTCCCATTTTCCATTTACAGAAATTAAGTGAGCGTTTGGACATGAGAATTGTAAAATTTAAAATCAAATATAAAAAAGTGAAATAAATTTCAAGTGAAAATTATATTTGAAAATTAGAATTGTGTTTGAATATGAATATAATTTTGGGTTGTTTTTGAAGTTTTGTGAGTGATCTGAGTGAAAATTTTGAAAAACACTCTTTTGAAGTTTTTTAAATTTCCGAAAAATTTTAAAACTCATTTTCAAGTGAAAATTGAAATTTTTATGGCCAAACAC
This sequence comes from Nicotiana tabacum, assembly GCF_000715075.1. Classification (NCBI taxonomy): domain Eukaryota; kingdom Viridiplantae; phylum Streptophyta; class Magnoliopsida; order Solanales; family Solanaceae; genus Nicotiana; species Nicotiana tabacum. Next base: position 27,438,355 of record NC_134089.1, on the reverse strand, counting down.
TGATTTTGGAAAAAAATGAAAATTTTTCGAAAAAATTCTTATGTCCAAACGGGCTCTAAATAACACCACTTTTAATTTTCTTCTATCTAAGTGGGACTTTAATAACACGAATCACGTGTTCAGTTTTTAATATATTGTATAGAAAATAAATCAACATCAGTCACTTCCTGATGAGTCAGCTAACTGGATTCGCTTCCACAAACCTAAATGAGAAATGTTGAGTTTTGTATAACCTTAGTGAAGATATAGTTACAATTATGTTGTTACCGATCGATCAACTCTTCAAGAAAATTATTCCGTCATAATTATAGTAATTTATACTTTTTAAAATGTATCATCTTCTCTGAACGAGAGTTTGAACTAAGATTTTGAGTTTATATGAACAGTTCAATTTTATAATAAATTATTTATATATATTAAGTGAATATATTTATTATTAAATACAAAAGTTACTGAATTATGTCGAAGCCGAAACTGTGGCTCCGCCCTGCTCTAAACAGCTCAAGGCTAAACTTGAGAATACCTTTTTTTTTCTTAACTCATCTAGTCTGGAAGAGAGAACTCCTTCGGTGGATCAAAAAGAAAATTTGTCTCAACGTGAAAAGATTAAACTTGAAAATAACAGTAACCATAAAACTTATTTTAAGAAAAAGAAATAATGCTGTAGTAGTATTTTTGAAAGATTCATCAATTCTGATAAATCATTGTCTTCTAGATAATATTGATCATTGCATTGTTTGACATGACTTTTATGTTTGATATGACTTTTGTACGTGGCGATAAGACTTCAGTTGGAGCCATCCAAATCTATCCTCGTAAACACTAAACAGATTCCTTTTATGTAAATAAAGTTTGTTTAGTGGCTTTCATCTTGATTACAGTCAAATCATAAAGATATATGGAAAAACTAAGAAAAGCAGAAAGAAATTGATTACTCATAATTTCAAATCATACATTGGCCTACACATGTATTAATGGCAAAAAAGATAAAAAGTTACCTTCTTATTAAAAAAACTCCAAGAAAATCTCTATTGGTTGATAAATATTTGGAAGAAAATATAGTCACTTATATCATTATTACGCATATAGAAAGTGGAATATGATTGTACTTTTTGCTGTAGTTATTGTTTAACTATTTCTTTTTCTTTTTTCTTTATGTTTTTCAAATTGGCTCTTAATAATTGCTGATGGACGTTCTAATTAGAAATTGAGCAGGTTAATTATGGATCTCTGCAAAGAATAACCCCTCCCACACACACACACACAAATAAAGGAAAAATGAAATATCGTGAATCATGATAACAGCCTTTTCTAAGTCAAACTTCTACTAATGATTCCATCAACAAAAATAAAGGGAGGGAAACAAAAAAGGAAAAGGAAAAAAGTATGAGGGGACAACCGTTCACCTACAAGGCTTATGGAACTACAAATACTTGTTGTTATTCTTGTAACGGATCTTAGGGGTAGTTTGGGTTATTGGTATAAGAATATTAATTTCGGTATAAAATTTTAAAATTATATTTAGATAAATTCAGCTACACTTATAAAAACAAAAAAATTGCTGGTCTCTACTTATTAAAAGTCTTGCTCACTAACTATTTACATTATATTATAGCTTAAGCTGAAAGCAACACCGATTTCATGGAACCAAATAGAGCCTTACCATATTACACATAGAAGCAAAACAATAAAATCAAGTGCAGCTTGAGCAGATTTTTAGCTTGAAAATTTAGACCACATACACTTAAAATCAACTATAAATGAACTCAAACTTTAGATTCAAATTCTTACAAATATTAATTGCAATAAGTTTTAATTAGAAAAATCTACACAATATAGTCGCCACCCGGAAAAAAACATATATATATATAATATGCCTATTTTATACATAATTAAGTATATATTTTTATATATTTAGCTAGCGACTGTAATATTATTGGACGTTCGTCCAAATATATTAAAAGCTCTTAGTGATACACACCTGAATTCAAAGTCCAAATCTATATCATATTAAAACGAGAATAGTATGTATTGAGGTTAAGCCAAGTGGCAAGCTAAAATGAAACCACTTGGCAATTTTAGGACAAAATTTGAATCATAAATGGAAACATAATTAATGGAAGTTGTTTAATGAATCTTATACATAATCTAAATAGATCTTAGACAAATCTAATCTATATATCTATATTTATATGTATATTTGTATCTATATCTATATTTATATCTATATACTGATCCACTCATAGATTTTCTTCTATATTAGCTAGAAATATGGAGGTAAAAAATTAATTAAAAAACTATAATAGAATGTTTTTTTTTATAGAAATACATAAATTGAGATAACCTATGACTATTTATATTTTGGATTAAGTTAAAATATAAATAAAACTAAAATTTACTTAAGATATTAAAGATTTATTGAGTTTAAAAATTTAATAAATTCAAGCGGCAAAATAAGATCTTAAAAAGTATACAAATTATTTATAAGGTAAGAAAAATACTAAAGAATCAATAAAAAAATATTTTAATAACAATAATAATGAAGTCATATTAATATTGATAAATCGGACAAAAAATTATCTTATACGTAAATAATACTACAACATTTAGATATAATGTGTTCAAACAATTAAGAAAATACTTTTGTATGATTAATATTTGAATTGAGTACAGTTAGTTTAAGTTTGAAAGCATAACATAAATTTTTCAAAATGCGGTCCAATTTAGAAAATAGAATGATAAAAAAATATTTGAATTTGAGATGAGAAAGTTATTTAATTTTATCTATATTATATTAGAATGAGTGTGATAGAAATATATATTAAATTCGAACAAGCTAATAAAAATCCACATGATAATGTAATAATATTAGGAATTGAATAATATAATATCAAAAATAAAGACTAAATAGAGAAAAAATAAAAATTCAGATTTTTTAACATAGAGAAAAGGGGTAAAACTAATTTAAATTTGAGATAAGAAAGTCTTTTATATTGTGATAAGAAAAGTCATAATATGGGTAAGTCCACGTAACTCAAGTCTAATATACAAAATCAAAAACTAAAAATATTGAATAATAAAAATAAATTAGAGATAATGTGAGGATATTTATAAATCATGAGTTTAGAAAATAAAATAAAGTAAATACATAATACTTAAAAATATTATTAAAATTTAAATAATTTAAAATTTTCAAGCAATATTTTTAAATCAAAATAAAAATTTATTTTATGATTAAAGAATTATATATTTATCTATATTATATTAAATAATAGTAGTTGATAATGATATTAAATAAAGTTACAAGTTAATGAAAAGTTACATAAAACGTAGTAAGACTATATATCAGATTAAAAAATAGCAAAAGTACGTTAAATTATTAAAAAATTACTATTCGAAATGAAAGGGAAAAACTATTTGAATGTGAGATTATAGTTCTTAAAACTATGATGAGAATGCTTAAACTATGGGTAATACCACAAAATTGAAGTCTTATTTATGAAAAATAAAATAAAAAATAAAAAATAAAAATTTAAAAATAAAAAATAAATTTCTATATAGGCAATTTACTAATAAAAATTAAAAGTTAAATTTGTATCTTAAAAATAAAAGAGAAAGAAAATTTGCATAAGTAAATAATATGACAGTAAAAATATTGCTACAACATTCAGATATAATGTGTTCAAAATAATTATAAAATATTATTTTATGATTAAAATAAAATTTTAATATAGGTAATTTTACTAATAAAAATTAAAAACTAAATTTGCATCTTAAAGCTAAAAAGAAAGAAAATTTAACTGCAGCTAATACAAAAATAATTATAAGAGAACTCAATACATTTGGAACATAATAATCAAATAAATTAATTCAAAGTTACAATTTAAAATAAAATATGATATTATTTTGGTTATAGGTGAAATAGTAATATAAAAACTAATTAAAATATTGTAGTAGAGAAGAGAGTGTATAAAAAATAGAGGTAGTGTGAGGATACTTATACTTTAAATTAAATAAAAATAAATAAATTAAATAATTAAAATATATTTTAAAATATTACTTATAAATTTAAATGATTAAAAAATTTCAAATAAGAGGTTACAAGCATAAAAATAAACCAAATTTCAAGAATAAAACATTTATATTTAAGGACTATTAAAGGATAATAAGCAAGACATTAATTTAATTATTAAGCTAATAAAAACTTATATGATAGTATAATAATATTAATTAATAAATAATACAATAACTATAAGAAAAGAACAAAAAAAAAGGAATTTGCATAAAAATGATGTGATAAATAAGACATATTTGACTTTCAGTCTTTCAGATAAAAACAAAGTGATAGTAAGAATTTTGTTAAAATAATATTATCTAATGTGCTCAAACAAGACAGATCACAACATGGCATGTTTAGTATTTTTTATTATTGACAACAAAATGAAATGCAAGTACTGCAATTACGGATTATGCTAATACAAATATATATATATATAATAGGTTGTCAACTACGAGAGTTGAACAATAATATTTGAACAATAATTTAATATCCTTCTTCATAATTAATATCTAATGTTATATAATTTTTATCTCAAATGTTTATATTTTAAGGTTATTCGCACGTGATTCAAATAACCTACATTACAATTTGATATGATTTTTATCCGCGCATCGCACGGGTACTAATACTAGTAACTATTAGTAAGTTTTTAATTCTCAAACCCAAAGATTCAAAACTCCTTCAAATGGCGGACCACTTTTTTTTCTTCTTATTTATCAGCCACCAAATTGGGAATATAACCACGATTATATCTTTGCACAATAGCATCAAAATGATTTAACAATAACAGTTAAAGTATACCATAGCAGTATATTATTATAGAATTATATGTTCTTGCGGTACTATTGCAGAAGTGCATACTGTTGAAATATACTGTAGTAAAATGTATAATATACTAGTATATTTTTATCGTATATTATATATAGCGATATACTATATTGGTAACTGCTTTCTTCTTCAAATTAAAGAGCATCTAGCTCAACACTGGTTTGTCTTCAAAATTTCAATGCTAATCACCTCAAATCAGTTCCAAATGCGATAAATTTTAATATAAACTTTCCAAAGATACTATATATAATATTTTGTACACCCACTTCATATTAAATAACAAAAATCTTCAAGTTAAAAATCTAGATTAAAGAACTTCAAGTGCAATAAAGGTGGACCTTCAAACACACAAAATCATAAATTAAATTTTTTATAAAGAAAGACTTTAAAAAGAAAATCTTTAAAATATTCATTTTACCAAAACACAAGAAGTACAAAATCTGAGCAAACATAGGTTTTGAAAGAAAAAGGCTATGAGATAGGGCGGCCCGACGAATTCTGTGGCCTAAAGCTAAACTTTACGAGAGACCTTAATTTTTTTATTTTTTTAATTATTTATTTGAAGTCTATTTTTTTTTAGCTTTTCTTAGATACAAAGTTATTAATAATTTTCTTATAATCAATAACTCCTAATAAATATTTCTCAATTGATAATATAGCTAATCCATTTAACCTTTCTTATGACATCTTAGGTAAGATTTCATTAATTTTAATTTTGAAAACTTCTTTCCGCTGAAGCAATGGTAACATGAGTTATTAACATTATTCCATAAGCAATTTAGACATTTGGAAAAGAATTAAATCTTTTTTATTTTATTAAGTGTAAATATTAAACTGTTATTTTCTAATTGTACTATATTCCTTAATACTATTATCAAAAAATAAATCTAAACCATTAAATACGAATTGATTATTATGCTTTAAGGAACATTCAAGATTAAGGCAATATTGTTTTTTCAAATTTTCAATATCTAGTGGTCTTAGTTTTTACGGCCAAATAAAAAACCAAAAATATTTTCATATGTTGCGAATTATTCAAATCTATATTGAAGTGAAAAAATAACCTTGTATATTATGTATAAAAGTAATCAACTCTAAAGTACTCTTTGAAATCGCATCAAATTGTTACTTCCTATATATCACACGTTTCTTACGAAATTCGAGCTCGATATTCATTTCAAGTGCAATTTTCTTGGTAAAGAAATCAAACTTTTCACTTTACAGAACTTTTTTTAAATGTTATACATAGTTTAATAGGTGTAATAAAAAATGGGGCCCTCAAAAATATGGGGCCTAAAGCGGTTGCTTTACTTACTTTATGGAAGGGTCGCCCCTGCTATGAGATTACGGGTGTGTTTGGTATGAATAAGGAAAATATTTTTCGGAAAATGTTTTCCAATTTTCCCATGTTTGGATGGCATAAATATTTTGGAAAATATTTTTCTTATGAACTCATTTTCCTCCAATTGGAGAAAAATATTTTCCTCCAATTAGAGGAAAATATTTTCCTTATCAAAATAAGGGAAAACATTTACCAAAACTCTTTCTCGACCTTCCCCACCCTCTCTCTCCAAATTTTTTTTTTCAAATTTTAGTTTTTCCGTTACTACCCACCCTATTACCCCTCCATCCCACCACACCCCACCCCACCCCCGCAAAAAGAAATTTTACCTTAAATCGTTTTCTTTTTTAGCAATTTCAAATTTCTGTTTTTTCGTTTTTCTGCACCACCCACCATCCGCTCCAACCCCCCTCACCCTCCCCCCAGCCTTCTTTGAAAAAAAATATTCAAATTTTACAAATTCCAAAATTATGAGTTCGGAGGTTTATGTGTTTGGAACTTTACGGGTTTAGAAATTATAAAGTTTACGGGTTCGAAATTCTGCGGTTTTGAAAGTTTAGAGGTTCGAAAGTTTATGAAATTAGCGGGTTCGAAAAGTTGTTGTGAAAGTTTATGGCTTAATGTTTATTATATCTAAATTATTTATGAATACTCTTGAGAAGTCATTTTCTTTAATTTGCATACCAAACACCGGAAAATAAATAAAATTACTACTTGTTTTCCAAAAGAATATTTTCTTGGAAAAGGGAAAATGACACTATATAGCCGTTTTTAAAATAATAATCGAATATATATATATATATATATATATATATATATATATATATATATATATTCTGTATTTTATATACAAAAATTATATAAATTTTATACAATTTTTTCGATTACTAAATATAAATAATTTTTGACGTGGGCCAAAAGTGATAATACACCAAAACATAACTAGTTTTCAAATGGGTTAAAAAAGAATTTTTACCTCCTATAGCAAAGGTTAACACCTTATTTATTTTAACTAAATACCATTTAAAAAAATTATATTCTATAGATACCTTTTAATGTTTATAGCAAAATATTTAATTTTGGTTACCTCCTAACTCTAAGCCACTAAATACGCTATTCAGTTACACTATTTTCTTTCTCTTTCTACTTTGATACATCCCATTCTCTTCCCCCATTCCCTGAAAACACGATGCTCAATCTCAAAATTTCTCTCACCCACACTATTTTTTTTTCATTCCGATCAATTTTTGCACCGAATTGAATATGTTGGGTAGCAGCGGACCTCAGGCTTCCTGATCGAGTCTTCCCCAGGCAAAAATCTATTCACAATCCATCAAAACTCAATTATGAGTCTTTAGCGTCGTTAAGCAATGAATCAATTTCAAAAATTTTGGATTCGGTTGCAACGATTGGGTGCTTTGAGGTAGGTAACCATGAAATTTCAGGGGATCTCATCAAATCAGTCTTGTCCGTCGGTGACAGAGTCTTTGGGATTTCATCGGAGGGAATTCAATCTGACCACCCTCATCGCTTGAAAATCCTTCTTGGAAGGTAGCATTCCTGTCTCTTAATGATAACTGGTCAATACTAAAGGAGCTTTGACTTGTTTGGCTATGATACATCCGCTAATCCCTTGTATAATTCAAGTAACGTTGGGTAGCAGATAATGAAAAAAGGTGTCGCATGTTGTACCTTCAAATTTCAAAAGTGTCGCGTGTTGTACCTTCAAACGTTGCTGCGGCTGATTCACCGGAAATTAGGGTTTGTTCTTGAACAAAGACGACGAAGTTTGGGGGCTGAGCAACTTGATTTTCTGTTAATATAGTTCAATGTATTTTCATGTATTTCATTGTATTCATTGTCTTTTTTTTTCATTGTAATTCAATGTATTCCGTTGTATTCCATGTATTTCATTGTATTCACTGTCTTTTTTCCCCATTGTATTTCAATGTATCCTGATATATTCTATGTATTTTATTGTATTCGCTGTCTCGCTTTATGCTATGAATGTATTCATATGTTTTTTTTAATTAATATAATTTATGTATTCAGATGTATTATATAATTTCTCTGAAGATTGCTATGTTTTTGGGGTATTTTTCGGTTGAGAATCTTTTTTATAATTGAAAATACAATTTTTGTGTGTTATAATTGAGTTTGTTGAGTTATATTAAGAGTCTATTATGTTAATTGATTCACTTTCCGTTTTAAAAACAGTGTAATCCCTTATTTCACGCCGTGAATACAATAATTTGTCCAGCTGTAATCTCATGTTTCACTTCATGAATACAGTCGAATACACTCGAATACAACAACTGATTAGCTGGACTTCCCTGATTCACGCCTATTTTTGCTATTGTATTCATGAATACAATAGCTTAAATACATCAAATACATCTTATAACCACAGAAAAGTTATCTATAATCCGTAATATAGCAAATTGTATCTATATATGGCTAATTACTACTAAAAGATAGTGCTTTATGAAAATTTCCCTAATAAAAAAAAATCCATATATACATTTAACGTTATTTCCCTTTATAAGTATCTCATTTTGGTCATAGGTATTAGCTAATACCTTAATAAATGTTATTCCGAGAAACAAAGTGGAACGATAAAATACATACCAAAATCTTAATATTATATATCTCATATAGGATGTGGGTTTATAATCCCATATTACAATCTGGATATCCATTCTCTAAACCAAAGGACCCCTTATTAGATTATAATGATCAAATTATTTGATTTTTTTTGTGGCTCAGACTTACTTTTGAGATAAAATTTATGTCCTTGAAAATTACATTATAAGTAAAGGAGTAGTTAATAGTTTCAATTACAGTAGAAACATTTTAAAACTGTGTTTATAGAAAACCTCAAATAGCAATAACTGAGTATCTTATTGGGGTAGTGGGATTATTAAGATTCCACTTAGGACTAAACATTATGTGGAAAGTATAGTACCTTCATGTAGGGGCGGAGCTACCGTGGTGTTTATGGAGGCATAACGTAATTTTGGTTTATATTCTGTATTTGTGGTAAAAAGTTAGTTAATATATAGTATAAATAATTTATTCAAAATTTAACGAGCTGCATTTTTTATAATTCATAACCCATAAACTCAAAATTATAGTTCTGCTTCTACCTTCATATAACAAAAAAAAAAAAAAAAAGTACGGATAATACCGTCGTTACCAAATAAAGTAAGTATAATACCTTCATGTACCAAGAAAATATGATATACCTTCGTTACTAAAACAAGAAAAGAAATTAGAAAATTTTGACTTATTCCTGATTTCCAAAGGCCACGAACTATCATTCTGTAGCAATCTACCCAAAGTGTGTGAGCAAAACCGTACGCATGATATACCGTCCTACTTTTTCCTTATAAACCCTAAACAGATGGTAGAGCTTGCGAAAGTTGTCCTTGCAATCTTAACTTTGTTGCATAACTTCCTGTTGAAGGGACATAGATGTGGTTGCCTGTAGCAACATCCAATATGACTAAGAATTTAAGTTATATATACCATCAATATAAATAAATTTTATACCATCACGTCATTTTTATCCGTTGTAGTAGATAATTTGTTTTATTTCAAGATTTTATAAATTTCCCACTTTAAGGAAACTTACTTATTAATATTTTTTTAGTAACCTGATAGTATAACTATTATTTACACTTACAAGGTACCTGTATAAAAAAGAAAATAATATTTAGCAATTGGAATAATATTTAACAAATTAGAACAATAATTAGCAATATAGCACAAGTTTCATCGAGTTCTAGAAAAAAGAGTGTTTACCCTTAAAATGAGTAACGATTGAATTTGTACGCTATTTAAAGGATACTTGATTTAATTTAATACGAATGATCTAAACCGACAAATAATTAAATTAAAGGGAAACAAGACGATCAAACCAAACGTGATGGACAATTAAGCCTGGATTAAGATGAACACTGAAAATTAGTTCCGGTCAAGCCCTCGAGATGGGCTCGGTTGCAACTAAATAAATGAGTAGCAGAAGAACACTTTGGACAATAGCTAGAAGATAAAAATAAACTTTATTGCTTTGATGTGCGTGCCAACAACGGCCGAAAAAATAAAAAAGTTCTCCCCTTTATAAAGTATGAGAGTTTCAATCCTAGTACAATCTTAATAAGGTAAAAATTCTTCTATCCTAGTAAATTATGATCCGCAGTTGATATCGGGCGAGATTCGTGCCGTAATATCCGGTTAATGGCAGATATTTCGGCTCCTCGATCGTTCTCTCTAACTGTCCTCCCTTTGGCCTCGATTCTTTGTTTTACTCGAGCTCGATTCCTCTCATGTTTAGCCATGTCCGAATCTTGTTGCGTCACTTGTCCACCCGATCTCCAACCTAGGGAGCCTTTGGCTCTATGCGATATTGCTTCAAACCATGCCGTCTTCTCGTTTCTTTATCGAAAAATTGAGAGTAACTCTATCCCCGATTTTACCCATACACATATAGTCCCTTAATTTTTCGGAGAGTAGATTTATATAAATGATGAGAAGTGATTAATTAACCCCGGTTTCTTCCTTTGTACGCCACAAGTGAGTTGACAAGTCACCGAAATATCCCATCAGTCGTGTCGTTCTAACTTCGGACACATGTCAGCCGCCGGTTGACCATCCTCGGTAGGCACCGAATGCGAAACATCACACATTCATTATTTCTTCCCTATAAAAGCTCTAGTTTCCTTTGTCATTTTTTACTTTCTGATTTCAAATCTTCTTAAGGCACCCTCAGATTTTCTACTTGTTCATAAATCTTTCAAATCTTCATAAATTGTTCTTCGCATCTTCATATCTTCATCGTTTATCTTCAAATCTTCATACTTCACCTTTAAATCTTCATACTAGATCTTCAAATCTTCATTCCAATCTTCAAACCTTTATATCAACCTTCAAACCTTCATATTGCCAGATCAAGATGGCTAAAACATCCAAATTGGTACCTCAAAACACTACTCCCTTAACATCTACCTGGGCCACATCCCACAGGTAACGAGGTAACCCTTCCGATAGCAGCCCCGAAACCTCCTCTTAAAGAATTTATCCCCGGAGGTAGCTCCGTAGATAATGACATTGAGGTCGAAAAGGCCTCCAAACAAGGAGACCGAGGCGAGGAAGCACGGAGGTACGTTTGCTCTATCACCAAGGAGACACTCCCGGTGGTCCGAGATGACTGAAAATGGGAAGGCAAAAAATATAGTCATTCTCAGTCCCAAGAAGGACATCACGACGCACATGGAAGGGTACTTAAGTGTTTACACATAACCTTCACATTCAATTCAGTGGACATGGTGATCCTTGATTTTTGTAAGATGTATGAAATCTGCCTCAGGCAGATCCACTCGTATTTTTGGAGAGTCATGACCCTTCTCCGTCACTTTGCCAACAACACGGAGGAGCCTCGATTCACCATTGACCATCTGCTTCGGGTTTACAGTCCCCCAATCTTCTGAGGGGGGCTAATCAAGCTCGCCCAACGAGCAAAGATGGCTCCCTTCTTGTGCATAGAGGAGGACAAGGAACAAGGCTGGCACAGGAGGTTTGTTCGGATAATGACCAACGATCTCATTCCCTTCGAGTTCCTCCCATTCCCCGAGAAGTGGAACTAAACACGTAAGTCCATCTCCTGTTAAATTGTCAAAATAACCTTTTCAATTTACTCATCTTTCTCATTACTCGTTTTTTTATATACAGCTATCGCCCGAGTCCCCAATGCAGTCCTCTGTTATAGGGAGTGGATCGAGGGCATCTGCAAACAACTTACATATTCCGAGCGCGTGTGGCACAAGCTTTCCAAAGGAAAATAGAAGGCTCATTCTCATTGTGAGTGTCCCTTTTCTCTCGGTTGAATTCCCCTTTACCTTGTGATATTGACTAAGTCTCTTCCTTTCACTGGTTTTTACAAGACCATCGAACTTCAGTCAATTACCGAGGCCATGGCCTCGACTCCGCCTGAAAAACTCTCTGTTTCACTGTAGCCTAATTTTGAAGTTGCTGCGAAGAAAGAAGAGAAAATAAAGGAGAAGAAAAGGTCACATGACTCCTCAGACGCCCCCAACGAGGCCAAGAAGAAAAAGATCGTAGTTAGGGTCAGAAAGAGTACCAAGAAAAGTACTCGTGCCAGGGTTCCGGACCCTAAATCTCTCTATCGGCTCAAGGACTATCCCGAGGATGATGGCATGTAGTTTGTCGTTCACGATACGATCGATGCTGCAAAAGAGCTGGTAGCCCTGAAGGGGGTGATCATAGGGTTGAATCCTCTCAGCTCAGGAGCCCGAGGAAGATTATGTGGCCTTTGCTCTTCAAGAAGCTACTTCGATTCTGAAAGAGGCCACCAAAGTCATTGACGTCCCGGAATCACCGTCTAACGTGGAGCCTCTTTTAGGTGAGGCTTGGGATGTTACAAAGAAATCAATTGAGGCGTCATGGTCCGTGGACGAGGCCGTCAAGTTTTTTACAAAGGCATAGATGTTAGCATGCTGGAAACTACTTCCCTTTTGGCCATCTGGAGATCCCGAAAAGGGATGCGCTGCCAGAGTCAGGTGGTCCAAGTTCGAGTCCCAAGCTAGAGAGGCAGTTCCCCACGCCGGGTGTGGACCCTGATCAAAAGAACAAGGTCATGTTCATAGTATAGGGGATACTAGGATGCTATCCAGGCCAGTCGGTTTGGCCAGTTACCTTCGTTCCTTGGTAATCGAAGAGGACCAAGTGAAGATGAACGAGGTAGATGGGCCAAGCCTCTTCAACGAGGCATAACAGGCGCTGAACAGGGAATGCTTTATTCCCCTCATATCTTTAAGGAGTTTATTTTGACTTAGAGAATTCCAATGATTTTTCTTCTTTTATGCCTCAGGACATGGTGCTTTATCACGAGAGCTTCCTCCGGTCCCGAATAGAGGTGAGTCACCTCAAGTTCGAGCTCAAGGAGCAAGTCCAGCAAAAGGACATGTACAAAGCTATTTGTCAGCAAAAAGATGAAGTCCTCAGGGACCACTCTGTCCTTCACGCTGAGCTGGAAAAAGCTCAAAAGAACGACTCAAAGGCGAAACAGGAACATGCCCTTTTTGTTGAAAAGATAAGAGTGTTTGAGATTAATAACGAGAGGTTAGGCGTAAATGCTAATGCCGCAGCCTCGCAGGTCCAAGAAAAGATATACCCGATCGACCAGCTTAGGGTCGAGATGGACGAGGTTAAAGCCTCAGCGCAGGAGTTGAGGATCAAAATAGATCTCCTGGACTCTAAAGAGGATGCCACCAAAGAGGATTTGGCATCGACCAAAGTATAACTCCGGGTGATGAGAGAAAAAGCCGACAAATGGTCTCGGCTAAATTAGGAGCTTCGGGCACAACTCAACTCGACCGTTACAGAACAGGATGATGTCGGCCAAGAATACACCGCGCTGAAGTCCAAATTAGAGATGGCTTTGAACGAGGACTCCAAATTATATGACATGTTGGACCAGTACAAGAACGATGTGGAGGTAGCCAAGGCCTGTTTAATAATGAAGGCCGAGTATGTGAAGTGGTTGTCTCGGAGTGAGACCCTTGAGGAGATCCATGCTCGGGGATGACCTAGAGGCCAAGATCGAAGAGGAGAAGAGGCTTGAAGCTGAAGCCAGAGCTAGATACCAGCCTGATGGTTCGTGCAGCGAGTCAGGCTCCCACGAAGACTAGGCGGGAAATGCCTTAGTTTATTTTTTGTTCTTTCTTGTAGCAGCATATTTTGTATTTTGGGGCTTTTTCATAGCCCCTCTGTAAAATACCTTTTGGTATATATTTATATATAATTCTTTGGTTGTACATTGTGTCCTTTATCTTATGTATTTGCTTATGTTTAAGAGTTATAAATTGTGTTTTGGACTTCATAATACGCCATCGATGCTTTAACATTGAATTTGACATTACTTAAACTGTTCGTTCCCCCAAAGTCCAAATGAGGCCTTGGTTAGGTAATGACTCCGAGTTGCTTTGACTTTAGAGGACCCGATAAAAAATGACGTCTTTGCTAAAAAAATTGAATTTTTTAACCGGACACAATTATTCTTTGTCGAAGATGGCTATTTTCATTACTGTAATTCGAGACCAAGTAACTTGACCAGTTTTGAAATAATCTTTTTTGTGGATTAAAAATATGTAAGGACCTTACTCTTTATGTACGGACTTAGATGTCTCTGGGCCGTTTAAGTTGGTCGTAGCCTTTCATGTTTCGCCCGTACCTAGTAGGTTCGGTGCCTTCGGGATTTAGTAGCCCGAATTTCCTGATCTTATTGTCGAGTAGTAGTCCCCGGTTTGGGGAGGCTCGTAGGCTTAAGGGTTTTGAGCCCAATATTCATTCTAAGTAACTTTACGATAATATTGCTTATGTAAATGTGAACCGATGAAACATAGAAGGCAAATTTCTTTTATTACTTTGAATGTCATATAAATAATCGACGGTACAAAAGCTATCTTCCATGGCGAGAATGAGTTATGTGGTCATGGTTCGTTTGATCGTTTGACCCTTATAATTAATCCTAATATTTAAGCCTTGGCTTTCAATATTGAATAAGAATGCCTTCTAAATTTTCGAACTTATGACTTTGGTTCTTGAGTTAGGGTGTAATGGCCCCATAGTATTTGAGACTGAATATTAAGGGATCGAATACTATTGATCTGATACGGATGATTCGCAGTCCCTGGTCTTCAGAACTATGGTAGCACGCTTACTATTGCCTCATTAGAAACCTTTCCGTAAAACCCATTTCGGGAAAAAATCAGTCCAAGGGAAAAAGAGTGCAACACGCGCTTTTAGACCTAATCCTTAGATTCGACCTCGACTGAGTAACTTCACGGGTTAGTTCAAGCGTAATAAGCCACAAAGAAGATTGTGTTCATACCTTAGTAGTTGTACCACTTTAAGTGTGCCGCATTCTAGTTGTTGGGCAGTTGTATACTATTTTCAGACTCGAGTTGGTACGAGCCCTTCCCGGTTATACTGGTGATTCTGTACGGTCTTTCTTAATTTGGTCTTTGTTTCCCATCATTTGGGTTCTTGGTATGCAGTGTAACTTTCCTAAATACCAAGTCCCTAATTTTGAAGTGTCAAAGGTTTGCCCTTCGGTTGTAGTATCTCCCCATTCGTTGCTTTTGAGTTGCTAACCGGACTAGGGCGACTTTTCTCCTTTCATCTGCTAAATTTAAGTTTGTGACCATGGCCTTGTCGTTTGACGTCTCCGTAGAGTATTGGAACCTTAGGCTCGGTTCTCCTACCTCTACCGAAATTAAAGCTTATGTGTCGTAGACTAGAGATAACGGTATTTTACCGGTACTCAACTTCAAAGTTGTTCGATATACCCATAGGACCTCAAGCAAAATCTCTTTCCATTTTTGTTTCGAGTCGGTCAATCTCTTCTTCAGGTTCAATATAGTCTTGTTTGTTGAATCCGCTTGACCATTCGCACTTGGGTGGTAAGGTGTCGATAAAATCTTTTTGATTTTGTGGTCTTCGAAGAACTTATTAATCTTGTTGCCAATGAACTGCCTCCTATTATAACACCTGACCTCGGCCGGTACCCCGAACCGACATATTATATGGTCCTAGATGAAGTCGTTGACCTCATTTCCCTAACTTTCTTGAATACCTACGCTTTGTGACACTTGGAGAAGTAGTCGGTCGTAAGTAAGATGTACTGGGCTATACCAGTACTCATGACAAGGGACCTACGATGTCGATTCCCTATTTCATGAACATCCAAGGGTAAAGAATAGAGTGAAGCATCTCTCTCGGTTGGTAGATCATCGGTGCATGCCTTTGACATTTGTTACATTTTTTAGCGAAGTCTTTCGCATCGTTTTCCATTGCGTTCCAGTAATAACTAACGATGATCAATTTTCGAACCAAAGATTCTGCTCCCAAATAGTTTCTGCAAGTGCCCTCGTGGACTTCCCTTGTCACGAAATCAGTCTCCCCGGGACCCAAGCACCTTGCTAATGGTTCGAAGAATGATATTCAATATAGTTTTCCTCCAACCAAGCTAAACCTAGAAGCCTTAGTTCTCAAGGCCCTCGATTCTTTGGGATTCGATGGCAATTTCCCTTTCTGAAGGTAGTCTATGTATTTGTTTCTCCAATCCTAAATCAAGCTTGTTAAGTTTACCACGGTGTAACCTTCCTCTATTACCGAGTTCATCAATTGCATAACTGCTCCATAATTGAATTCCTCACAGTCGACTGATGACCCTAGATTAGCCAACGTATCAGCCTCGTAATTCTGATCTCGGGTTACATGTTGTAGTGTCCATTCCTTGAACTGATGTAATGTCATTTGCAACTTATCCAAGTATCTCCGCATCCGATATTCTTTTACTTCAAATGTCCCGTTGACTTGGTTAACAACGAGGAGGGAGTCGCACTTGGCTTCGATCACCTCAGCCCCCAGGATCTTAGCCAGTTCTAGACCTGCAATCATAGTCTCATATTCGGCTCCGTTGTTGGTCAATTTCACAATTCTAATATACTTCGTTATTACGTTACTCATGGATGGTTTTAATATGATTCCCAACCCGGACCCTTTGGCGTTAGAAACGTTGTCCGTGAATAGGGTCTAGACTCCCGAGCTAGTCCTCGGGGTAAGTAATAATTCCTTCTCAACCTCGGGGATCAAGGCGGCGTAAAGTTGGCTACGAAGTCTGCCAAAATCTGGTATATTATAGCATTTCGAGGTTTGTACTCAATATTGTACCCATTAACTTCTACAGTCCATTCTATTAGTCGACCCACGTGTTCGGTTTATGCATAACATTTCTTAGCAAATACGAGGTCATGAGACGTATGTGGTGACATTGAAAGTACGATTTTAATTTCTTAGATGTGCTTAATAAGGCGAGCACTAATTTCTCTAAGTGCATATACTTCGTTAAGGCATCACCTAGGGTTCTACTAACATAATAGATAGGAAACTATGTACCTTCTTTTTTTCGGATCAGGACACCACTTACCACGAACTCAAAGACTATCAAGTAGAGGTATAACTGCTCATTCGCCTTGGGGGTGTACAACAAAGGATGACTTGATAGGTATAATTTGAGTTATTCTATAGCCTTTTGACATTCCAAGGTCCAAGAGAAGTTGTTCTTCTTCTTTAGTAATGATAAAAATCGGTAGCTTTTGTTCGACGACCTCGAAATAAACCGACCCAATGTGGCTATCCGCCTAGTCAGTCTTTGTACCGCCTTGATGTTGTCAACTACAGATATATCTTCTATGGCTTTTATCTTATCTGGGTTGATCTTTATTCCCCGATAAGACACCATGAAATCGAGAAACTTGCCCGAGCCAACTCCGAAGTCACACTTCTCTGGGCTCAACTTTATGTTGTATTTTCTCAGTATGTCGAATGTTTCCTGCAAATGTTTCAAATGGTCCTCTGCTTGTAGGGACTTAGCTAACATATCGTTAATATAAACCTCCACTGATTTTCCTATTTGTTCCTCGAACATTCGGTTAATTAGGCATTGATACGTGGCACCGACATTTTTTATTCCGAAAGGCAATACGTTATCATAATAGGTGCCGAATTTAGTTATAAAATAAGTCTTCTCTTGGTCGCCCAAGTCCATCCATATCTGGTTGTACTCGGAATAGGCATCGAGAAAGCTCAGTGTCTCGTGCCCGACCATTGCATCGATCATTCGATCAATGTTAGGCAAAGAAAATGTATTATTCGTGCATGACTTGTTCAAGTCCTTATAATCTACACACATTCTAAACTTATTTTTTCTTTTAGGCATGACCACTTCGTTAGCTTGCCAATCCGGGTATTTAACTTCTCGAATGGGACCTATTTTCAAGAGTTTAGATACCTCGTTTTTGATGAATGCGTGCTAGACTTCGAACTAGGGCCTCCTCTTCTATTTGACCAAGTGGAATTTTGGATCCAAGCTCAATTTGTGAGTTGTCACCTCCGGTGGGATCCTTGTCATATCTAAATGGGACCAGGCAAAACAATCGGCATTAGCTTTAAGGAAATCAATAAATTTTTTCCGTATACCTTTCTGTCTGTTAGATACTCGATCAGTATGACATGTTCCAGTTCCTCGATCGTCGACTTGGAGGCATCAGTATCATCGGATGCTATGAAGGATCTTGGGACCCCAAAATCATCTTCCTCACTTGTTGTGTGTTCCTCCCGTTTCTCCGCCCCGGTGGGGCTTGGGATCGGTGATTGCTATTTAGTGCTTTTCTCTTTGACAGTCTTTCACCTTTTGATGTTGTGATTGCGGGAACTGTGATCACTTCCTCGACAACGAACATCTGTTTTGCGGCCGGTTATTCCTCGTAGACCGTTTTGATTCCACCTGGGGTTGGAAACTTCGACGCTTCATGCAAGGTCAAAGGCACCACTCTCATATTGTGGATCCATGGCCTCCCGAACAAGGCAATGTATCTTATATCACCATCTATTACATAAAATTTTGTTTTCTGGGTGGTCCCTATCGTGTTTATCGATAGGGTTATTTCACCCTTCGTTGTCTTGCATGCCATGTTGAACCCATTCAATACATGTACTGCTGGTATGATTTGGTCCAATAACCCTAGTTGCTCCATAACTCGTCATCGGATGAGGTTGGCCAAAGTTGGATCAATCAACACATGCTTAACTCGATATTTATTAATAAGTGCAAATATTACCAATGCATCGTTGTGAGGTTGAATGATACCCTTAGCATTCTCGTCGCTGAACGAGATAGACCTCTCTGGAACCTTGTGATAGAAACTTTGGTGCATTTTATCATTGGCCCTTGTGGGACATATACTCCCCGATGATCATGTTGATCACATGTTGGGGTTCTTCTTGATCCATTTCTTTGTTGGCGCTCCTATTTTTGAAATAATTTTTGGCTCACTAACTTAGGAATTCCCGAAGATGCCCATTGTTGAATATACGAGCCACTTCTTCCTTTAGCTGTTGACAATCCTCGGTTATGTGATCATGCGTATCGTGATATTTACATATCAAGTTGTGAATCCCTCTGTGCGGGATTGGACTGGAGAGGCCTTGGCCATTTGGTCTCATTAATGCAGCCGATGGCCGACACTATACTCATTACATCTACGCTGAAGTTATATTCTGATAGTCTCGGAGCTTCTCTTCCCCTAAGTGATCTGTCAAAATTGTTCTTACTCATCAACATCGGTTGTTAGTACCTTGGTCGCTTCTCCTATCATTCCTGGTAGGGTGGCGACTGGGTTCGTTTCACTTCTATAAGAGTTGTATGGTTGGTACCGATCTTGGGGTGTCCTCAACTCTTGATCTACAATTATCTTAGACCTATCATTAACTCTATTGGGGTAAACAGACCCCGAGGGAGCTCTCAGCTGGTCGTCCTCGTTTGAACCGCTGGTCCTGTTATATTTAGGAATATCGGGCATATGGAACCTCTTCAAAATTGGCTTCGGTCCCTAACTCGGGTGGAAAAGGTTTCTGAATGAACTTTTTGGAATCCGGTCCTTTCAATATCAGGGGTACTCTCGGGATCTGATCGACCCTTGAATTGTAGGTCTCCACCTTCTTGTCATTTGCATCTATCTTCTTTTCACCAGACTCTATCCATTTTGTTAGTGCTTCGAGCATTTTCATCACCTAGGAAGTCTCTCCGGGTCCGAACCCATCTGGTCCTGTGATAATCCGTTTGTCTCTCCGACCATCTTCTCTAACTTGCTCCGGTTCGGCCGTGTTCTGAGCGTGATTTTAGCTCTCCAGCTATGCTATTGCCACTTGCTGAGCTTGTAATATTTCAAAACTCAACCATAAGCTAACCCCATTACCTCCCCCTTTGGGCGCTTCTCGGGCTGATAGTCGGGGTGCCCCGCAAAATGCTATTTTCGGGATCAGTTGGTAGGTTGATATTGATGGCAACCTGTGAATTGGCTTCGACTGAGTCAGCGATAGGGACACCATTAGGTTCAACATGGGCACGCTGTTGCTTGGTGCCACGTTATTATTTTCATCATGGTGGTCTATCTCAGCGCCAACATTCAAGTGAGCAGACTGAGAATTTGACATTTTGAGTAGACCCGAAATCAAACTTCAAAGAGAGTGTAAAATTGGGTGTGTAATAGAGATTCATATTAAACTAACACTATTATCCTTAGTCCCACGGTGGGCGCTAAATTGTTTACCCTTAAAATGAGTAACAATTGAATTTGTATGCGGTTTAAAGTATACGTGATATAAATTAACACGAATGATTTAAGAACAACAAATAATTAAATTAAAGAGAAACTAGACGATCAAACCAAATGTGATGGACAATTAAGCTTGGCTTTAAGATGAACACTGAAAATTAGTTTCGGTCAAGCCCTCGATATGGGCTCGGTTGCAACTAAATAAATGAGTAGTTGAAGAACATTTCGAACAATAGCTAGAAGACAAAAAAATATATAATGAACTTTATTACTTTAATGTGCGTGCAATAGTGGTCGAAAAAATAAAAAGGTTCTCCCCTTTATATATTAGGGGAGTTTCAATCCTAGTACAAATTTAAATAATGTAAAAATCCTTCTCTCCTAGTAAATTATGATCAGCAGTTGATATCGGGTGAGATTTGTGCCGTAATATCCGGTTGATGACGGATATTTCGGCCCCTCGTTCATTCTCTCTGATCGTCCTCCCCATGGCCTCAGTTCTTTGTTTTGCTCGAGCTTGAATCCTCTCATGTTTGGCCATGTCCGGATCTTGTCGCGTCACTTGTCCCCCCGATCTCCGACCTGGGGAGCTGTTGGCTCTACCCGAGACTGCGTCAAACCACGCGGTCTTCTCATTTTTTCGAAAAATTAGGAGTAACTTTATCCCCGATTTTACCCGTACACAAAAAGAAAGTATCGCAGGATTATTTTTGAGAAGATGAGTACAACTTAAGCATAGGGAAGATGAGACACATTCTCACGTTTCTATTTCAAGCAATTTGGAGAGTCGTCTTATGCAACATTCCTTTAGCGAGGCCAACAAAGTTGTTGATTCTCTCGCTTCAATTGGGAAATCAAGATCGAGGATCGGCATGAACATGGAACCCTCTTACTAGACTAGAATTACCCACTTTTATATTCTTTGTTTTATTATCGCTAAGACTTAAATGGAAATACATCTTATAGATTAGTTTTCTTTTGTAATAACACTATAATTTCTCTTATCGCAGGGGTGAAGGGCAAAAAAAGAAAAGGGAATAAAAAAGAAAAGAAAAACACTAAACTTCATGAAAATACGGTAACCCAAGCGGATAAATATTTGTTATGATGATCAAAAGGCAATTGGTAGATGTTGAATGGTCACCGATGAGTCAGCTACTCCACGATGCATCTGTTGCCTTCCAGCACCACATCTGTTACTTCCAGTGCGGTTAAGTATTTATTCATATATAATTGCACAATTATGAAAGTAACAT
Organism: Nicotiana tabacum; assembly: GCF_000715075.1. Taxonomy (NCBI): domain Eukaryota; kingdom Viridiplantae; phylum Streptophyta; class Magnoliopsida; order Solanales; family Solanaceae; genus Nicotiana; species Nicotiana tabacum. Next base: position 27,416,668 of record NC_134089.1, on the reverse strand, counting down.
AACATATGCAAGTTCGAACTTAATATCGAAAAACAAAGATAGTGAGTGTAGTAGTACTAAAATTATACTAGTGTAAATCCTTTAATATGCTCTTAATTCAAAGGGTACAAAATGGAAAACGTAATTTGACATGTTCTACTTTTACGATGCTATTTTTAGTGTCAACTGTCAAGTAGAACCTCCTTATTCACAAAATAACTATTACTCCTATGTGATAAGGGAAAAAAGAAGAAAACAATAAAACTTAGAAGCATAATATGTGTCTAGATATAGATTTCTCATTTAATTATAATTAATTGATATGTTTTTTTCACGTCATAAAATTAGTTAATTGTGATAAATTAATATGATCTGATATAAACAAATAATGCCAATAAATTTTATACTTATCTATATATATCAAAGCAAGAAAGTTACTATATATAATTGATATTATGGTTAAGCCAAGTGACAAGCTAATAAATGTCAATAGTATATGGTAACTTTATTCTATATTTGACTATTTTAGTTAAATACAAATATATATATATATATATATATATATATATATATATATATATATATATATATATATATATATATATATATATATATATATATATATATATATGAAATTAAAAATTTTGAATTTATAGATAAAGTTCTAAAATTCGAATTTAAACTAAAAATAAAATTTATCTTTTTTTTATTATGTTATCATACTTAATTCGGTTAATGATCATATGCAATCATGTTAGAAACTTTTGTTATTTTTTCTAATTATTTAAATACTACTTCGCCTCTAGCAACAAAAAAAAAAAACTCCATATAACTACATATATATATTAAATCAAGAAAGTTACCATATATAATTGACATTATGGTTAAGCCAAGTGACAAGCTAATAAATGTCAATAGTATATGGTAACTTTATTCTATATTTGACTATTTTAGTTAAATACAAATATAATATAATATATATATATATTTGAAATTAAATTTTTTGAATTTATAGATAAAGTTCTAAAATTCGAATTTGAATTAAAAATAAAATTTATCTTTTTTTATCATGTCATCATACTTAATTCGATTAATGATCATATGCAATCATGTTAGGAACTTTTGTTATTTTTTCTAATTATTTAAATACTACTTCGCCTCTAACAAAAAAAAACTACTCCATATAACTATAAAACTCTTTCACATTTAAAATCCTATAAGTGTAGTTCTTTGAAACACTGTAGCTAGATTTGAATAAAACGAAATTCTTTTAAAATAAATGTAATATATAGGGTACACGTCTATGTTTATCTAAATAACAAAAAAGAGTTTACAAAACCAAATAAAAAATTACTTATATATATAATAAAGTAAACATGCATGATGGAGAAAGAAACATCACAAAATCAGTCAATATTAAGAAAAAAAGTTGTTTCTTGTTTCTTCTTGAAGAATATTTGTTTGAAGAGTCAATTTGCATAAATGGACATCAAACAAATAATAAAACTTTGACTATACAATTGCTATCATTAATTTTAATTTAGCACATTTAAGGAATTGAAGGGTATAAGCTGAAAGCCCTTCATTTAGTTGTAGTCAAGCCAATATTACAACAACAACAACAACAACAACAACCAAGTAAAATCCCACATAGTGGGGTCTGAGGAGGGTAATGTGTACGCAGACCTTACCCCTGCCCCGATAGGGGCAGAGAGGCTGTTTTCGATAGACCCTCGGCTCAGAAAGACGAAAATAAAATAAAAAATAAGAAAAGAGAATTAATTAGTAACTCCAGTAGAAACCGTAATAGTAACAGAATCATAAAAACCAAAAGAGAATGACATGCAATAACAATAACCAGAATCTAAGGCCCGGGGCTAAGATAAACAACAAGAATAATGTGGGTACAACATAAACTGCAAGCCATCTAAGATCAACCCTAATCCAACCCCGCCTCACCCCCGGTATGAAGTAAGGAAAGCTTTACTATCCCTATCCTACAGCCCTAATGCTTGACCTCCAAGCCTTCCTATCAAGGGCCATGTCCTCGGAAATCTGCAGTCGTACCATGTCCTGCCTGATCACCTTTCCCCAATACTTCTTAGGTCTCCTTCTACCTCTTCTCGTACCCACCACGACCAACCGCTCACACCTCCTCACCGGTGCATCAAGGCTTCTCCGTTGCACGTGCCCGAACCATTTGAGCCTCGTTTCCCGCATCTTGTCATCCATAGGGGCGACGCCCACCTCCCTCCGAATATATTCATTCCTAATCTTATCTATCCTAATGTGCCCGCACATCCACCTCAGCATCCGCATCTTTGCTTCTTTCATCCTCTGGATATGGGAGTTCTTAATCGGCCAACACTCTGCCCCATACAACATGGCCGGTCTACCAACAGCTCTATAAAACTTACCTTTGAGTACCGGTGACACTTTCTTGTCACACAAGACTCCAGATGCAAGCCTCCATTTCATCCATCCCGCCACTATACGGTGATTGACGTCCTCGTCGATCTCTCCGTCCCCCTGAATCACCGACCCAAGGTACTTGAAGCTATCTCTCTTAGGGATGACCTGTGTCCCAAGCCTCACGTCCCTGCCTACTTCCCTCGACTCAGCGCTAATCTTGCACTCCAGGTACTCTGTCTTAGACCTACTCAATTTGAAACTCTTAAACTCGAGAGTCTGTCTCCAAACCTCCAATCTCTCGTTAACACCGGCCCTCATCTCATCAATTAGAACTATGTCATCAGCAAATAACATACACCATGGCACCTTCCCTTGAATATTGTGTGTCAAATCATCCATCACCAAGGCAAATAAGAACGGGCTATGCGCAGAGCCTTGAAGTAATCCCATAACAACTGGGAAGTGCTCCGAGTCGCCTCCCACAGTCCTAACCTTAGTCTTAGCTCCGTCATACATATCCTTGATCGCTCGTATGTAGGCTACCGGCATGCCCTTCGCCTCAAGACATCTCCAGAGCACCTCTCTAGGAACCTTATCATACGCTTTCTCCAAGTCAATAAACACCATGTGCAGATCCTTCTTCTTATCCCTGTACTGTTCCACCAACCTCCTATTAAGGTGGATAGCTTCCATAGTGGAGTAGCCCGGCATGAACCCAAACTGATTGTCAGATATAAACGCCGTCTTCCTCACCCTCACCTCCTCCACCCTCTCCCAGACTTTCACGGTATGGCTAAGTAACTTGATACCCCTATAATTATTACAACACTGGATATCACCTTTGTTCTTGTACAACGGTACCACTGTACTCGACCTCCATTCCTTCGGCATCTTCTTCGTCCTAAAAATTATATTGAACAACCCAGTTAGCCATTCCAATCCTGCTCTACCCACATACTTCCAAAACTCAACCGGAATTTCATTTGGCCCGGTCGCTCTACCCATGCTCATCTTACGCAAAGCCCCCACGACCTTCTCCACATTAATGCGCCTGCAATACCTAAAATTTCGGAGACTCTCCGAATTCCCTAAGTCCCCTAGCACTATATCCCGGTCCCCCTCCTCATTAAGAAGACCATAAAAGTAAGTCTGCCATCTCTGCTTAATCTGGGACTCCCCCATCAGTACTCTGCTATCCTCGTCTTTGATGCACCTTACTTGGTCCATATCCCGGGACTTCCTCTCCCTCATTTTAGCCAACTAAAACAACTTCCTTTCCCCGCCTTTCTCCCTTAATTCCTCGTATAGACGGCTAAACGCTGCATTATTAGCCTCCGTGACTTCCAGTTTTGCCTCCTTCCTAGCCACTTTGTACCTCTCTCTATCCGCACTCCTCTCCTCCTCGCTTGTGCTCCCTTCTAACTTCGCATTCTACCTTCTTCGCCTCCACTTTACCTTGGACTATGTCATTCCACCACCAGTCTCTTTGGTGCCTGCTAGAAAAACCCTTCGATACACCTAGCACCTCTCTCGCCACCTCTCTCACATAGTTTGCCGTCGTCGATCACATAGTGCTCGCGTCTCCACTACTCCTCCATGCTCCCATAGCGGATAACCTCCCATCTAACTCCTGGGCTTTATCCTTGGTTAAAGCTCCCCATCTAATCCTCGGACGGCCATGAGCATACCTCTTCTTCCTCTTTATCGTAATGTTGATGTCCATCATTAAGAGCCTATGCTGAGTCGCGAGGGTTTCTCTCGGGATAACCTTGCAATCCTTGCACAACCCTCTATCACACATTCTGAGGAGAAGGTAATCGATCTGAGTCTTTACCGCCGAACTTCGGAAAGTAACCAGATGCTCCTCCCTCTTCGGGAAAGTCGAGTTCGCAATAACCAGCTCGAAAGCCTTAGCGAAGTCTAACAGCGAAGTACCTCCTCCGTTCCTATCCCCAAGGACAAAGCCACCATGCACCTCGCCATAACTACCAGCAGCCGCCCCAATATGGCCATTAAAATCCCCTCCATTAAATAACCTTTCAGTAGGTGGAATACTACGGACAACCTCGTCCAAGCCCTCCTAAAAGTGCCTCTTAACCTCCTCATCCAAGCCCGTTTGCGGCGCGTAAGCTCTAACGACATTGAGGGTGCACTCACCAATCACCAACTTAATAAATATTAGCCTATCATTCACTCGCCTAACCTCAACCACACACTCTCTAAGATCCATATCCACCAAGATACCCACTCCATTCTTACCCCTCATGACTCCAGAGTATCACAACTTATACCTATCCGCATTCCTCGCCTTTGTCCCTGCCCACCTAGTCTCCCGGACACAAGCTATATTAGCCTTTCTCTTCTAGAGAATCTTTGCCAACTCAATAGACTTACTCGTCAGCGTGCCTATGTTCTACGACCCGATCCTCAATCTACAAGCTCCATCTTTCCCCTTACCCTCCTTTCCTCTCGTCCCAACCCCTGGCCCCCTCCCCACCCCCTACTCACCCCTGGGACCCCTAGAGGACACGACCTTACTCTACCATCCCTCACCATAGCCACTATACCTACGGCAAACTCCGAAAAACACTAACACGAACCCAAACTAGAAAATAACAGGTTGCAACTACAAGTATTCTAATAAGATGCTTGAAGTGATGCTAACTAAATAGCCACAAATTAACTAACATAGAGAAAGAGACAAGAAAACGGGAGGTACCAACTCCCGATGGAAAGAGCCTGGAGATATAACTTGATGCACCCGGTGATGCTCCACTCTACTCGCCTGTATGCCTCGCTCTTGCCTATGCAGCCGCAACTATTCCAGCGAATATAACTTGGGTGCTTTGGAACCTGACATCCAGCCCTTTGTGACTGCCAAATGGCCTACTCTTCTTTGCCCATGCACCTCCCACCCGTCACCAAACAGCCACCGAAAGTTCTGCCTAAAACACACAAACACACACCACGGGACCAAGAAAAGGAGATGACTGTCACCGGAATGGTCACCGGAAAATAGTGTCGGTCCGAGAAAAAATGGTACGACGAGGAAAGGTTTGAAGAAAGGGAAACACATAGGAGGGTAGTGTGGTTGGGTCGGAAAAGCAGAAGGAAGATGAGACGGCGTCGGTGGGTAGCCGGACGCTGGCCTTGCTACTACTAGGGTTAAAAGAAAGGGGAAGAAAGAGAGAGACGTGGGGAGAGATAAAGAGAGGGACGAGTACTTACCTGGTTTGCCTGGACAAGTGCCGGTGGCGCTAGGGATTTGCCGGAGGAGATGAAGATGTTACCGTTAGGCTTATAGGCTTATCGATTTAAGGTTCTTTTTCAATTGGTATAGCTATAGATATGTTTTTGTTAAATTAGCTATTAATATTGATTGTTTTCAAATATGAAAGATCGTCCAAGTGTCAAGCCAATATTGTAAGGGTATAATATTTTTTTTCGTTGAAAAATATTAGTTTTGAATCATTAAATTATGTGAAAGGTTTTTTAAACTAAACAAGAGAGAAATTGGTTTCTATTATATAGTTTCTATAGCGACTTTTAAGTGTAACAAAGAGTATATATAAAGAAAAAAATTGGTATGACTTGAAATATTTTTTTAAAAATGTAAACAAATTATTTTGAAAAACATCTTTACTTTTTTTTTTAATTAAAAGATAAGATATTTCTGAACATTAGTAGAGAGTTGTCATGACCCCAAACACCGGTCGTGATGGTGCCTATCACAATACTAAGAAAGCCAACCAATCAACTAACCACAACCCATTTTCCTTTGGTAATAAACCATTTTCTAACACCAATTTTAAATACTAAAGTCATTATAAGCGTTAAAACAACAGAAATATGTGGAAGGCCAAAATAACAATAACTACACAACCCCACCAATCTGGTGTCACGAGTCTAGAGCCTTTAATACAAGTATGATTATCTAATACATCAATAGTCTAGGAAATGCGGAAATATAATAAGATAAGAGGGAGAGAATAGGGTTGCGGATGCCATGTAGCTACCTCGAAGTCTCCGTCAAATACTGAAATAGCTAAAAGCCCTCACTCGACCGCTCGGGCACCTGGATCTGCACACAAGGTGCACGGAGTAACGTGAGTACGCCAACTCAGTAAGTAACTAGAGTAAATAAGGACTGAAAGCAGTGACGAGCAGTTCACAAATACATAACTGGATAATCAACAAAATATCAGGTCATCTTTACAGTTTAAAAATCAGTTTTCATTATAGAATCACATTTCTAGTTTAAACATTTGGAATCAAATACTTAGCGGTATGTTACACCCCAAGTTTTCATACGTGAGAGTACATCGTAAGTCATTGATGTAAGCTCGGAAATGAGATTCTATTTGGAAGCAAATAAAGTAAGTTAATAATGTTACCTTGGAGGTTACAAATATTTAAGATCATGAATAACGATTACCAAGAGGGTTGGAAATCTTAGAAGCTAAACCAATTGAAGAAAATAAGTTTCATCGAAAGTCGACAAGTTTCGAATGTTATAACATGTACTTTGGGGTGAGACTAGGGTTATTAACATGATAAGGAGGTTATTCTATGAGTTATTTTAGTCGTATGATATTCATTTTCTACATTTTGAAGGCAAGCAAGTTGTGGAACAAGAGTTGGCAAAGGTCATCACAAGTTACATTCATAAATTTGCTGAAATTTAGGTCAAATGTATCTGAGAATTTCTCCAAATACACTTGGAATAATGGGGTGTTCTACCTACCAAATTGAAGGTCTACGAGTCTAGTTTCTAACGCATTAAACCGTTTGTCAATACGACATCGGAATAGAGAGATATTCGCATTTTCGCGAGACCGCGCAAGCAGCTCCCAATGGGACCCACTTAGGCGGTGGTTGACCTACTTCAATTTATAAACGATTTGGACGCCTATTTTTGCTCATTTTTCAACTAACGTTCGTCTCCAAACTTCTACTAACCCTCCTAAACATATATCACAAGGGTTTGAAGTGATTCCAAAGTGATTACACCATATTTCAACATCAAAACTTAGTTCTAGTGAAGAACAACACCTCTTTGAGGTTGTGTTGTCATTGAGGATTGTTGTGGGCTGTATTTGGATGAAATTCCAAGTTGTTGCTGCTGTATAAGGTGAGTATAACAACCTACTAATTGTGCTTAAGCTTTCTTGTATGTTGGTTAAGTTGTTAGGATGATAAACTATAAGATAATACTTGGACTAGCTTAAGTCACTTCTATGGTGTTGTATTGCTATTAAGGGTTGTTGTAAAATGAATATAACTTGGATTTTGACTTGAAGTTACTGTAGGAGGTATGTATATTGTGTTCTTTCTTGTGCATAAGGTTATCTTGATATTGATTAAGTTAAATGGATGGGCTAGACCTGAACTAGTGAATAAAGTTGCTAGTTGGGGATAGTTGAAGTTGTGGATTATTTTCGTTGTTATAAATATATGGTATAAGGCTGGAATGATTGATTAATGACTTCATTATCAAGTTAATGATACTTTTATGTTGAAGTAAGAAGTCTATAAGGATTGATAAGGGGTATACGGATTCCAATCGGAGTTTGCCGCTCGTCGTAATGTAGTTGTGACTTGTTGTGGTTATATGGTGTCTTGATATTGATAATTATGTATTGATGGATTGCTCTGGTCATTGTTGTTGGTATATGGTATTGGAGGAGGCCCTTGTTACAATGGAGATGCTGCCCAAATTTACGTAAACGAGCTACTAGCTTAAGTTATAGACTTAGCCTTTGCTCAGCACTGATTTTGAATCTCCTTATACTATGATAGATTGAGTTGACTTGTTTGAAGAGTTGCTTGGAAGGGATTAAGGACTCAACGGGTTTAAGGTATGTTAAGGCACTTTCTTCTTTCTTTTGGCATGGTCTAAAATGAAATGAACATAAACGATACGCTATTTCATAATGACTCTACTCCTAGCAACTAAGGTTGTCCATGTTGTTCTTTCCTTATAAAATTATTCTAAACAAGTGTGTATGATCCTTAAATCCTACTAAGGTTCATATTGATGGTAGGGATGTCCATAATGTTCTTAAGTCACTCCAAAAGGTTTAGAAGATGATTCCATGAGTCTAGCATGCATTATATATAGTATCTATTTTACTCTACCGAGCCGCGCTATAGTCGGCCGGGTACGACACCTATTGTGCAACCACTGATCAGTTGGGTTTACCGAGCTCCACGTGGCCGGGTACGATTCTACCGAACCTTATGATGGTCGGGTACGCTTTTACCGAGTCCTCTTTGAGGCCGGGTACGATATGATGATGATGCCCACAGAGGCGAATGTTTTAAAAAGTTTATGTATATATATGTATTATGCATTTCATATCAGTAACCCCCAGAGGCACTCTGATGTTACAGGTTGTATCTCCTTTATCTCTCTCTTTACATTACTGTTCTTGTTTATGCTTTCCTGCCTAACATACTCGGTACTTTATTCGTACTGACGTCCCTTTTGCCTGGGGACGCTGCATTTCATGCCCGCAGGTCCCGATTGATAGGTTGACAGTCCTCCTAGTAGGCTATCAGCTCAGCGAAGGTGTTGGTGCACTCCACTTGCTCCGGAGTTGCCTATTTGGTCAGTATGCTTTGGATATGTATTGATTGATATGGCGGGGCCCTGTCCCGACCTTTATGATTTTATGTACTCTTAGAGGCTTGTAGACATATGTCAAGTGTATGGATAATTGTATGGCCTTGTCGGCCTATGTTTCGAGTTTACTAATGGTCATGTCGGCCTTATAGGCCCGTATGTCACATATATTAGTTTGTATATCATGTTGGGTCTTCATATGTTGACTATTCCCTTATGTTTTATTCTTGTTATCTCAGGACGAGTTTTCTAGCTCATTTACTCATGATAACATGATAAGAAAGATATGTTACGTTGGTACTCGGTTGAGTAAGGCACCGGGTGCCCGTCGCGGCCCTTCGGTTTGGGTCGTGACAGAAGTGGTATCAGGTGGCTTATTTAAAAGAAGAGTGAAATCAGTGAAAACATCATAACAAGGCCTCTTGGGCAAGGAATCAGTCAGAATATGGCCCCTCGGGCAGCCTCTCAGTCACTCGTGACTCGACTCTCGTCACACAGTACTCACTCTCAGCACTCGGCTCTTTAATATCTCATAATAATAGAAATCATAGTAACCGCGTGGCATGCAGCCCGATCCGTAATTTATAGTCTACTATGCTCACTGGGAGTGTACAGACTCCGGAAGGGCTCCTACAGTCCAAACGTCATATTGCTACGGCGCGTAGCCCGATCCAATATACATATCGCTGTGGCGTGCAGCCCGATCCATATAAGTATCGTTGTAGTGTGCAACCCGATCCATAATATATACATATCATATCCTCACTATTAGGTTCTCAACCTCTCTCAGTCATTGACCTCACAGCCTCTCGGGCACAACAATAAAAATTAGGGAACTCAGCCCAAACAGTCCTCACAATTAGAAGTGGAAAGATAAAAACACGTTTTAGACATTTAAGCAGGTAAAACATGACTGAGGATATGTTTTTAGCAAGTAATAGTGAGGAGAAATAGTCAAAATGCCCTAAGGGTTTCTACAGGTCGGCACAAGGCCCCAAACATGGCATACAACCCATAATACAATAATAATATCCAAAATTACGGAATAACATAATATTTCCAAATCAAATATGCGGTTTAATAGTCACTACGGGACGGACCAAGTCACAATCCCTATTGGTGCACGGCCACATGCTCGTCACCTAGTATGTGCGTCACCGCGTTTACCAAAACAAGTCAAATATCGGGGTTTTGTACCCTCATTTCCAGATTTACAATGGTTATTTACCTCAAACCGGTGAAATACTACTCCGCAATGCTTTTACCCCTCGAATCGGCCTCCACACGCGTCGAATCTATCCAAAATCAGAACGAGGACGTCAAAATATGCCAAGGGAACGAAGCCCAAGCGAAAACAATCGAAAAATACCAAAAATTCCGAAATTACCAAAACCCGACCCCAAGGCCCACATCTCGAAATTCAGAAATTTTTACATCAATAGATTCCTCGTCTCCCCACGAGTCTATGCAGATCAAGAACACTAAAATCGGAGTCCAAATGACCCCTCAAATCCTCAATTTAAGGCCTCTTAAATTCAAGCCCTAATCCTCCATTTTTAGCCCTTAATCTCCACTAAAACCATGATTAAACAGTGGAAAAATGACCTTAAACCCAAGTAATTAAAGCTTAGGGAACTTACCCAACCGATATCCCTTGATTCCTCTTGAAATCCTATGCCTTAGGTTCTTTCCCGTCTTCAAAAATGGAGTTCTTTGCAAAAATTCGCGAAGGAAGCAATATATACCTTCTGGCCAGGGATTTTCGCAACTGCGACCATCCCACTGCTTTTGCGGTACCGCATATGCGGTCAAATCACCGCTTCTATGGTCCTTTACTTAAAAACCCAAGCCGCTTCTGCGCTCAGTCTTTCGCACCTGCGACTCCGCAGGTGCGTTTCCACACTGCATCTGCAGTCCCACACCGCATCTGCGGTCCCTAGAAAATTCTCAAAATCTGCTTCTGCGGTTCCTCTCTCGTACGTGCGGCGCCGCACCTGCGGTTCCCAATCCGCAGGTGCGGAAATACCAGAAGCAGCAAAGTTCAGTAGCTGCAACAAGTCTCAAACCTCTCCGTCAACCATCCGAAATCACCCCGAGGCCCCCGGGACCTTAACCAAAAGTACCAAAATATCCTAATATCTTGTTCAAACTTGTTCCAATCATCAAAACACTTTAAACAATATTGTCACACCTCCTTTTTTCACTTACACCCCCGGAAGGGTGTAAAGGAGTTTTTCCAATTAAAGGACAATCAAAACGGGATTTATTTAAAAGATTCAGAGTCGCCAATCGGGAGATTTAGGGTGTCCCAAGTCACCGGTTGAATCCCGAATCGAGGAAAATATGACTCTGTAATATAGTCCGTGATCCAGAAATCTGAGTAAGGAATTTTGTTAACCCGGGAGAAGGTGTTAGGCATTCCCGAGTTCCGTAGTTCTAGCACAGTCGCTCAACTGTTATATTCGGCTTAATTATCTGATTTTAATACATTTGAACGTATGTGAAAATTTTAGCTTTTAACCGCTTTTATTCAATTTTAAAGAAGATTGAACGTCGTTTAAAACATGTCTTTGGATCGCGCCACATGAAATGCACCCGCAATCCGGAACACATTTTATTCAACGTTTTAGGATTTGGATTTGGGTCACATGAAATGCACACCCAAGTTTAAGAATGTAAAATTATTAAATAACGCGCCTAAAGGCAACTAATGCGTTGTTAACTTTGCGAGGGCCATGAAAATTGGCTAAATGGCGTGCCTCGTGTTCTAAATATTTTAAAGACATAGTTAAAAAGGTCCATGCAATTTGTCAACTTTTGTTTGGCGCAGCGCACCTCAATTCTAATTTTAAAGGGAGTCCCTAATTACATTGTTGAGGGCTATAACTATATTTGCTAAGTATGGCACACCTCACTAATTGTTCTAGAATTCCTCGTCTTTGAAACCAAATGGGCCGTGGACTATTTCTATTGAAAGGACACGCCCGAAGTTGACTTAATTCCAACGTCCGACCCTCTTTAATTCTGACGTTCATGTTAGCTAAACAAGAAATTTTTCATAAAAATAAAAGAGGGGGACGAGCCCATTTGAATTTCTCTGAGAGGCCATCACTGGGCCAGCTCCAAGGCCCAATTATCAGAACCAAATTCATGCAGAACCAAACAGAAACTAATTTGCTAAGCCTATTTTACAAACACGAAATTGAATTAATAACAAGGATCTTGAACTTGGTCAATTAGGCATGAGCTATTCGACTAAACCCTCCATGGTTAAGATTCAAGCATTTTTTATCCTTCCTGCGACCATAAGTGCCCAGCAACTAAACAAATGAAATGCAGGGCTCGCGAAATAAGCCCAAACCCCGTGAAGGGCAAAGCTGGGGATCTTGAAACCAGAATTAGGCCCATATTAAAGCAATCAACCTTTTATTCAAAACCACTAGATAAAAAAAAACTTACCACCAGCCAATAATTAACGTATTAAGAGTATTTGAATGTCATTAAGGTGCAGAACTTATAAAAAGGAAACAAACGGATCATGAATTAGAATACCCATTAATTGGTTATCCTATGAAGTCTAACATTGCCATAAATAGAACAAACATGTCATGATATTTCTACAGAACCACACTTGCATGAAAACAACTCTCACACATCTCTCACTGCTCAATAAAGTCCAGCATGTTTTCAGTCAGTTACATCCCAATTAAACCCAACTAAATCCTAAAATAAATACACAAAGCATCTGTTAACATACTTGAACACACTTGAGGAGACTCGACTAGCAGAAACATAAGATAACTGATAAAAACCAAAAAAACAACTAGAGCTATGCTATGCGCATGAATTCAAACTTTCCTTTTTATATCATTTTTTTTCAACTTGAACATCACAGTAGGCATATTTCGGAAACATGTTCCTGGAATAGGCAATGGAAAAGAGGTGAGGAGCAATAAGTAGCAGCAGTGAGCTCGAATAAGCAGGAACACAACAGAACCAGGTAAACCCAGATTACAACAGTCAAGATAATGAAATCAGCTTCAGGAATTCAATAGAACTGTAAACCCAACCACAAAGCTTAAACCAGATCCTTTCAAAAACTAATTCTAATCCATTTTCTTCCTTAGATGAGTCAAAAGTTGTTTCAGAAATTCAAAAAAAAAAATCGCTGAAGAAGGCCGATGAAATAGTGAAAAGCTTCAGCCGTATGTATTTTTGGTTTTTAGTTCTCCCATCCTTGCCTTGAAAGGCAAGAATGCTACCCTTTATAGGCCTGGCCATAGGGCAGCCTTCAGATTTCATATTTTACCATTTACCCCCCTTTTAGTTCTTGTTTTAGCTTTAGGGTCCCTGGAGTTATGACTTGCCACCCAAGTTAAATAGCTAAAAACCAAGAAATTTCACAAAAATCCCCACTAGAAACCTCCGAAATCAGTTGCAAAAAGATTCCCTACCTAGACTTCCTAAATTACCCTCCCAATGCCCTAAAATTTACATTGGACCTAATGGGTATGGGTCAATTTGCACAATTGGGCTTGGCCTTTTCTTCTACATGGGGCAAAGGTCCCAAAACTCCAAACTAAAATTGGCCTAGCTAAAGTCTGAACTACCAAGGAAATGCAAACAGCGCAAATATCTAAGCTAAAACATTCATTAACCTACTAAGTTAATAACCAATATGCTAAAGATGCAAGACTAGTTTTCATAAAAAACGAGTACACAGCTTTCTAGGAGACTAAATTACACTACAAAAATGAAGAAGAAAAACCAGGAAAAGAAATAGATGCAGGGGAGAACAAAAGCTAGATAAAAAAAACAAAAGAAAGAAAGGAAGAAGGAGAATACTTACTACGACTCAAAGGAATAAATCTGAACCTTCAACTTCCATGGATTTTTGGTTGACTATGACATTAATCGTGTGTTTTTTTGAAAATAACACACGAATAACATCACAATCGACCTAAATCTTTAAACAAAACTGGAACCCGGAACTTTTGAAATTAGGGCTCAAATTACAATTCCAGATTCGAAGAATTCTGTTAGGCTTCAAGGGTAGTAGGTTGGGTATTTGGGATGAGGGGGTTATGGGGTTTTAGGGTGTAAATTTGGGTGAGATTAGAGACCCGCCGCCAGCAGAGATGGTGGAGAAAATTAAGGCCGCGCTAGGGTTGGGGATTTTGGATCTCTGAAGTTGGGGAACTCTAACGGGTTTGGGGGGTACTCATTCAGTCACTTTTATAGTTAGAAAAACCCAGTTCCGGACCGTTCGATTGTATGAGATCAACGGTCCAGATTAAGTGGCGGAGGAACGGTGTCGTTTTGGGTTGAGTTAGGGGATGAACCGGGTCGGGGCCGATTTGGGCTTGGGACTAGATGGGGAAAAGTGTTTGGGCTGTTATAGGCTTGGCCCAAACATCCAAGTCTGACTTCTCTTTCTCTTTTCAATATCATTTTTTTCCCAAAATTAATTCTTTTTTGTTGTTTTTTTTTTTCAAAATTACACTAAAAACCCTAAATTAATTCTAAACCAAATTATCCTACTATATTAAAATAATTAGCCCTAATAATTGTTACTACAAATAATTAGAAACCAAATTAAAGGAAAAAACTACTAAAATTAAAAATTAAAATTAAAAGTGCAAAATAAACTATTTTTGTGATTTTTCCTATTTTTATTAAATAATTTATCAATTAATCCTAAAAATGTAAAATTAAATCCTAAATGCAAATGCAACATATTTTTTTTGTAATTTTCATTAATTAAATAAAATAAAAATGCACAGACAAATGCAAACAATTACCAGAAAATGCCACGAAAATCCCCAAAATTGCAAACACTGAAAGAAATTGTTTTGTTTTGAATTTATGGGAGTAATTCATATAGGAAAAAAATCACGTGCTCACAGCTGCCTCTCTTTGCACGGAAACACGGAGAGTTTTCGTGCAAAGATAAAGTGAGCGGATACGAGCGATTTTTGCCCGTCTGAATACTCTGTGGAAAGCATCTTGAAAGATTTGACCGCACTTTGCTTTCGAGGTTGCCTACATATCCTTGGCTAAAAAGGAATCAGGTCAGTGTAGTTCAAGAATGTTTGGTAGCTGGGACTACCATGAAGCTGGGCTTCCATTGTTGTTGCTTCTGCTGCTACTGCTTACTGAACCCCTTTATTACACCATGTCAAAATAAAACAAGAAGCTAGACTAGACTATGGTCTATGGATTACAACGGTCCTATCTATATCTTCAAACTTTCTCTTGTGTTTCTTGTTGCCTTGTTGTCCTCTATTCTCCCGGAGACATCCATTTGTTGCCACCTTGAATTGTAAATTGAGATGTTTTCCCCTTCTTCAGGTGGGGCCTGACTGCTAAACTTGATATGTATTCTCATGCTATCCAGGTGGGCTCCTAACTGCTGACTTGAAATGTATTTCCTACTCTCCAGGCGGGCTCCTGATTGCTGAACTTCAAATGTATTCCCTGCTCTCCAGGCGGGCTACTGACTGCTGACTTGAAATGTATTCCTTACTCTCCAGGCGGGTTCCTGATTGCTGAACTTGAAATGTATTCCCTGCTCTCCAGGCGGGCTCCTGATTTCAAAATAAACAAAGCAAAGAATTTGAAAGCTAAAACTTAGATGGTACTCCCTTGTTCTCCAGGCGGACTCCTGACTGTTGTTCTTGAATGTATTCCCTGCTCTCCAGGCGGGCTCCTGACTGTTGCATTTGAAAGTATTCCCTGCTCTCCACGCGGGCTCCTGACTTCAACTTGAAATGTATTCCCTGCTCTCCAGGCGGGCTCCTGACTGCCGACATGAAATGTATTCCCTGCTCTTCAGGCGGGCTCCTGATTTCAAAATAAACAAAGCAAAGAATTTGAAAGCTAAAACTTAGATGGTACTCCCTTGTTCTCCAGGCGGACTAATAAACAAAGCAAAGAATTTGAAAGCTAAAACTTAGATGGTACTCCCTTGTTCTCCAGGCGGACTCCTGACTGCTGTGCTTGAATGTATTCCCTGCTCTCCAAGCGGGCTCCTGATTGTTGCATTTGAAAGTATTCCCTGCTCTCCACGCGGGCTCCTGACTTCAACTTGAAATGTATTCCCTTCTCTCCAGGTGGGCTCCTGACTTCTGACTGGAAATGTATTCCCTTGTTCTCCAGGCGGGCTCCTGACTGCCGACTTGAAATGCATTCCCTGCTCTTCAGGCGGGCTCCTGATTTCAAAATAAACAAAGCAAAGAATTTGAAAGCTAAAACTTAGATGGTACTCCCTTGTTCTCCAGGCGGACACCTGACTGCTATGCTTGAATGTATTCCCTGCTCTCTAGGCGGGCTCCTGACTGCTGCATTTGAAAGTATTCCCTGCTCTCCAGGCGGGCTCCTGACTTCAACTTGAAATGTATTCCCTGCTCTCCAGGCGGGCTCCTGACTTCTGACTGGAAATTGTACTCCCTTGTTCTCCAGGCGGGCTCTTGACTGCTGCGCTTGAAAGTATTCCCTACTCTCCAGGCGGGCTCCTGACTTCAACAAAACAGGCAAAAACAAAGAAAATTTTTTGCCCCAGTTTGGTGGCTGGGGACAGATGTGATTGTAAAACTAAATCATATTACCAAGTATTACTAAGGATTTGAAAGCTAGGTCCCATTATTCAGGGGGGTCCTGACAACTCTTAACTAAACGACAATTTAAAATCTAAGTTATATCTTCTACAGGTGTGACTTCTGCTAAATCTTGCTATCTAAGAGGATCTTTAAACTACTTCCCATTATCCATGGAGGGTCCTGAAACTCAAAGGTCAAATTTTATCTTAAAGGTGACAACTTTCATGTCTGAATTATACTACCTTACAGCAGAGTTTACGCTAAATGTTGGTATCTAATCGAAATCCTAAGTTAAGTCCCCTTATTCAGGAGGGTCTTGGCAACTCTTAATTGAATCCTATCTCAAACATGCAAACTTCTAAGCTAACTTAAATTCTTTTGGGATGCATTTATGCTAGATTATGCTATTTTTTATCTTTAAACTAGGTCCCATTTTCCAGGAGGGTCCTGAAAAATCAAAATAAACCTTTTTGGTGACTGCCTTTCTCTACGGAGAGTTTCTCCGAATCCAACGACTTTTCTGCCCCTGTTTCAATCAAAGAAAATTTTGTCAGTTTAAAGTGGCGGTTAGCTGATGGCATTCTTGCTGAAGATCTTTCTGCTGCAATGTTTGTTCTGACTGGCTTCTCCGAACTAGCCCTAAACCGCTTTGACTTCCTGACTGACTTTCAAACCCCATGACTTTTGATGAGCCGAGTGTTCTATACCCCCGTTGTTGTCTTACCTCTGACCCCTTTATCTGCACTTTTGCGTCTCCCATGACATTACCAAACCATTCCACCGATGAAGCTTCCGGCGATTCCTTGTATCCCCCTCTTACGTCGTGTTATCCTTAGTATGCTTTGACCACTCCGTGCTTTGCAATTTTGGAAGTCGGTAGTGAGCTTTGAAATCTTTTTCACTCGATTTGAACAAGACTGACATTGAAACATCTTTAGATAAATACCCAAAAGAAAATGAAATACAATGACTTTGCGGGTTAAGGAGAATAAGAATCTAAAACCAGATGACTGCTACCAAAGGAGAAAGAAAAGAAACTTATCTGGGTGGAACAACTGGTACCAATGATCATGACATGCATTTCGGATTAATCGGCCCAATCTGTCCAACCAATCAACTTTCAGTTGCCGTACTTTGTTGCCCTAGAATTTCCATGACCTGATTACTTTACCCAAACCTTGGCCTTGTTCATCATGCGGTGCCTTGAAAGGTTTTCACCAGCAGACCTCTTTCATTCGTTCATCTCTCAACTCACTTTCGCCTTACAGTGCCCGTTAGGGTTTTCACCAATAAGACTCTCTCATTTTTCTCTCAACTCCCGTCGCCTTACGGAGCCTGTGAAAGTTTTCACCAATAAGACTCTCTCATTTTTATTTTTCCCGCTTGAACCAGAGTGTTGCCCCTAACATGAATTACCTTTACCTGCTCGACTTGGCATTTCTCAAAGACTGATCAGAAGGTATTTCTTTGGACCGTAATGTAGGCTTCTGGACAGGGTTAGAAAGAAAGGGTATAAAAGGCTCAAAACAGTTCAACTGGGTTAAAATTACAATTTCGGAATCAGATTTCTCACAACAAACACAACTTCTGCCCCAGTTTCTTGTATGGGGACTTTTGGATTTTGTTTTGATGGGACCTAACCGTGAGGCTGCCTACGTATCCTTAAAAGGAATCAGGTCGAACGTAGTTCATATCATAGAAATTACTTTGTTGTTGTGATTTTTCTTTTCTCTCTTCCTTTTCTTTCTCTCTTTTTTTCTTCTCTTTTTTTCTTCTTTTTTTGTCCTTTTTCTTTTTGCTTTTCTCTTTTCTTTTCTTTTCTTTTCTTTTTCTTTCTTCTCTCTTTTCATTTTTCTTCTCCTTTTCCTTTCTTGTTGATTCTTTCTTTTCTTTTTCACTTACTTATCCTCCGCACTTGCGTTTCTAAATTGTGTCGTTGATCCCGAAAGAGGGGTATGAAAAAAATAAATAAGGCTCAAAAGGGTTGACAAGGGATAAAGTGTTTAGATAGCAGAACAAAACGCCTTCGTCATTTCAATCTTTGAAATATGCCAAATACAAACCAGTACAATCAAAGAAAGAAATCATACATAGTATCTTTTGACTGCATCGAAATTGATAGCCATTTCTACACATTTGACCTCTTTATCTGTCAAATACAATGCGCCATTGGACAACACTCTAGTTATAACAAATGGCCCCTGCCAGTTTGTGGCGAACTTTCCTTTTGCTTCATCCTGATGAGGCAAGATACGTCTCAACACTAATTGACCCACTTCAAACTTCCGTGGATGTACCTTCTTGTTATATGCCCTCGCCATTCTCTGTTGGTACAATTGGCCATGACACACTGCTGCCAATCTCTTTTCATCGATCAAACTTAATTATTCCATGCGGGTTTTGACCCATTCAACGTCATCAATACCTGCCTCAGCGACGATCCGAAGGGATGGGATTTCGATTTCTGCGGGTATCACCGCCTCCGTGCCATACACCAACAAATAAGGAGTGGCCCCTACCAAAGTGCAGACAGTAGTGCGATAACCTAGCAATGCAAACGACAACTTTTCATGCCACTGTCTAGAACCTTCCACCATTTTTCGAAGTATCTTCTTTATATTCTTGTTGGCTGCCTCGACCGCTCTATTTGCCTTAGGGCGGTATGGGGTGGAATTGCGATGTATAATCTTAAACTGCTGACATGTCTCTGTCATCAGATGACTGTTGAGATTAGCACCATTGTCCATGATGATTATCTTCGGAATCCCAAACCGACAGATGATATTTGAATGCACAAAGTCAACCACTGCTTTCTTGGTCACAGATCTGAACGTTTTCGCTTCAACCCACTTGGTGAAATAATCAATGGCTACTAGAATAAACCTGTGTCCATTTGATGCTACTGGCTCGATTGGCCTAATGACATCCATGCCCCAAGCAACAAAAAGCCATGGTGCATACATTGTATGTAATTCTGATGGTGGAGAATGAATCAAATCTCCATGCACTTGGAACTTATGGCATTTACACACAAAACTGATGCAATTCCGCTCTATAGTGAGCCAGTAGTAACCTGCTCGGAGAATCTTCTTTGCTAGAACTTACCCACTCATATGTGGTCCACAAACTTCGGTGATGACTGTGGCTTGTCTGGCATCTATGCATCTTAGCAATCCAAGATCTGGAGTTCTTTTGTATAACACCCCTCCACTGAAGAAAAATCCGCTTGCCAATCGTCGAATTGTTCTTTTCTGATCACCTGTGGCCTGTACTGGATATACCCCCATCCGGAGGTATTCTTTGATATCATGGAACCATGGCTCCCCATCAACTTCTTCTTCTATCATATTACAGTAAGCATGTTGATCACGGACCTGAATCTGCAAAGGGTCCACATAAGCCTTAACTAGATGATGTAACATTGACGCTAGAGTAGCCAAAGCATCGACGACTTCATTATGGATCCTTGAGATATGCCTGAATTCTATCAACTAAAACCGTTGACAAAGATCATGCAAACATTGTCTGTACGGTATGAGTTTCAAATCCCGTGTTTCCCATTCTCCCTGAATCTGGTGCACCAGGAGGTCCGAGTCACCCAAGACCAAGACTTACTGGACACCCATATCCACAGCTAACCTCAAACCCAGAATACAAGCCTCGTACTCAGCCATGTTATTGGTACAGTAAAAACGAAGCTAAGCCGTAACAGGGTAATGGTGCCCTGTTTCAGAAATAAGTACTGCTCCTATGCCCACACCCTTCATGTTTGCAGCCCCATCAAAGAAAGGTTTCCATCCCGGCTTCTCGACTTGTTCCAACTCATCAATGTGAATCACCTCTTCATCAGGGAAATAAGTTTTCAAAGGTTCATAATTTTCATCAACCAGGTTCTCGGCCAAATGGTCCGCCAAGGCCTGTGCCTTCATTGCAGTTCGAGTCACGTAGACAATGTCAAATTCTGTGAGCAGGATCTTCCACTTTGCAAGCCTCCCTATGGGCATAGGCTTCTGAAAGATATACTTCAATGGATCCAAGCAAGATATGAGATAGGTAGTGTAAGATGACAAATAATGTTTCAGCTTCTGCGCCACCCAGGTTAGGGCATAACATGTCCTCTCAAGCTGAGTGTAATTGACCTTGTACGGTGTGAATTTCTTGCTGAGATAATATATGGCTTGCTCCTTCCTGCCAGTGATATCATGTTGACCCAATACACAGCCGAATAAATTGTCCAATACCGTCAAATATAGAATCAAAGGTCGCCCTAATTCTGGCGGGACCAACACGGGTGGGCTTGACAAAATACCCCTTTATCTTATCAAACGCCTCCTGACATTCATCTGTCCACTTGACCGCAACGTCTTTCTTTAATAGCTTGAAAATAGGCTCACAAGTTGTCGTGAGCTGAGCGATGAACCTGCTGATATAATTCAATCTCCCCAACAAATTCATCACCTCGGTCTTGTTCTTTGGAGGTGGCAATTCCTGGATGGCCTTGATTTTTGATGGGTCCAATTCAATACCCCGGAGTCTGACTACGAACCCCAACAACTTCCTAGATGGCACCCCAAAAGCACTCTTTGCAGTATTAAGCTTGAGATTGTACCTGCAAAGCCTTCGGAAGAACTTCTTCAGATCCCTGACATGGTCGGACTGCTTTCTAGACTTTACGATCACATTGTCCACGTACACCTAGATTTTCCGATGTATTATATCGTGGAATATTGTTGTCATTATCCTCATGTAGGTGGCCCCAGCATTTTTCAAACCGAATGGCATGACCCGATAGTAGTACGTTCCCCACGGCGTGATGAATGCCGTCTTTTCTGCATCTTCCTCGTCCATTAAGATTTGATGATAACCCGCGTAACAATCCACAAAAGAACCAATCTCATGTTTGGCACAATTGTCAATCAAGATATGGATGTTCGGTAACGGGAAATTGTCTTTTGGACTTGCCTTGCTGAGATCCCGATAGTCAACACACACCCTGGTCTTGCCATCCTTCTTCGGTACAGGCACAACATTGGCTAACCAGGTGGGATACCAGGTGACCCGAATGACTTTGGCGTCGAACTGCTTGGTGACCTCTTCCTTGATCTTCACACTCATATCCGTTTTGAACTTTCTCAGCTTCTGTTTGACAGGAGGGAATATCGGGTCAATGCGCAACTTGTGAACCACTAAATCAATGCTTAGACCCGGCATGTCGTCATAGGACCATGCAAAAATGTCTTTGTATTCGAATAGTGCTTTAATTATCTCCTTCCTAAGTTGAGGTTACAGATGGACACTTATTTTAGTTTCACGGACATTATCTTGTTCCCCTAGATTAACTGCTTCTGTATCATTCAAATTAGGTTTTGGCTTTCCCTCAAAATGACTTAGTTCCTTACTAATTTCTTCATAGGCCTCATTATCCTCAAATTCCAACTCGTCATTATACTCAATTTCTTGTATTATTATTTTAGAGTTAGATTGGCATTTAAAACTGGGCCGAAGATTCCTCACGCATGTCATGTCATTGATATCAGCATAAAAAGAACTGTACAAGAGAAGAAAACAAAATAAAATTAGAAAAAATGAAGGAGGAGGAACGATTGCATTTCATTAAATATAAAGTTAATAGGGTTTTAACACATCCAACTGGACGGAACATAATATCTGAATTACAGACCCTGGAATAATCCAGACAACTAAAGAAAATCAAAACCCACTAACAAGACTCCCTTCGGATAGGAAGAGGAGTAGCTTCCCAGTTGTTGACTTTTGCACGTGGTCCCACAAATTGCACATCTGCCCTGCTGGACCCTTCCCCAACCTAAACCATGTTAACGTCGACGAATAACCTTTTAAACCCCTTTTCCAAATCTCCATCGGCACCAATCAGTGGTCCAGGGACCTTTGACAACAGTTGCTTTCTGATACCCGACCTGACGAATGACCTAGACAGACGCGGGATTGGCTTTGGCAATGCCCATGCTTTCTTTTTCATTTTTCTAGCTCTTGTCACGTCTGCAACGGTAGGCTTGAACCCAAGACCAAAAGTATCTAGATTCTTTGGAAGAGAAACTGGTTGCACGATACCTTGCAGATATGCACCTAAACCTTTGCCCGGTACGAAACCATTTTTCAACATTTCAACAGCTACTATAACTAATGTCGCAGCCATCTTTGGAGTTGGAACGCACTTTCCTTCCGGAATTTTCTCTACCGATACTGTGTCGGAAACCTGATAAACCCATGGTCCCTTGTCATCGTCAACCTCTATGAACGGAACAATGGCACCGTTAGGCACACACAAATTATCTTCGTTGTGTACAACAATTTACTGTCGATCCCATTCAAACTTGAACACTTGATGTAAAGTATACGGGACTGCTTTGGCCGCATGGATCCAGGGTCGTCCCAACAGCAGATTGTACGAAACAGCCACATCGAGCACCTGGAATTCCATAGTAAATTCAACTGGCCCTATTGTGAGCTCAAGCACTATGTCCCCGACTGAATCTTTCCCTCCACCATCGAAACCCCGAACGCAAATATTGTTCTTATGAATTCTTTCATCCTCCACTTGCAGCTTGTTCAATGTGGAGAGAGGACAGATGTTCGTGCTAGGACCGTTGTCAACTAGTACCCGAGTAACCACGGAATCTTCGCATTTTACCGTCAGATAGAGGGCTCTATTGTGCTCGGTACCCTCCACGGGTAACTCATCATCAGAAAAAGTGACTCGGTTTACCTCAAATATCTTGTTAGCTATCTTTTCCAAGTGGTTTACTGAGATTTTGTCTGGAACGTGGGCTTTGTTCAAGATTTTCATCAAAGCTCAACGGTGCTCGTCAGAATGGATCAATAATGACAAGAGCGAGATCTGAGCTGGTGTCTTCCTTAATTGCTCCACAATGGAATAGTCTTGCACTTTCATCTTTCTCAGAAATTCTTCTACTTCTTCCTCAGTCACCTCTTTCTTCACCAACACTGGATTATCTTTTGAGGTCTTAGCTTTTCTCAACTCTTCGGGGGCAAAGCATCTCCCCGATCGAGTTAAACCATGGGTCTCACACACTTCTTCTTTAACCTCTTTCCCTCAGTAAGTTACTGTCACTCGTTCATAATTCCACGGGACCGTCTTGCTGTTGATCACTGGGAGCTGAGTTATTGGTTTTATAATAACAGGCTCTGTGCGAGCACCCTTCACGACCACAACAGGTTTACTTGTAACCCCTGATACCACCACTTTAGCTTTCTCTGGTTTCACTGTGACAACACTTGACGACCCTTTCCCGGTTACCACAGCTGGCTTATTGTCTACCCTTTTCAACTGGACCACTGATTTCCCACTGGTTACCTTTTCTTTGGTTTCACTGGAGCGGATCATCATTACCGTATGCGAGGGTTTCTTAGCCTCCCCTCCCTTGTGTATCAACTCAATCATATGGGTCTTATGGTGAGCTGGTAGCGGATTCTGGTTGATATTTGGTGTTTTTGGGGCCTGAACCTCGATCCAATGAGTATCAATGAGCTTTTGTACAACTGATTTTAGTTTCCAGCATTTCTCTATGTCATGGCCCAGGGCCCCTAAACAATACTCACAACTCACCAAGCGATCAAGATTTCTGGGAAGGGGATTCGGCATTTTGGCCTCGATCGGATTCAACATACCCAACTGTCTCAATCTGTGGAATAGGCTAGTATATAATTCTCCCAATGGAGTGAAAGTCTTCTGCATCTGCAACCTTTCATTCTTAAAGGCTTGATTGGGTCGAAAACCTGTTCCAGGAGAGTTTTTGTAGGCTTTTAGGGGTGGATGGGTATTTTATGGAGCTTGGTAGGGACTCTGCGAAGCTGGTGCACACCATTGTGCGTGAGCGGGAGGTTGGGTATAGGTTTGTGCGTGATAGACAGAAAAATAGGGATTTGGAGTGGGTAGTAGTGTTGTGGTGGGCTATATGGAGTGTGGGAGTATGTTTGGGGATAGGGTCGAGGCTGGTTGTAGAATGGTGGAAGGTTCCTAGATCCACCCCAAGTTGCCGACTCGATCGTTGCAACATCCTCTTTCTTCTTCTTTCCGAGCACACCCCTAGTACCGTTTTGAATGGCCTGAGTGGTTTCTTTGATTGCTGAATAACTCATGATCTTATTGGACTTGAGTCCTTCCTCAACCATGCCTCCCATTTTCACAACTTCATTAAAGGACTTGCCCACTGCTGACACCAAATGACCAAAATAAGTGGGCTCCAAAACCTGCAAGAAATAATCAACCATCTCACTCTATTTCATTGGGGTCGGGGGGTCAACCCTCGCTGCTTTCTCTCTCCAACGGAACCCATATTCTCAGAAACTCTCACCGGGCCTCTTCTCAATCTTCGTCAGTGACAAATGGTCTGGGATGATTTCAAGATTATACTGGAAATGACAGACGAAGGCTTGAGCCAAATCGTCCCATGTGTACCACCTGCTATGATCTTGTCTGGTGTACCATTCTAGCGCCGACCCACTCAAACTTTGGCTGAAATATGCCATCAGCAATTCGTCTTTTCCACCTGCTCCTCTCATCTTGCTACAGAATCCTCTTAAGTGTGCTACCGGGTCGTCATGCCCATCATACAGATCAAACTTGGGCATTTTGAACCCTGCCGGCAACTGAACATCTGGGAACAGACACAAATCCTTATAGGCCACACTCACTTAGCCTCCTAGCCCCTTCATATCTCGGAACGATTGCTCTAAGCTTTTGACCTTTCTGATCATCTCTTCATGCTCAGAATTTTTGGGCGATTTCTCGGTCTCCGCCGGGATATCAAGATGAGGAGTGTAAGGATATGGTTTTGAAACTTTGAAGGTGGGTTCAGGGGGATAATACTAGTTGTCGTGAGTCTGGAACAGAGGTTCACTGGAGGATCGGTGTAATGTAGCAGGTGGAGGTGCCACAAAAACAGGTGTAATTGGTGGAGGAGGGTATGAGACTTGTTTGGGTGGTGGAGCTTGAGAAGTATGGGAAGTGGCGCCATGACATTGTTGGTAGAGGGGAAAGGCTGGAGATGAGTTCACAGTGGGAAGATCCGGAGGTTGGGCTGATAGTGGGATATAAGCAGGATTGGCGGGATAAACCGGTGGTGGATGTCCTTTCGCCCAAGCTTGGTACATTTCAGCCATCTGCTGTTTCAGCTTATACATTTCTTCCCTCATCGCATTAACGTCCATTTCTTCCACCTCTTTCGATGGGTCGACAATACTTGTTTCCGGTTCCTGGTCGACCATATTCAGCATGTCTTTTGATCGGGTGTTGTAGGAGTGAGTTGCCATAATGCCAGCCAACTAACCAACTGCCTGGACTTAATACATCAAACAAACAACCTTGTTAGCGACTAGGCTTTAACAGATTGGTAACCGCACATTGGGCATGAATGCACCTAAATAGTTAACCGTCTCTATTATGTATTTGATCAGTTGCATGCATCATCCCGGCCTTTTCTTTCTTTTAGTTGCAAACATCCCCTTTTCTTTTCTTTTCTTTCCTTCCCCTCATTCTGGCCTTTGTTCTCTCTTTGTTTTTACTTTCTCTTATTTTCTCTTTTTCTTTCTTGTTTTTATGCTCTTTCCTCTTATTTTTCCTCTTATTTTCTTTCCATCTTTTCCTCTCTCTTTTTTTTATTTGGTGGCGGTCGAATCTTATGGAGATTGTATACGTATCATGACCCCGCATGAATCAGACCAAGCGTAGTTCTTGTAGATAAGTGCGAAATAAAACATTTTTGGGATTTTCAGTTTTCATAAAATAAAACAACAAATGCTTCTATTACAAACTCAAAACTGTAAATTCCAAAAGGCTAATAGATTACGATGCAAAGATGAAATACAGACTCAAAAAATAGACATTATATTCCAACAGAAGAAAATACAGACTCGAAAGCAATTTGACGGACTTTAGCAAAAAGAAAACTCAACATGACCGACAGACGCTTAGCAAAAGGGAAATGCAGACTCCAACGAAAAGAAATTATGAATACATCAATGCTCCTAGTGCCCACGGGACATCATTCGGTCTCGCTGCGGGCCTATATGCAAGCTACTTTTGAAGTCGATCCAAGTCGTTCATTATCTATTTAACAAATGTCATTACTGCTGCAAAGAAGGTAGTGCGAGTCATATCCTCACAAATCTGGCACTTCATAACGATGTAGTCGGCAATGCTTCTAATTCTCTCTCTTATGGCGCCTATTTCTTGTAACAAACACCCAATCTGCTGGGCCCTGGCCTCCAAAGTTTGCTCAGCTGCATAATTTTGTTCCTGAAGTTGTTGCAAGTCTATTTCTAACTGTGCCAATGCCGTATAATAGTGTTTCCTTTCAACTTTGAAGTCTTTGGCATGTTTGATCATTTTGTTTTCCGTGGCGATGACCCTTTTCTTCAAACCTGCGACCTCATCGTCGTACCTTTCTCTTAATTACTTAACCAGGTGTACTCGTTCCTCTGCATTTTTAAACAATTGCTTTTGGGCCTTGGCTAGTTCATTTTCTACTTTGTTCAAATCAAAACTATAGTCATTTACTTTCTGCCTCAGGTTAGCTATGAGCTTTTCATCTCTGTCATTTCGGACTGAATTTTCTGCCGCTACTCTCAATTTCTGAATTTGAGCTCGAAGGACTTCATTTTCTTTGGCTAGCCTTTTCTTTTCTCCTTCATCCGCCACCACTTGCAAGCTATTCTCGAATTGAAGTTCTCTGACTTGCTTTTCCAACTTGCTTATGGTAGCCCTGTACTCATTTTCTTTTGTCAGCCAATCCCATTGTACCTGAGCTCCGTCGGTGAATTGCTGGACATGGGGTCTTTTTGCGGGCCTGTCAGGCTCATGTTGAACTCGGGATCTTTTACCATACCAAGCAATATAACTAGGCTCCACCTCGCCTTTGGATAGGTTTCATACTCGCGTGTTAGGCTCTAAGAATCTGCACTGATGTCAAACCCGACATACTTTTTCTTCTGGGAAGGCAGCTTTTGGATCTAACTCAATGACTTGCTGACTCAAATCTTCATTGTGGGGGATGGTCTGGTACTGGCCCAACTGACGCAAGACTCTGTGTGGAGCATAAGGCTGGATACTCCGCAGACCCGTCAACAGCAAAAAACATACCTCAGCCGACATATAGATTACTTCGTTGACCGAGAGCCATCCGAATGTCCATTCGATCTTATTTGCGGTCAAAGATCTCAAATGAGCATGCCATGCTTCCGTACCATCTGGAAACTCATAACCCTCTACTCGCTTTTCATGTTTTTCAATGCACTCGAGGCCAATCATACCACAATTCAAGTATCCGGGACGGTGGCAAAGGTGTTCCTCCATCCATATTTGTAACAGCATATTGCACCCTTCAAAGAATTTTGCTCCTTCTCGACAGCGAGTAAGAGCTCGGTAAATTTCTGTCAAGATCAGCGGCACTATAGTTCCGTTTGCCTTTTTCATCATAAAGTCAGCTATCCCTACTAACCCCATCTCTATGTTCCCATCTTTTCTTGGGCAAGCCAGAATACCCAGGAATGCCACTATGAAAGCTAATCCTCTCCGAGCTTCCCACTTGTCTTGATTTCCAGTATGAGTAAGACCAGTGTCTGGCGTCTCAAAGCCACGGGGATTCCCGTAACGTCGATACAAAAAGTAGAAGGTACAAAAATCCTTTGGCCAGATTTCCATCTCGGACATCCCGACTGATGCTTAGCAAGTCTAGAAATTTGTAGGGGGTCACTGTTCTTGGTGCTACCGGGTATTGACTTCTGAGATTTCCTTCGAAACCAGCATAACCTGATATTTCTTCTAACATAGGAGTTAACTCGAAATCTGCAAAGTGGAACACATTATGTGCTGGGTCCCAAAACGGTATCAAGGCCTCGATCACGTCTTTTCTGGGCTTGACTTTCAAAAGCCCAATAAGACCGCCCAGTGCTTTTGTCACAACTTTCCTGCTGTCGTCCCCCAAATCGTGCCACCACATATGTAGCTCTAAAGGGATCTCTTCACGGACTGAGAAAGGTTCATTTTGATTTGTGCTCATCCTGCACATTTATTAAGGTGATTTTAATTAAAAGAAAATCATGACTCGTTTTGACTTAAGAAAAATGACCAATTTTCAAAATTACCACAAAACATCCGGCCTTACCAACACGGCCTTTCAGCACTTTGAAACGAAGATTTTAAGGCTGTGTCACTAATCGGTAAAAACCTTTGAAAGTGATAAAAGTGGTTGTTCTTGCAAAAACAACGTTCCGACGCCCTTTTAGGGACATTCGGCTATTTCTGACAAGATTGACATCACCCTAATTATTTTCAAATTAAAGTAAAATTTTTGGGTTTTTAGGCTATTTTTGCAAAAGAAAGTTGGACCCGATGAGGGTTGCCTACGTATCTGTGAGAATCAAACTTGCGTAGTTTGGGCAAGCAAAACAAACTATTTTTTTTTGAAAGCAAGATTTTTTTTATTTCATTGGCAAAGAAAACTATTTTTTGAAAACAACAACTTTTTTTTCATTTCATTGGTAAATCAAACAAACTATTTTGAAAACAAAACCCCTTTTTCTTCCCTTTTTATGTTCTTGAAAATTCGGCAGAGTTTCGGCACTATTTGGACATTGATTTTTTATCAGAACAGGCGATTACTCTCTCTAACCCTCATACTGCTATTTCTCTTTCCAATATTCATAAGCCGGTCGACATGCCAGTTCGAAGCAAATAAATGCACAAGTAGCAAGTAGGATGCATCAGGATGGCCTTTTGTTTCGGGTGCACCTGTCCTAGACAGACCCTACACCTGTGTTGAGTCTCCAAAGTCAAATGCACATGATGCAACAAATGTTCCTACTAGGGATCCGGCATGAGGTCTTGTTATACTATATTTAAAACTTGGGTTTATTGTTCTAGACCTGACTTACCCGAGCGGACAGCTCGAGCCGGGGGGGGGGGGGCAGCGTACCGGGAATACAGAAGCTTCACCGGCTTTGCAACTTGTCCGAACCTCGTTCTAAATTTGGAATATGACTCTAACAGAAAAGAAGTCACATGAAGTGCACACTTCTTCATGATTTAGAAGATTCAGAGAGAAGAAGGATTTCGCAACAGTTTATATACAGTTCACGGAATATCAAAGCGGTGAAAGCAATCAATTAGCACATTAGGCCCAAATCATGTAACAAAATCAGATAATGGATAAAGTCAATTATAATAATTATTCTAAGCTCGAATTCTTGAACCCTGAACCAGAGATTCTGGGTTCTGTCCCCAACAGAGTCGCCAGAGCTGTCACACCTCTTTTTTTCACTTACACCCCTGGAAGGGCGTAAAGGAGTTTTTCCAATTAAAGGACAATCGAAATGGGATTTATTTAAAAGACTTAGAGTCGCCACTCGGGAGATTTAGGGTGTCCCAAGTCACCGGTTGAATCTCGAATCGAGGAAAATATGACTCTGTAATACAGTCCGCAAACCAGAAATCTGAGTAAGGAATTCTGTAAACCCGGGAGAAGGTGTTAGGCATTCCCGAGTTCCGTGGTTCTAGCACGGTCGCTCAACTGTTATATTCGGCTTAATTATCTGATTTTAATACATTTGAACCTATGTGCAAATTTTAGCTTTTAACCGCTTTTATTCAATTTTAAAGAAGATTGAACGTCGTTTAAAACATGTCTTTGGATCGCGCCACATGAAATGCACCCGCAATCCGGAACACATTTTATTCAACGTTTTAGGATTTGGATTTGGGTCACATGAAATGCACACCCGAGTTTAAGAAGGTAAAATTATTAAATAACGCGCCTAAAGGCAACTAACACGTTGTTAACTTTGCGAGGACCATGAAAATTGGCTAAATGGCGCGCCTCGTGTTCTAAATATTTTAAAGACATAGTTAAAAAGGGCCATGCAATTTGTCAACTTTTGTTTGGCGCGGCGCACCTCAATTCTAATTTTAAAGGGAGTCCCTAATTACATTGTTGAGGGCCATAACTATATTTGCTAAGTATGGCACACCTCACTAATTGTTCTAGAATTCCTCGTCTTTGAAACCAAATGGGCCGTGGACTATTTCTATTGAAAGGACACGCCCGATGTTGACTTAATTCCAACGTCCAACCCTCTTTAATTCTGACGTTCATGTTAGCTAAACAAGAAATTTTGCATAAAAATAAACAGAGGGGGACGAGCCCATTTGAATTTCTCTGAGATGCCATCACTGGGCCAGCTCCCATGCCCAATTATCAGAACCAAATTCATGCAGAACCAAATAGAAACTAATTTGCTAAGCCTATTTTACAAACACGAAATTGAATTAATAACAAGGATCTTGAACTTGGTTAATTAGGCATGAGCTATTCGACTAAACCCTCCATGGTTAAGATTCAAGCATCTTTGGTCCTTCCTGCGACCATAAGTGCCCAGCAACTAAACAAATGAAATGCAGGGCTCGCAAAATAAGCCCAAACCCCGTGAAGGGCAAAGCTGGGGATCTTGAAACCAGCATTAGGCCCATATTAAAGCAATCAACCTTTTATTCAAAATCACTATAAAAAAAACTTACCACCAACCAATAATTAACGTATTAAGAGTATTTGAATGCCATTAAGGGTGCAGAACTTATAAAAAAGAAACAAACGGATCATGAATTAGAATACCCATTAATTGGTTATCCTATGAAGTCTAACATTGCCATAAATAGAACAAACATGTCATGATATTTCTACAGAACCACACTTGCATGAAAACAACTCTCACACATCTCTCACTGCTCAATAAAGTCAAGCATGTTTTCAGTCAGTTACATCCCAATTAAACCCAACTAAATCCTAAAATAAATACGCAAAGCATCTGTTAACATACTTGAACACACTTGAGGAGACTCGACTAGCAGAAACATAAGATAACTGTTAAAAACCAAAAAAACAACTAGAGCTATGCTATGCGCATGAATTCAAACTTTCCTTTTTATTTCATTTTTTTTCAACTTGAACATCACAGTGGGCACATTTCGGAAACATGTTCCTGGAATAGGCAATGGAAAAGAGGTGAGGAGCAATAAGTAGCAGCAGTGAGCTCGAATAAGCAGGAACACAACAGAACCAGGTAAACCCAGATTACAATAGTCAAGATAATGAAATCAGCTTCAGGAATTCAATAGAACTGTAAACCCAACCACAAAGCTTAAACCAGATCCTTTCAAAAAACTAACTCTAATCCATTTTCATCCTTAGATGAGTCAAAAGTTGTTTCAGAAATTCAAAAAAAAAAAATCGATGAAGAAGGCCGATGAAATAGTGAAAAGCTTCAGCCGTTTGTATTTTTGGTTTGTAGTTCTCCCATCCTTGCCTTGAAAGGCAAGAATGCTACCCTTTATAGGCCTGGCCATAGGGCAACCTTCAGATTTTATTTTTTACCCTTTACCCCCCTTTTAGTTCTTGTTTTAGCTTTAGGGTCCCTGGAGTTATGACTTGCCACTCAAGTTAAATAGCTAAAAACCAAGAAATTTCACAAAAATCCCCACTTGAAACCTCCGAAATCAGTTGCAAAAAGATTCCCTACCTAGACTTCCTAAATTACCCTCCCAATGCCCTAAAATTTACATTGGACCTAACGGGTATGGGTCAATTTGCACAATTGGGCTTGGCCTTTTCTTCTACATGGGGCAAAGGTCCCAAAACTCCAAACTAAAATTGGCCTAGCTAAAGTCTGAACTACCAAGGAAATGCAAACAGGGCAAATATGTAAGCTAAAACATTCATTAACCTACTAAGTTAATAACCAATATGCTAAAGATGCAAGACTAGTTTTCATAAAAAACGAGTACACAGCTTTCTGGGAGACTAAATTACACTACAAAAATGAAGAAGAAAAACCAGGAAAAGAAATAGATGCAGGGGAGAACAAAAGCTAGATAAAAAAAACAAAAGAAAGAAAGGAAGAAGGAGAATACTTACTACGACTCAAAGGAATTAATCCGAACCTTCAACTTCCATGGATTCGAAGAATTCTGTTAGGCTTCAAGGGTAGTGGGTTGGGTATTTGGGATGAGGGGGTTATGGGGTTTTAGGGTGTAAATTTGGGTGAGATTAGAGACCCGCCGCCAGCAGAGATGGCGGAGAAAATTAAGGCCGCGCTAGGGTTGGGGATTTTGGATCTCTGAAGTGGGGGAACTCTAACGGGTTTGGGGGGGTACTCATTCAGTCACTTTTATAGTTAGAAAAAGCCAGTTCCGGACCGTTCGATCGTATGATATCAACGGTCCAGATTAAGTGGCGGAGGAACGGTGTCATTTTGGGCTGAGTTAGGGGATGGACCGGGTCGGGGCCGATTTGGGCTTGGGACTGGATGGGGAAAAGTGTTTGGGCTGTTACAGGCTTGGCCCAAACATCCAAATCTGACTTCTCTTTCTCTTTTCAATATCTTTTCTTTTTTTTCAAAGTTAATTCTTTTTTGTTGTTTTTCTTTCTTTTTTTTTTCAAAATTAAACTAAAAACCCTAAATTAATTCTAAACCAAATTATCCTACCATATTAAATTAATTAGCCCTAATAATTGTTATACAAATAATTAGAAACCAAATTGAAGGAAAAAACTACTAAAATTCAAAATTAAAATTAAAAGTGCAAAATAAACTATTTTTATGATTTTTCCTATTTTTATAAAATAATTTGTCAATTAATCCTAAAAATGTAAAATTAAATCCTAAATGCAAATGCAACATAGTTTTTGTTATTTTCATTAATTAAATAAAATAAAAATGCACAGACAAATGCAAACAATTACCAGAAAATGCCACGAAAATCCCCAAAATTGTAAACACTGAAAGAAATTGTTTTGTTTTGAATTTATGGGAGTAATTCATATAGGGAAAAAATCACGTGCTCACAAATATCAAATCACCCAAAACACATCGGATTCAAGCCAAACTTCCTAAAATCTTCCAAATTACACTTTCGATCAAAAACCTAACCAAACCACGTCCGAATGACCTGAAATTCTGCACACGCATCCCAAATGACACAACGGAATTACTGCAACTCTCGGAATTCCATTCCGACCCCTATATCAAAAATCTCGCCTCCTAACCGAAAATCGCCAAAAATATCAACTTCGCCATATCAAGCCTAAATCCACTACGAACCTTCAAAGTTCATTTTGATCACGCTCCTAAGTCACAAATCACCTCCCAAAGCAAATCGAACCATCGAAACTCATATCCGAGCCCTCTAACACATAAGTCAACATCTGATTGACTTTTACAACTTAAACTCACTCTAAAGAGACGAAGTGTCTCAAACCTTACCAAATCCTTTCCGAACTTGATTCGACCAACCCGATACCACATAACACGGATAAACAAAGCATAACGAAGTAGAAATAGGGAAAATGGAGCGGTAACTCATGAGACGACTGTCCGGGTCGTCACATCCTCCCCAACTTAAACAAACGTTCATCCTCGAACGAGTCAAGAAACATACATGAAGCCTCAAACAGGTGAGGAAATCTGCTCCGCATCTCCCGCTCGGTCTTCTAGGTTGCCTCCTCCACGGGCCGACCTCTCCACTGCACTTTCACTGAATCTATATCCTTTGACCTCAACTTTCGAA
Organism: Nicotiana tabacum; assembly: GCF_000715075.1. Taxonomy (NCBI): domain Eukaryota; kingdom Viridiplantae; phylum Streptophyta; class Magnoliopsida; order Solanales; family Solanaceae; genus Nicotiana; species Nicotiana tabacum. The sequence goes on along the minus strand of NC_134089.1, from coordinate 27,382,437 downwards.
CCTGACAACCCAAAATAGCTACTAGCTCCACATCGTAGGTCAAATCATCATCCAACTGAACTGTGCTGAAATCCAGAACATGAGACGGATCCCCAATATACTTCCGGAGCATAGAAACATGAAATACCGGATGCACACTCGACAAGCTGGGTGGCAAAGCAAGCTCATAAGCCACCTCCCCAATCCTTCGAAGCAAGTCAAAAGGCCCAATGAACCGCGGACTCAACTTCCCTTTCTTCCCAAATCTCATAACACCCTTCATGGGCGTAACCTTTAGCAGGACCTTCTCACCAACCATATATGATACATCTCAAACCTTCCTGTCAGCATAACTCTTTTGCCTCAACTGCGCTGTACGAAGCCTCTCCTGAATCACCTTCACAATCTCCAAAGCATCTTGTACCAAATCAGTCGCCAATAGCCTAGCCTCAACGGGCTCAAACTAACCAACTAGAGATCTACACCGACTCTCATACAAAGCCTCATATGGAGCTATCTGAATACTCGACTGGTAGCTGTTGTTATAGGCAAACTCTGCAAGCGGTAGAAACTGATCCCATGACCCTCCGAAATCAATGACACAAGCACACAACATGTCCTCCAATATTTGAATAGTGCGCTCGGACTGTCTGTCCGTCTGAGGGTGAAAAGCTATGCTCAACTCAACTTGAGTACCCAACTCTCGCTGCACGGACCTCCAAAACTGCGAAGTAAACTGAGTGCCCCTATCTGAAATGATGGAAACTAGGATACCATGCAAACGAACGATCTCCCAGATATAGATCCCTGCCAACCGCTCTGAAGAATAGGTAGTACACACGGGAATGAAGTGCGTGGACTTGGTCAGCCGATCCATAATCACCCAAATAGTATCGAACTTCTTCAAAGTCCGTGGAAGTCCAACAACAAAGTCCATAGTGATCCTCTCCCACTTCAACTTGGGAATAACCATCTGCTGAAGGAAGCCACCCGGTCTCTGATGCTCATATTTCACCTACTGACAATTGAAACACCGAGCTACAAATCCCACAACGTCTTTCTTCATTTTTCTCCACCAATAGTGTTGTCTCAAATCCTGATACATCTTAGTGGAACCTGTATGAATGGAATACCGCGAGCTATGGGCCTCCTACAGAATGAACTCCCGAAGCCCATCCACATTGGGCACTTCCTCAACACCCCATCATCATCAATAGTCACATCTCTGGAATCATCATGCTGAACTCTGTCCTTAAGGACCAGCAAATGCGGATCATCATACAAGCGCTCTCTGATGCGATCATATAAGGAAGACCGAGAAACCATGTAAGCCAATACCCGACTAGGCTCTGAAATATCTAACCTCACAAACCGATTGGCCAAGTCCTGAACATCAACCGCAAGAGGTCTCTCCCCAACTAGAATATATTCCAAACTCCCCATACTCACTGCCTTTTGGCTCAAAGCATCGGCCACCACGTTGGCCTTTCCCGGATGGTACAATATAGTGATATCATAATCCTTAAGCAACTCTAACCATCTCCGCTACCTCAAATTGAGATCCTTCTGTTTGAACAAGTGTTGAAGACTGCGATGATCAGTGAACACTTCACAAGATACGCCATACAGGTAATGCCTCCAAATCTTCAAAGCGTGAACTATGGCAGCCAACTCCAAATCATGAATGGGGTAGTTCTTCTCATGGGGCTTCAACTGACGAGAAGCATAAGCAATAACTCTACCCTCCTACATCAACACACAACCAATCCCAACTTTCGAAGCATCACAATACACGGTATATGAACTTGAAGCTGCTGGCAAAACCAACACTGGAGTTGTGGTCAAAGCTGTCTTGACCTTCTGAAGCTCTCCTTACACTTGTCCGACCATACAAATGAAACACCCTTCTGAGTCAACTTGGTTAAGGGCGATGCGATAGATGAGAATCCCTGAACAAACTGGCAATAATAGCATGCCAAACCAAGAAAGCTGCGAATCTCTGTAGTTGAGGATGGTCTGGGCCAACTTTGAACCACCTCTATCTTCTTCAGATCAACTTGAATACCCTTGTTAGACACCACGTGCCCCAAGAAAGCCACTGAACTAAGCCAGAACTCTCATTTGGAGAATTTTGCATAAAGCTTCTCCTCCCTCAATCTCTGCAACACAGCTCTCAAATGCTCTGCGTGCTCCTCCTGACTACGCGAATATACTAGAATATCATCAATGAAGACTATGATGAACGAATCGAGAAAAGGCCGGAACACGCTGTGTATCAAATGCATGAACGTTGCTAGGGCGTTGGTCAGCCCAAAAGACATCACCAAGAACTCATAATAACCATATCGGGTCCTGAAAGCCATCTTAAGAATATCCGAGTCCCTGATCTTCAACTGGTGATAACCTGAACGGAGATTAATCTTGGAGAACACTCTCGCTCCCTGAAGCTGGTCGAATAAATCATCAATTCGAGGCAAAGGATACTTGTTCTTAATTGTTACCTTGTTCAATTGCCTATAATCAATGTACATTCTCATTGTGCCATCCTTATTCTTCACAAACAGAACTGGCGCACCCCACGGTGACGCACTAGGCCAAATGAACCCTTTATTAAGGAGTTCCTGAAGCTGTTCTTTTAATTCCTTCAACTCCACTAGTGCCATACGATATGGCAGAACAGAAATGGGCTGACTGCTCAGCACCAGGTCAATACCAAAATCAATATCCCTGTCCGGTGGCATGCCCGATAGGTCTACAAGAAACACATCGGGAAAATCCCTCACAACTAGGACAGAATCAATACTGGGAGCCTCAGCTCCGACATCCCTCACAAATGCTAGATATGAAAGACAACCCTTCCCAACCATATGCTGGGCTTTCAAGAATGAGATCACTCTACTGAGAATATAATCAGTCACACCTCGCCACTCGATCTATGGTGCACCCGGTTTAGCCAATATGACTATCTTAGCATGATAGTCCAGAATAGCACGACACAGAGATAACCAATCCATGCCCAAAATGACATCAAAATCTACCATGCTCAATAACAACAGATCCATTCGGGTCTCCAGACCCCCAATAGTCACCACACACGACCGGTACACACGGTCTACAACAACAGTATTTCCCACCGGGGTAGATACATGAATAGGTAAATCAAGAAACTCACGAGCCATACCCAAATAACGAGCAAAGTATGATGACACACAAGAAAAGATGGAACCAAGGTCAAATAATACAGAGGCATCTCTGTGGCAGACTAAAACAATACCGGAAATCACGGCATCTGAAGTAGTAACATCTGATCTACCAGGAAAGGCATAGAAACGAGCCTGACCCCCATCTGATCGACCTCCCCCTCTAGGGTAGCCCCTGGCTGACTACCTCTACCCCTAGCTGGCTAGGCGGGAGGTGAAGTAACTGGAGAAGAAGTCGAGGGCTGATCCCTCTACTTAGACTAACCATCACGAAGATAAGGACACTGCCTCCTCATATGCCCAAACTCTCCACGCTCATAACAACTCCCTGGTGCTGGAGATGGGGATTAAAGGGAACCCCTGGCACTGGAATGACCAGTAGAAGGACCTAGCATGGAAGAACCTTAGACTGATGGAGCACGAGACGAGCTCTGAGCTTGAAGGGCACTAAGTGATGAGTCGCCCTGATGAGAACTATGAAAGCCATGACCTGATAATGCTCCACGGTAACTTGGGTGAGCTGAATGAGCCTGCCTAAATGAACGGCCTCTGCCCTGCTGGAACTGACCCCTCGAAGGAGCACTGCTAAAGCTACCAGATCCCCAAGTTCTCTTGGCCTTCCTCTCCTCTCGCTCCTGCCGGCGAACCAGCTCAATCTCACGAGCGATATCAACAACCTCCTTGAAGATAGCACATGTCACCCTCTCCCTAGTCATGAGAATCCGAAGTTGGTACATGAGGCCATCAACAAACCTCCTGATCCTCTCTCGGTCTGTGGGAACCATCCAAACCGCATGACGGTCTAACTCAGAGAACTGCATCTCATACTGCGTCACTGTCATCTCCCCCTGACACAACTGCTCAAACTGCCTGCGCAGCTCCTCTCGGCGTGACTATGGTACATACTTCTCTAGGAAGAGAATGGAGAACTACTACCAAGTAAGGGGAGCTGCACCAGCCGGCCTATGCCTCTCATACGCCTCCCATACCCCAGAAAACTGAAAGGTTGTAAATGCCACACTACAAGTCTCAAGAATCATTGCTGTACAAAGCATCTGCTGGCACTTATCCAAGAAATCCTAGGCATCATCGCCCTCTACCCCGCTGAATGTCGGAGGTTGGAGTCTACCAAACCTCTCAAGTCGATGTTGCTCGTCATCCGGGATAACTGGTACCACAAACTCATGAGCTGGTGCAACCGGCTGGGCTGGAGGTGCCCTCGGTGTCTGGAGTCCCTACATAACATGCTCAGGTGTGCGGGTAACGGGCAGTGGCAGATGTACATGGATACTTATGGGTTCTTGAGAACCCATTACTTTTAACGGGATTTAGTAAATTTGCATAGGCAATTATAAAAATAGTTAGATAAATATAGAGTGAGCACCCATAACTAAACTTTTTTCCACTTCTTTCGAATTTTTTATCAGCGAACACCCATCACTTTAAAATTCTGGATCCGCCACTGGCAACGGGAGTCTGGGTGCCTCCCCCTGCCTGAGAAATAGCTGCGGCCGTAGTAACTAAGACCTCCTGAGCTAAACTGGTACACACTGATAAGATCTGAGCTAAAGCCTCCTGAAGGCCTGGAATCACAGTAGGCACAGCTGGTGCCAAAGTTGGTGCTGTTGTAGCATCCACAACTAGGACATGATCAGGAACTGGGGCAGTTGGTGGATCTGTCGGTGCTGCTCTAGCTGCTCTGCCCCTGCCACGGCCTCGACTGTGTCCTCGGCCTCTGGTGGTCCCAGCTGGTGGAACTGGTGGTCGTCCACTCCGCCTAGTAGCTCGTGTCCTCACCATCTGTGAGAGAATGGAATAAAGAAGTTTAGTATTCGGGTCAACAAGTTTGCACGACAAGAATTTCAAGAATATGAAGAATTTTCCTAAAGGTTCTGCAGCCTCTCGAGGATAAATACAGACGTCTCCGTACCGATCCGCAATACTCTACTAAACCGGCTCATGACTCGCGAGACCTATGTAATCTAGGCTCTAATACCAACTTGTCACGACCCCAAACACCAATCGTGATGGCGCCTATCACAATACTAGGCAAACCAACCAATCAACTAACCACGGTCCATTTTCCTTTGGTAATAAACCATTTTCTAACACCAGTTTTAAATACCGAAGTCATTATAAGCCTTAAAACAACAGAAATATGTGGAAGGTCAAAATAACAATAATTACACAGCCCCAACAATCTTGTGTTATGAGTCTAGAGCCTCTAATACAAGTCTGAATACTTAGTACATCAATAGTTTAGGAAATGCGGAAAGATAATAAGATAAGAGGGAGAGAACAGTGTTGCGGATGCCATGCAGCTACCTCGAAGTCTCCGTCAAATAATGAAACAACTGAAAGCCCTCACTCGGCCGCTAGGGCACCTGGATCTGCACACAAGGTATAGGGAGTAACGTGAGTACGCCAACTCAGTAAGTAACTAGAGTAAATAAGGACTGAAAGCAGTGACGAGCAGTTCAAAAATACATAATTGGATAATCAACAGAATATCAGGTCATCTTTACAATTTAAAAATCAGTTTTCGTTATATAATCACATTCTAGTTTAAACATTTGGAATCAAATACTTAGCGGTATATCAAACAGAGGCTTATTTAAAAGAAGAGTGAAAACATCATAACAAGGCCTCTCGGGCAAGGAATCACTCAGAATATGCCCCCTCGGGCAGCCTCTCAGTCACTCGTGACTCGACTCTCGTCACACAGTACTCACTCTTAGCACTCGGCTCTTTAGTATCTCATAATATAGAAATCTTAGTAACCATTGTGGCGTGTAGCCCGATCCATAATTTATAGTCGACTACGCTCACTGGGGGTGTACAGACTTCCGAGGGGCTCCTACAAGCCAAGCGTCATATTGCTGTGGCGCGCAGCACGATCCAATATACATATCGTTGTGGTGTGCATCCCGATCCATATAAGTATTGCTGCGGTGTGCAGCCTGATCCATATAAGTATCGCTGAGGCGTGCAGCCCGATCCATAATATATATATATCATATCCTCACTATTAGGTTCTCAACCTCTCTCAGTCATTGACCTCACAACCTCTGGGGCACAACAATAGAAATTAGGGAACTCAGCCCAAACAGCCCTCACAATTAGAAGTGGAAAGATAAAAACCAGTTGTAGACATTTAAGCAGGTAAAACATGACTGAGGATAAGTTTTTAGCAAGTAATAGTGAGGAGAAATAGTTAAAATGCCCTAAGGATTTCTACAGGTCGGCACAAGGCCTAAACATGGCATACAACCCATAATACAATAATAATATCCAAAAATACGGAATAACATAATATTTCCAAATCAAATACGCGGTTTAATAGTCGCTATGGGATGGACCAAGTCACAATCCCTACCCGTGCACGCCCACACGCTCGTCACTTAGCATGTGCATCACCGCGTTTACCAAAACAAGTCAAATACCGGGGTTTTGTACTCTCAGTTCCAGATTTACAATGGTTACTTACCTCAAACCGGTGAAATACTACTCCGCGATGCTTTTGCCCCTTGAATCGGCCTCCACGCGCGTTGAATCTATCCAAATCTGAATGAGGACGTCAAAATATGCTAAGGGAACGAATCCCAAGCGAAAACAATCAAAAAATACCAAAAATCCTGAAATTACTAAAATCCGACCCCTGGGCCCACGTCTCGAAATTCAGAAATTTTTACATCAATAGATTCCTCGTCTCCCCACAAGTCTATGCATATCAAGAACACTAAAATCGGAGTCCAAATGACCCCTCAAATCTTCAATTTAAAGCCTTTTAAACTCAATTCCTAATCCTCCATTTTTAGCCCTTAATCTCCACTAAAACCATGATTAAACAGTGGAAAAATGATCTTAAACCCAAGTATTTAAGCTTAGGGAACTTACCCAACCGATATCCCTTGGTTCCTCTTGAAATCCTATGCCTTAGCCTCTTTCCCGTCTTCAAAAATGTAGTTCTTTGCAAAAATTCGCAAAGGAAGCAATATATACCTTCTGGCCAGGGATTTTCGCATCTGCGACATCTCACCGCTTCTGCGGTACCTCATATGCGATCAAATCGCCGTTTCTACGGTCCTTCACTTAAAAGCCCAAGCCGCTTCTATGCTTAGTCTTTCGCACCTTCGACTCCGCAGATGCGGTCCCACACTACATCTCTGGTCCTTGGCAAATCCTCAAAATCCGCTTCTGTGGTTCCTCTCTCACAGTGCGGCACCGCACCTGCGGTTCCCAATCCGCTGGTGCGGAAATGCCAGAAGCAGCAAAGTTCAGCAGCTGCAACAAGTCTCAAACCTCTCCGTCGACCATCCGAAATCACCCCGAGGCCCCCGGGACCTCAACCAAAAGTACCAATATATCCTAATACCTTTTCAAACTTGTTCCAATCATCAAAACACTTCAAACAACATCAAATCACCCAAAACATATCGGATTCAAGCCAAACTTCCTAAAATCTTCCAAATTACGCTTTCAATCAAAAACCCAACCAAATCACGTCCGAATGACCTGAAATTTTGCACACACATCCCAAATGATACAACAGAACTACTGCAACTCTCGGAATTCCATTCCGACCCCTATATCAAAATCTCGCCTACCAACCAGAAATCGCCAAAAATATCAACTTCGCCAATTCAAGCCTAAATCCACTACAAACCTTCAAAATTCATTCTGATCACGCTCCTAAGTCACAAATCACCTCTCGAAGCTAACCGCACCATCAGAACTCACATCCGAGCCCTCTAACACATAAGTCAACATTCGGTTGACTTTTCCAACTTAAACTCACTCTAAAGAGACTAAGTGTCTCAAACCTTACCAAATCCTTTCCGAACTCGATCCGACCAAGCCGATACCACATAACATGTTAAACAAAGCATAACAAAGTAGAAATAGGAAAAAATGGAGCGGTAACTCATGAGACGACTATCTGAGTCGTCACAAGAGTTTTAAAATTATTATAATAGAAGTTATATCATGGATAAACTCAAGAAATCAAAATCTTATAGAATATTTATATAATATTCGGCCATATTTATTGTTTACTTTTTATAGCTAATATAAATAAATGATATACCGACAACACACGATTGTACACACACACACACACACACACACACACACACACACACACACACACACACACACACATATATATATATTAAAGCAAGAAAGTTACCATATATAATTGACATTATGGTTAAGCTAAGCGACAAGCTAATAAATGTCAATAGTATATGGTAACTTTATTCTATATTTAACTATTTTAGTTAAATACAAACATAGATAAAGTATAATATAATATAATTAATATATATATATATATATATATATATATATATATATATATATATATATATATATATATATATATATATATATATATATATATATATATTTGAAATTACAAATTTTGAATTTATAGATAGTGTTCTAAAATTCGAATTTAAATTAAAAATAAAATTTATCTTTTTTTATCATGTTATCATACTTAATTCGGTTAATGATCATATGCAATCATGTTAGGATTTTTTGTTATTTTTTATAATTATTTAAATACTACTTCGCCTCTAGCAAAAAAAATACTACTCCATATAACTATAAAACTCTTTCACATTTAAAATCCTATAAGTATAGTTCTTTGAAACACTGTAGCTAGATTTGAATAAAACGAAATTCTTTTAAAATAAATGTAATATATAGGGTACACGTCTATGTTTATCTAAATAACAAAAAAGAGTTTACAAAATCAAATAAAAGTTTACTTATATATATAATAAAGTAAACATACATGCTGGAGAAAGAAACATCACAAAATCAGTCAATATTAAGAAAAAAAGTTGTTTCTTTTTTCTTCTTGAAGAATATTTGTTTGAAGAGTCAATTTGCATAAATGGACATCAAACAAATAACAAAACTTTGACTATACAATTGCTATCATTAATTTTAATTTAGCACATTCAAGGAATTGAAAAGTATAAGCTGAAACCCCTTCATTTAGCTGTAGTCAAGCCAATATTGTAAGGGTATAATATTTTTTTCGTTGAAAAATATTAGTTTTGAATCATTAGATTATGTGAAAGGTTTTTTTTTTTAAACTCAACAAGAGAGAAATTGGTTTCTAATTTATAGTTTTTATAGTGACTTTTAAGTGTAACAAAGAGTATATATAAAGAAAAAATTTGTATGACTTGAAATATTTTTTTAAAAATGTAAACAAATTATTTTGAAAAACGTCTTTACTTTTTGTAATTCAAAGATAATAAAAAGATAAGATATTTCTGAACATTAGTAGAGAGTTTTAAAATTATTATAATAGAAGTTATATCATGGATAAACTCAAAAAAAACGAAATCTTATGGAATATTTATATAATATTCGGACATATTTATTGTTTACTTTTTATAGCTAATATAAATAGATGATATACCGACAACACACGATTGTATACATATTATATATGGATTATATATAAATTACGAATCATTCAATTTTTTTATTTAAGTAGTCAGGTGAGCACCTATTTCGGCTGCTAGATAAAGCCAAAAAAAATGAAATAATTTCCACCAAAGACTAAAAATATAATTAAAGTTCATATGTAGACAAATTTTATTAAAACTCATCCTTTTACAGCGAAATAAATTAATTTTTTGTAACAATATAAATGATGACATAAAAAATAAGATAAAAGAAAATAAATATTAAAAAAAGGTTAAAACTAGAAATAAAAAATGACAGCAAATTTTTTCTTATGTTTCATCTTTTTTGAGTATAAAATATTTGAAAGTTAATCTCATCGATTTCAAGTATTTTTGTTTCAACTCAAATACATAGATTATAAGATAAGGATATCTTAGAATATTTTTTTTTAATTTACATTATGTGTCGTTTTCAAAAAAATCACTATTACTAACAAACTAATATGATATTCAAATTTGAATTCGAATGCAATTTGAGTTATTTGTATTGAGGTTAAGCCAAGTATGGTATCGAAAAATAAACTACTTGACAATTTTAAGACAATATATGCAATATTTTATAATAATAATCAACTAATTTAATATTTAATGATTTAAAGAATATTTATATATATATATATAGGGTATTAAAAATTCAAATTCTGGGGCTAGAGATATCAATAAACTTAATGTGGAGTCATACTGAAATAAATCCGGCCAAAGAATCATTTAAATTTTTAGATAGCCGATTAAAATAAATTTTAAATTAAGGATAATATCTTCACTTGCATCATTATAAAGATAATCATCATTAAAATATATAAAGTTTTAGAAATTAAAATTTCAAAATAGAAATAGTTTCTGAAAGATAAAATCATACCAAATAAGAGTTCAAGTCGTAGTATAATAGTCACGTCGTAATCAAAGAATCGTTTATATTGTGTTAACCTTTGTGCTTTGCCATAAGTATGAGTTATTATTTCACTTTGTGGCTATTTTTAGGTTCCAATTACACCTATGAGAATAATACAAAAATAAAATTATCACTACAAGAATGGAGAAAATATTAGTCTTTTTTTTATGTAGTGTTTCTTAATTAATATCTAACAATTATCCATAATTATTTAGAAAGTTTAAATGTTAAGTTTATTTACATATAATTCAAAATAACTCAGATATTTAATATGGTTAATGTCAAATATCAAAATGGAGTAAAAATAATTCACTAGCTAAAGAATTTTTTATATTTTTAGATAACCAACTAAAATGAGTTTTAAATTAAGAATAATATTTTGAATTACAATATTATAAAATAATTACTTTTAAAAAATAATATTTTAGAAACTGAAATTTAAGAAATAAATATTTTTTAAGGGATATCAACACACCAAATAAGAGTTTAAGTAGTAGTAAAAGAGTTAAGTCTTATCCAAAGAGTCGTTCATTGCCTCAGCATTTGATTGTTTTGCCATAAATATGAGTTATTATTTTACTTCCTAACTATTTTTAGGATCAAATGACATCGGCAAGAATGATATCAAAAAAGAAAAATAGAAGAAATGATTAATTTTTTTCATGTAGTTAATATTCAATGATTATCTATACTTACTGAGAAAATGTAAATTTTAAGATTATTTATATACAATTCAAATAACTTAAATATTTGACATGATTAATGTCTGCGCATCCGCGCGGGTACTAATACTAGTAAAATGTTAAAGTTATGAGTAATAGAATACGTGGCACTACTTAAGAAGTTCAGCGGTAGAGTAGGGCCATGGGAGTCATCGACAAACATCCAATAATTAAGACATGCTTTTGTTGTACCTAAAATGTCTCTAGGTCTGGACATAGAATTGAGCTAAGTTGAATTTAATTGAATTTACCAGTCAAAAATAAGGTAATTAAATTCATTTTCTCTCACCAAAATCTCTCTTTGAACACATGAACACTAAAAATAAGTGATTAGTCAATCGTTTCTTCTTTGTTTTATTTCAATTTTCAGTTTGGAGATTTTGTCGGTGAAAAAAAATGGGGAGAGGGATAGGGCAAGGTAGTTTTTTCTACTTGGTAATCTCTTTTTAATTGCTATCGGTCAATTGCTAATCAGGAATCCGAATTAAATAAATCACATCATTAATTATTAGTTCAATCCATTTTGTCGGTCTTAATTAATTTTATCCAAACAAAGACGATATGAAATTGTCAATAGTATCCGTCCCTTCCTTAGAAATGTCCCTTCCCTATTCTTTCTTTTAACGGAAAATGTCCAATAATATCCTTAAATTATTGGATATAGTTCAATTTTGTTCTCCGTTAGTAAATTGGGCCATTAATATCCCTCACGTTAGCAAATTGGACCAATAATGCCTTCAATTTAACGGCAGTCCACATAAGCCTTCTCAAAGGCAATAATTAGCTGATATGACATCCACGTGGCATCCACATAAGCAGATCTCACTTAAAACTAGTCCAATAACCCATTGTGATGACCTTTTTGTTTTAAAACAAAACCTCTGTGTTCTGAGGCCTTAAAAACCTCATTTAGAGTCACCTCGATTTGTGTGCGCAGTCCGAGCGCGTAGCCGGAAAACTTAAATATGAAATTCTGTGAAAAATGATAAAAATTTAGTTATAAAATGAGTTAATTTGACTTCAGTCAACGTTTTGGATAAACGGACCAGGACCCGTGATTTGACGGTCCCGGAGGGTCCGCAAGAAAATATGGTACTTAGGCGTATGCCCGGAAATCGAATTCCGAGGTCCCAAGCCCGAGAAATGAATTTTTAAAGGAAATTGTTTTCTGGAATTTGTTTAAAGAAATTTGAAATGAAATTTGATTAGAACATGATGGTATCGGGCCCGTATTTTGGTTCCGGCGCTGGGTACAGGTCTTATATATGATTTAAGACATTTCTGTGAAATTTGGTGAAAAACGGATGTCATGTGACGTGATTCGGACTTAAATTGCAAAATTTATGTTTAAAGAAGTTTTGAGAAAATTCCATTGATCTCGAGATTTAATTTGATGTTCATGAGGTTATTTTGATGATTTGATTACACGAGTAAGTCCATATGATGTTTTTGAGTTATTATGACATTTGGTTTGGAGCCCCTAGGGCTCGGGTGAGTTTTGGGATATTTTTACACTTAGGAAAAAGTTGCAGATTCATAGAAGTTGCAGGTCTCTGAAGCCAGGTCTCGCGGTCCGCAATGGAAGCTTCGCGGCCGCGGTGGGATTTGTGCGATCTGCGGTGAGCAAGGCCAAGCCTTCGCGGCCGCGCTCGATTTCTTGCTATCCGCGGTAGAGCTCCGTGGCCACATTCCTTTTTATGCGGTCCGCGGAGAGGGTCTGAGAGGAGTATATTTAAACGGACGTTTCGGTTATTTTTCACTTTTCAAAACCCCAAAAACATAAGAGGCGATTTTTCAAATAACCTTTCTTCTCCAAATCAATTGTAAGTCATTTATAACTAGTTTTCTTCATCCATTAACATCTTTTAACATGATTTCAACTTCAAATCAATTATTTTCATGGAGGAAATTGGGTGAATTGGGTAGAACCTAGGTTTTTCAAAAAAAATGGAGATTTGGACCTCGATTTGAGGTCCAATTTCAAAACAAATTACATATTTGAGCTCGTGCGGGAATGGGTAATCGGGTTTTGGTCCGAATTTTGGGTTTGGACCAAGCGGGCCCTGGGTCGATTTTTGACTTTTTGGGAAAATCTTTATAAAACCTATTTTCATGCATTAGAATTGATTCATTTAGCATTTATTGATATCGTTAAGCAAATTGTGGCTAGATATAAGCGAGTTGGTAGTGGAATCAAGAGGTAAAGCGGTAGTTGAGGCTTGAATTGTGTTCGTTGCATCGAGGTAAGTGTTTGGTCTAACCTTAGCTTGAGGGATTAGGAGTTGCGTCCTATTTGCTATTTGCTTCTTGTCGAGTAGGACGTATAAGTATGGTGACGAGTATCTATACGTTGGTGTGAAGCATGACCGTGGGTCTTATATTGTGGTTTTCATGATTTCATTGTATTATCCATGCCTTGGTGAAGATTCCTAATTGTTGTATAAAGCTTGTGGAAAGAATTGTGACCTATGAACATTGAGGAGCGTTGGCTCAAGTTGTATAGTGAAATTGTGAAAGTACAAGTGAGAATTGAACTTCTAGAGCATTGGCTCGAGTTGTGAAATGAGTTGTGAAAGAATAAGTGATAATCGAACCTCTAGAGCATTGACTCTAGTTGTGAAGTGAATTGTGAAGTAAAAATTAAGAAAGAGTTATTAAATTGTTCCCTTGCCGGGATATTATTGCTTTGTTAATTATCCCCCTTGCCGGAATGCTGAGATTATTGATGTTGTTCCCTTGCCGGGATTTAATTGTTTAATTGTGTTCCCTTGCCGGGATTTCTATTATTTATTTTGTTTATTCCCTTGCCCCTTTGTTTGTGATTGTTATTTGGGTGAGGAAGAGTGTTAAAGCACGAAAGGTGATGCCGTGCATTGTTTGTTATTGTGAGGAAAGAGTGTAAAGCACGAAGGGTGATGCCGTGCATTGTTTGTTATTGTGAGGAAAGAGTGTAAAGCACGAAGGGTGATGCCGTGCCGTACGACGTGCCATTCCGTGCCGATTCTATTGATTATATGGTGAGGAAAGAGAGTAAAAGCACGAAGGGTGATGCCGTGCGAAGGGTGATGTCGTGTATTGTTTTGGTGAGAACGAGAGTAAAAGCACGAAGGGTGATGCCGTGCAAATTGTTGATTTCTGCTTCCTTGTTGATATTCTAGTTATGTTGTTTCTTTCCTTACTTGATGCTTTTCTATTCGGAACTATTATCTCCCCCATAGCAAGTTTCCTCCTCCCACATTGACTAGTTATTTCTGTATTTCTTTTCCGATGTGTGTGTGTGTATATATATATATATATATATATATGAACTGCACAGGTTTATTTGGTAGTCTGGTCCTAGCCTCGTCACTACTTCGCCAAGGTTAGGCTAGACACTTACCAGCATATGGGGTCGGTTGCGTTGATACTACACTCTGCACTATGTGCAGATCCAGGAGCAGCTTTCGGACAGTAGTTGGAGTGCTTCCTTCAGTCCACCCGGAGACCCAAGATAGACCTGCAGGCGTCCGCAGGACCTGGCGTCTCCCTCTATCTCTAGGTTTTGGGTATTTGAGGTTTTTAAAAGTTGTAATAGACGTAGCATTAAGATATATAATTGTTGACTTCCGCTTATTTATTTAAAATTCCGCTTTTATCATATTATCGATTTGTGTTTGTTAAAAAGAAGTAAAAATGAAAGTGTAGAAAGTAGTTAAGGTTTGGCTTGACTAGCTCCCATTAGTAGGCGCCATCACGACTCTCGAGGTTGAGAAATTTCGGGTTGTGACAAGTTGGTATCAAAGCTCTAGGTTACATAGGTCTCACAGTTCACAGACAAGCTTAGTAGAGTCTAAGAGATCGATACAGAGACGTCTGTGTTTATCCCTAGAGGCTATAGAGTTAGGAAAAACTTCACATTTATTCTTTCCTATCGTGTGGTTTTGTTTCTCAATGCTAATTGAACTTCTACTCTATTCTTTTGCAGATGGCGAGAACACGCGCTTCCTCATCCTCTACTCAGTAGCCCGAGCCCCCAACAGCCGCTCCCATGAGGGGCATAGGCCGAGGCCGAGGCCGTGTTAGAGGTCGAGGTAGGGGCAGATCTCAGCCCCAAGTAGCAGCCCCAGTGACGGAGCCTCAGGTTGATTTTGATGAGGAGGTTCCGGCTCCAGCAATTCTGGTGGGCCCAGCTCAGGTCCCAGAGGGGTTTATTGCTACCCCAGCTCTTTAGGATGCTCTGGTCTGATTAGTGGGCCTCATGGAAAGTGTCACCCGGGTAGGCTTGCTTCCTGTAGCACCAGCCGTATCTCAGGCTGGAGGAGGGCCCCAGACTGCTGCTACTCGTACTCCGGAGCAGGTAACTCCTCATATTCAGACTCCAGCAGTTCACTCAGTTAGAGTAGTACAGGCGGGTGTGGTAGCTCAAATCGGTGATGGAACGGCTATGTCCGCCGATGCTTTATGGAGACTAGATAGGTTTACCAAGCTCTTCACTTCAACTTTCAGCGGTGCATCTATTGAGGATCCCCAGGATTATCTAGTCAATTGCTACGAGGTTCTCAGGAACATGGGCATTGTTGAGACCAACGGGGTCGATTTTGCAACATTTTGCTTGTCTGGATCCGCCAAGACTTAGTGGAGGGATTATTGCTTAGCGAGACTAGCCAGATCGCCAGCCTTGACTTGGGAGCAGTTCACACAGCCATTTTTGGAGAAGTTTCTCCCTTTTACTCAGCGAGAGGCTTATCGGAGGCAGTTCGAGCTCCTCCAGCAGGGTTCCATGACTGTTACCCAGTATGAGACCAGGTTCATCGACTTAGCTTGCCATGCTCTCATTATACTCCCCACCGAGAGAGAGAGGGTGAGGAGGTTTATTGACGGTCTTATCCAGCCGATTCATCTTCATATGGCTAGAGAGGCTGGGAGTGAGATTACTTTTTAGGAGGTGGCCAATGTGGCTCGTAGAGTTGAGATGGTTCTATAACAGGGAGGCGAACATGGGTCAGACAAGAGGCCCCGTCATTTAGGCCGATTTAGTGGTACCTTATCCGGAGGTCGAGATTCATATGGTAGAGGCCATCCTCCTAGGCCCTTTCAGTCTGCGCTCCAGGTTTCTCACAGTACTTCAGGTGGTCGTGGTCCCCAGATACAGTATCTCGATCAGCAGTCCTACAGTGCACCACCTGCTCCTATCAGTGCACCGCCGCTTCAGAGTTTTCGGGGTGGTCATTCAGGCCGTCAAGGCCAGTAGTCTCAGCAACCGAGGGCTTGTTACACTTGTGGTGATCCGGGTCACATTGCCAGGTTTTGCCCTCGAGCACCAAGTAACTCTCAACATCAGGGTTCTCGTGCTATGGTGCAGGCACCAGGTATTCCACAGCCCGCCCAGCCAGCTAGAGGTAGGGGTAGAGGTGCTAAAGGTGGAGGTAGAGGCACTAGAGGTGGAGCTTAGGCTGCCAAAGGTGGAGGCCAGCCAGCTGCAGGCCGTCCCAGAGATATAGTTCAAGGTGGTAAGGCTCAGCCCTGATGTTAGCCCTTCCAGCTAGACCAAAGGCTGAGGCTTCAGATGTAGTCATTACAGGTACTATTCTGGTTTGTGATAGAGATGCTTCAGTATTATTTGATCCAGGTTCCACCTACTCGTATGTGTCATCTTATTTTGCACCGTATCTGGTCATGCCTAGTGATTCATTGAGTATTCTTGTTTATGTGTCTACACCGGTGGGTGATTCTATTGTGGTAGATCGAGGCCATCGTTCTTGTATTGTGGTGATTGGGGGTCTTGAGACTCGTGTGGATTTGTTGCTTCTAGACATGGTCGATTTCGATGTTATATTAAGGATGGACTAGTTATCACCTTACCATTCTATATCACCTTACCATTCTATCTTGGACTGTCATGCCAAGACTGTGACCTTAGCCTTACCGGATATGCCTCGTTTAGAGTAGAGAGGGACTCCTAGTCATTCTCCCCGTAGTGTTATCTCTTATGTGAAGGCTTGGCGCATGGTCGAGAAGGGGTGTTTGGCCTATTTGGCATATGTTCGTGATTCTAGTGCGGAGGTTCCCTCTATTGATTATGTGCCTGTTGTTCGTGAGTTTCCTGAGGTAATCCCTTCAGACTTGCCAAGTATGCCACCCGACAGGGATATTGATTTTTGCATTGATTTGGCTCCGGGCACGCATCGATGAGAATGTGTATTGATTACCGGCAGTTGAACAAGGTTACAATCAAGAATAAGTATCCATTGCCGAGGATCGATGATTTGTTTGATCAGCTTCAGAGTGCCAAGGTGTTTTCAAAGATTGATTTGAGGTTTGACTACCATCAGTTAAGGATTAGGGCATCCGATGTCCCTAAGACAGCTTTCCGCACTCGGTACGGGCATTATGAGTTCCTAGTCATGTCATTTGGGTTGACCAATGCCCCAACAAATTTTATGGATTTGATGAACCGAGTGTTCAGGCCTTATTTGGACTCGTTCGTGATAGTCTTCATTGATGATATTTTAATATATTCCCGTATCCAGGAGGAGCACGAGCAACATCTTAGAGTGGTTCTCCAAACCTTGAGGGATAGTCAGTTATATGCTAAGTTCTCGAAGTGTGAATTATGGTTGAGTACAGTTGCATTTTTTGGTCATGTTGTATCGGCATGGGGTATTCAGGTTGATCCGAAGAAGATTGAGGCAATCAAGAACTGGCCTAGACCAGTATCAGCTATAGAGATTCGGAGTTTCTTGGGATTGGCAGGCTACCACCGTCGGTTCGTAGAGGGGTTCTCATCTATCGCAGCCCCGATGACCAGGTTGACCCAGAAGGGTGCCCAGTTCAGATGGTCGTACGAGTGTGAGGCGAGCTTTCAGAAGCTCAAGACAGCTATGACTATGGCACCGGTGTTGGTTTTGCCCACAGGTTGAGGGCCTTATTCAGTTTATTGTGATGCATCTCGTATTGGGCTTGGTGCAGTGTTGATGCAGGATGGCAAGGTCATTGCCTATGCTTCGCGGCAGTTGAAGATTCATGAGAAGAACTATCCGATTAATGACTTGGAGTTGACATCCATTGTTCATGCATTGAAGATTTGGAGGCATTATCTATATGGCGTGGCATGTGAGGGGTTCACGGATCACAAGAGTCTTCAATATTTGTTCAAGCAAAAGGAGTTGAATTTGAGACAGAGGAGGTGGTTGGAGTTGTTGAAAGATTATGATATCACTATCTTGTATCATCCGGGAAAGGCCAATATGGTGGCCGATGCATTGAGTAGGAAGCCAGCCAATATGGGCAGTCTTGCTTATATTCCGGTCGGTTAGCGACCGCTTTCTTTGGACGTACGGGCTTTGGAAATAAGTTTGTAAAGTTGGATATTTCTGAGCCTAGTCGTGTATTGGCCTGCACGGTCGCTCATTCTTCTTTAATGGAGCGTATCCATGATCAGCAGTATGATGATCCCCATTTGTGTGTCCTTAGAGACACGGTGCAGTGCGGAGGTGCCAAGCAGGTTACCTTAGATGATGATGGAGTTTTGAGATTGCAGGGTCGAGTTTGTGTGCCTAATATAGATGGGCTCCGAGAGTTGATTTTAGAGGAGACCCATAGCTTCTGGTACTCTATTCATCCGGGTGCCGCGAAGATGTATCAAGATTTGTGGCAGCATTATTGGTGGTGAAGAATGAAGAAGGATATCGCTGCATATGTAGCTCGGTGTTTGAATTGTCAGCAGGTTATGTACGAGCATCAAAGGCCTGGTGGTTTATTTCAGAGGATTGAGCTTCCCGAGTGGAAGTGGGAGCGGATCACTATGGATTTCATTGTTGGACTCCCGCAGACTCGGGGGAAGTTCGACGCAGTATGGGTCATTGTTGATAGGCTGACCAAGTCAACACATTTCATTCCTGTGGCAGTCTCCTATTCATCCAAAAGGTTAGTTGAGATCTATATCCGGGAGATTGTTCGTCTTCATGGTGTGCCTGTATCTATCATTTCAGACCGAGGTATGTAGTTTACCTCACGTTTCTGGAGAGCAATTCACCGAGAGTTGGGCACCCAGGTTGAGTTGAGTACAACATTTCATCCTAAGACGGACGGGCAGTCCGAGCGGACTATTCAGATTTTGGAGGATATGCTCCGAGCTTGTGTCATTGACATTAGAGGCTCGTGGGATCAATTTTTTCCTTTAGCAGAGTTTGCCTACAACAACAATTACCAGTTGAGTATCCAGATGGCTCCTTATGAGGCTTTATATGGTAGGCAGTGTTGATCTCCGGTTGGATGGTTTGAGCCGGGAGAGGCTCGATTGTTGGGTACGGATCTGGTTCAAGATGACTTGGACAAGGTCAGGATTATTCAAGATAGGCTTTGTACAGCTCAGTCCAGGCAAAAAAGTTATGCTGACCGCAAGGTTCGAGATTTGGCATTCATAGTAGGTGAGCAGGTATTGCTTCGAGTGTGCCCTATGAAGGGCATGATGAGATTTAGGAAGAAGGGCAAGCTTAGCCTTAGGTTCATTGGCCCGTTTGAGATTCTTGATCGAGTGGGAGAGGTGGCTTATAGACTTGCGTTGCCGCCGAGCTTATCAGTCGTGCATCCAGTGTTTCATGTGTCCATTCTTCGGAAATATCACGGCGATCCATCCCACGTGTTAGATTTTAGCATTGTCCAGTTGGACAAGGACTTGTCTTATGAAGAGGAGCCGGTAGCTATTCTAGACCGGCAGGTTTGTCAGTTGAGGTCGAAGAGTTTTTCTTCTGTTCGTGTTCAGTGGAGAGGTCAGCCTCTTGAAATATCGACCTGGAAGTCCGAGTCAGATATGTGGAGCTGTTATCCCCATCTTTTCCCCGACTCAGGTACTTCCTTCTTCTGTCAGTTCGAGGACGAACGATTGTTTTAGAGGTGGAGAATGTGGGTCATCACTTGTTTAAAAACAAAACTTCCGTGTTCTGAGGCCTTGAAAACCTCATTTAGAGTCACCTCAATTTGCGTGCGCAGTCCCAGCGCATAGCCGGAAGGCTTAAATATGAAATTCTGTGAAAAATGATAAAAAATTGGTTATAAAATGAGTTAATATGACTTTGGTCAACATTTTGGGTAAACGGACCCGGACTCGTGATTTGACGGTCTCGGAGGGTCCGTAGGAAAATATGAGACTTGGGCGTATGCCCAGAAATCGAATTCCGAGGTCTCAAGCCCGAGAAATGAATTTTTAAAGCAAATTGTTTTCTGGAATTTGTTTAAAGAAATTTGAAATGAAATTTCATTAGAACATGATGGTATCGGGCCCGTATTTTGGTTCCGGCATCCGGTACATGTCTTATATATGATTTAAGACATTTCTGTGGAATTTGGTGAAAAACGGATGTCATGAGGTTATTTTGATGATTTTATTACACGAGTAAGTCCATATGATGTTTTTGAGTTAATATGATATTTGTTTTGGAGCCCCGAGGGCTCGGGTGAGTTTCAGGATGTTTTTACACTTAGGAAAAAGTTGCAGATTCATAAAAGTTGCAGGTCTCTGAAGCCAGGTCTCGCGGTCCGCGGTGGGATTTGTGCGGTCCGCGGTGAGCAAGACCAAGCCTCGACGGGCGCGCTCAATTTTTTGCGGTCCGCGGTAGAGCTCCGCGGCCGCAGTCCTTTTTATGCGGTCCGCGGAGAGTGTCTGAGAGAAGTATATTTAAACGGACGTTTCAGTTATTTTTCACTTTTCAAAACCTCAAAAACATAAGAGGCGATTTTTCAAATAACTTTTCTTCTCCAAATAAATTGTAAGTCATTTCTAACTAGTTTACTTCAATCATTAACATTTTTTAACATGATTTCAACTTCAAATCAATTATTTTCATGGGTGAAATTGGGTGTTTTGGGTAGAACCTAGGTTTTTCAAAAAATGGGTATTTGGACCTCGATTTGAGGTCCGATTTCAAAACAAATTACATATTTGAGCTCGTGGGGGAATGGGTAATCGGGTTTTGGTCCAAATTTCGAGTTTGGACTAAGCGGGCCCGGGGTCGATTTTTGACTTTTTGGGAAAATCTTTATAAAACCTATTTTCACGCATTAGAATTGATTCATTTAGCATTTATTGATATCGTTAAGCAAATTGTGGCTAGATACAAGCGAGTTGGTAGTGGAAACAAGAGGTAAAACAGTAGTTGAGGCTTGAATTGTGTTCGTTGCATCGAGGTAAGTGTTTGGTCTAACCTTAACTTGAGGGATTAGGAGTTGCGTCCTATTTTCTATTTGCTTCTTGTCGAGTAGGACGTATAGGCATGGTGACAAGTATCTATACGTTGGTGTCAAGCATGACCGTGGGTCTTATATTGTGGTTTTCATGATTTCATTGTATTATCCATGCCTTGGTGAAGATTCCTAATTGTTGTATAAAGCTTGTGGAAATAATTGTGACCTATGAACATTGAGGAGCGTTGGCTCAAGCTGTATAGTGAAATTGTGAAAGTACAAGTGACAATTGAACTTTTAGAGCATTAGCTCGAGTTGTGAAATGAGTTGTGAAAGAATAAGTGATAATCAAACCTCTAGAGCATTGGCTCGAGTTGTGATGTGAATTGTGAAGTAAAAATTGAGAAAGAGTTATTAAACTGTTCCCTTGCCAGGATATTGTTGCTTTATTAATTATCTCCCTTGCCGGGATGCTGAGATTATTGATGTTGTTCCCTTGCCGACATTTAAATGTTTAATTGTGTTCCCTTGTCGGGATTTCTATTATTTATTTTGTTTATTCCCTTGCCCCTTTGTTTGTGATTGTTATTTGGATGAGGAAGAGTGTTAAAGCATGAAGGGTGATGCCATGCATTATTTGTTATTGTGAGGAAAGAGTGTAAAGCACGAAGGGTGATGTCGCGCCGCACGACGTACCATTCCGTGCCGATTCTATTGATCATATGGTGAGGAAAGAGAGTAAAAGCACGAAGGGTGATGCCGTGCACATTTTGATTATACGATTGTTTTGGTGAGAACGAGAGTAAAAGCACGAAGGGTAATTGTTTAACCAAAAAATAGAATTTCAGTCAAAGCTAGAATTTAGAAGAACGCGGGTTACTGATAATCAAAAGAATATGTAGAAGAAAATAATTTGGTGTAACCAGAATGTAATTAGGAGAAAAACAACTGAATCAGAGTATATTTCAATTGTGTCTGTACTTACAAGCGACTAGATATCTCCCTTTTTTAGGTGTCTTGAAGGTATGCATTTCCTTCAAATCATAATGAGGTTGTTATGAATAATTAAAGACATTGAATGCTACGTTACACAATCATTGTAATCAATACAAATTCTCTAACGTATCCGTATTTAATGCCTATCGAATTCTGTATCTGCGCTATTTATTATGGTCAGATCCTTTGCTTTTGATAAATGATTCGAATAGGTACAGGCGCTGAATTCTTCAAATGTCCTCTCGTTCCTCTTCCTTTGCCTTTGTTCGTTTCTATTGCTGCTCGTGACTCTTGACTAATTATAATTCTTTGACTATTTGACCAGTCCACGTGTCTCAACATATATAAATTTAATTTTTTCCAATGCAGATAGTCCCCCCACTTTCCATTTATTCATCAATAGAATATGTGGAAAGTGGATTTCATTAAAACGAGAATTTTTGTCACCATTAATGCTATGACAAAACTGACGCTTCAATTGTCACTTCCATTTAATACTTCATGCACGTGTCGATTTTCCATTGGCTCTGCAGTTTTTGCAGCCTTTTTTCAAGGTTTTTACGGTGCCACTATTAACGAAGTGCCAGTTATCATAATTATGGTCTTTCAACCTCTGCACTTTTACCTTTGGCGGTTGCTTATCGGTATAAATATAATCTTTTCCTTTGTCTTTTATCACATAAAGCTTATTGAACACTTATTTCTCCAAATCTTTGTTGACTTCTTCCTTAGATCATTCCTCTTCAATATGTCTTCTCCAAGCCCTAACCCTGAGAGAGTTTCTACTACTGAATCCTTCCCTAATGCCCTTGTTAGGAACATAAGGGGAGGTAGACTTTGTAGTTTAGGATCTACTCGAGGAGGTGGTTCGTCTATGCCTTCTTCTGGTTCTGGTCCTTCCTCTAGAACCAGAGGTTCCCTTTCTCAAAAATCTTCTTCTAGGGGTAAAGACCATTCTGAACCTTTACGCGAACCTTTAGTAGATGAGATAGTCCCTTCAGAATTGTCTTTTTACCACGACAGGGAATCTCTTAGAAACCAAGTTTCCGCATTAGATCGTGTCGATACTTACCCTACTCAAATTACAGAGGTTTTGACTCCTGTGGTTCATAAGGACCGTCATTGGAGTAATGATTTTCCCATTATTATCCCTAATCCGAATCAGAGAATTACTTCCTATTTAACGGGGTTCTTTTTTGTTTACACTTACCCTTTTACTTTAGGGTTTAGACCAGCAATTGATCCAGTCATTCTTGAATTTTGTCGTTTCTTTAATGTCTGCTTGGGTCAAATTGGCCCAATAATATGGAGGGCAGTTGCCTGTTTAAGGCATTTAGCCACTAGAGCTGAAGCTCCTTTTACTTTCCCTCACTTGATTTATCTTTACTCACCTACACTTTTTCGTAATGGTATTTTTACACTGGTGGCTAGGAGTAAGAGGGTTTTGGTGAGCCCTGAAGATGACAAGGATTGTGGCTGGTATGCCCGATTTATTGCTGCCCCCACTATTGGTTTAGTGGGTGAAGATAATGTTCCCTTCCCTAAGAAGTGGAATTTTGCACGTATGTCTTTTTTCCCTCTCGTACCTCCTTTTCTCAAATTTATCAGCTTTACTAATTTTACCCCCTCCCCTCTGTTTTTCTTTTTAGCAACCATGGGAGTTGTGGGGGATGTTCCCAATTTTCATGGTTGGGTAGATAGATTGCTGAAGATCGCGCCAATGGATGGTAGATCTTGGAAAACACTTTCTAACCACTTTGGTTGGAAGGTTAAGACTCACGGTAAGAGTTCACATTTTTTGTGACTATATTCTCCTTTATTGTTTTAACTTTTATCCTTCTTTTTGTCGGGATTTGCTATTCGAGGGGTTACTGCGAAAACAGTTAGCCTCGTGTATTTTCGGGGACCCGTACTCCTTCGAGAACCCGTATCTCTCTAGAGAGAGCCCGAGAAATAGTCTTGGGTTCCTCTTCTGCGAAAAGGAAGGTTGCTGAAGAGGAAAATTCTGAAGAAGAGGAAAATGAGAGCCCGTTGGTAACGAGGACACGAGTTAGGAGACACATTGTTTCTGATGACAAAGCTAAAGTCTCGATTTCTTTTACCAAACCTGTTAAAACCCCAATAATAATTCACGATGATGACGTCACTCCCTATGATACTCGTGAGTCTATCGACCAATTTTTTGTCAGTGGATTTGGTCGTGAAGATGTTGGGCCTGTTTTAGACGAAGTACCTTTATTATCTTTTTCATTACCCGTGCCTGTGATTCCTTCTTTACCGCCCTCAGCTATTTCCGTTCCTTCTTCTACCGCTCTTACCTCTTCTCCAGCTCCTCCTTTGGCTATTCCCTCCCTTATAGTTCATCATACTGAAACAGGCTCTTCAAGTAAGAGTGTCGCTATGAGGCGGGTAACTATTGAAATTCCTGCTGAGAATAGCCTTTTGAGAAAATCAAGTCAGGCGGATATATGGCTAGAGCCTCTTATTGGCCCAATTGAAAAAGCAAAGCTGGAAAGCCATAGTTCCCTGACTTTAATGAATGACATCGTGCATGCCATTCTGAAGGTATTTCCTTCTCTTTCACTTTGCAAATTTTTTCATCTTTGAGATTCTTATTTCTTCTCTTTTCTTTTTAAGGCTAATCTCATCGACACAGAGTTGATGAAAAGAATTGCTCCTTTGGAGAAGACAGCACGTGACTCTCAATTGGAAGCAACCAATTGGAAGGGGCAATTTGAGAGTGCTCAACTTGACATAGAGAGCTTGCAAGAGAACAAGAATACCTTAGAGCATCGAGTACGGGCCTTAACCTCAGAATTGGCGGTTATAAAAGCTTCTTCACACCAAGCAGAGAAAGACAAAGAGCATCTCGAGTCCTCCTTTTCAGAGCAGCTATCTAAAGCTAGTGAAGAGATCAGAGAAATAAAGGCTCTTTTAAATCAAAAGGAAGTTTACTCTGGGGAGCTTGTGCAGAATTTGACTCAAGCACAAGAAGACCTCAGAATATCTGCTGATAAGGTGCATGCTTTAGAATGCTCCCACGCCTCTCTTCAAGCTTCCCACAGCTCTGCATTGGCTGAAAACGAAGAGCTAAAAAATGAGATCACTGCTTGGGAAAAGGATTATGAGATCCTTGAAGAAAAATCTGCTATTGAGGCAAGTTGGGCTTTTTTGAACTCCCGTCGTGATACTCTACTTGAAGCTAGCCAAGAAAACTTCAACCTGGAGTTAGAGTTATCTAAAATCAACGAAACTATTGAAAAGGCTCAACAGACTCAGGACTTCCCTTCTCCTGTGGATGAAGTTCTCGTGGCTGAAGCTCTTATGAATGTTGAAGTTGATACGAGTGTCATGACTATTTCAAACCTGATCGAGCCTGTTGCTGCAAGTCAAGTTGAAGTCGCGCCTACTGATGCACCTGCCCAAATTGAGCCTGCTGCTATCGACGTTCCTACCTCAATACCACAAACTTTTCAGTGACCAGTTTTAACCATTTAAATGATTTTATTTTTGTTTTGATTTTGGAAGATAGTAATCAAACCCTTAACTTCATTTGAGGGTTGATTTTAGGAACGTCAGTCCCCAAGTCTTTTAATGGGGTAATCTACACAATTTCGTAGTTTGATGACTAAGTTCAAACTTAGTCTTAGATGTTTTTTTTTTTACATATTAAGAAGTTTTTTATCTTAAACATCTGCTTGCTTTATTCTCGCCTTTATTTTTAAGGACTTACAGAATAATTTGCATTTTTGTTTTCCAAAAAATGCTTATGTTTACTTCATGATCAATTTAAACATGAGTTTTATAAAAGAGGGCTCTTTTATATTCCAATACTTAATGAAGAAGACGTCTCAACTTCATAATGGTATTATCATACGACAAAAAAAATAGGAATACACATGTTTTTCTGAAATAACTTGGACAAGTTTTTATTTTTGAACCTTGTCTAGTTCCGAATAAAACTTTACATGTATTTGAATTACATCTATAACTTTCTCGTAACTGTTTTTCTTGTAACAGATTTAAAAAAAGAATAATAGACACGGGGTTTTTCCTTATAACCCGTATTAGTACATAGCCTTTATCCTTAGTGAGATTTTTCTTTGGCCTTAGCTCGTGGATTTATGACTTTTACTCTGCACTTGACTGGCTTTAGCTCGTCTTTGGCCTTAGCTCGTGGCTTTATAACTTTTACTCTGCACTTGACTCTTTCAGACTTGATTTTTCCTTAAACTTCTTTGCCTTCTTTATACACATGTCCGCGTATATTATGTAGTCCCCCAAGTGTTTGAGTGTTGAAGTATGAAGCCTCGAGCACTTGATAGTTTCTCTCATTTGGTCCTTTCCCTGAAAAGGAAAAACATACGAGACTCGGAGGGACGATTATAGATGAAGACTGCATAACTCGTTTGCATTTCTATCAGAATAATTGTAACCATAGGCCAGGAATTTTAGCTTACTCCATGTGCCTTGCAGGTCGTGACTCATCATTTAGTACGGGCTAGCGTTTTGCCTATCATCTAAAATCGTTAGTAAAATTTTAACAATTCAAAAATGAGACTTAAAATGGTTATACCTGACCGTGGATTTTCTTTAGAAATAGTATCTCTTTAAATGAACAGCATTCCAATGCGAAGGTAGTATCTTGCCATCCATTGTCTCCAGTTCATATGCTCATTTTCCTGCAACATCACGTACTTTGTAGGGTCCTTCCCATGTTGGACTTAATTTCCCTGTGTTAGCTACCTTTGTAGACTGAAAAACCTTTTTAAGCATGAAGTCCCCAATTTTGAAGAACCTGAGGCGTGCTTTTCTATTGTAGTATCGTTCTATGACTTGCTTCTGTGCTTCCATTCTTATTAAAGCAGCTTCTCCCCTCCCCTCGAGTAAATCTAGGTTGATTCGCATCTCCTCGTCATTAGACTCTTGTGTCGCCTGTGTGAACCATGTACTTGGTTCCCCTATTTCAACTGGAATTAAAGCCTCAGCTCCATAAACCAATGAAAATGGTGTTTCACCTGTACTTGTTTTTGCAGTTGTGCGATTAGACCATAAAACTCCAGGTAACACTTCAGGCCAGTTTCCTTTTGATTCCTCTAGCTGTTTCTTTAAGTTGCTGATAATGACTTTGTTCATTGATTCTGCCTGCCCATTACCCACCGGATGATAGAGTGTTGACGTAATCCTTTTAATTTGCCAGCTTTGAAAAAATTCCATGATCTGAGCTCCAATAAACTGAGGACCATTATCACATACGATCTCCTTTGGTACGCCGAATCGACATATGATATTCTGCCAAATAAAGTCTCTGACTTCCTTTTCTCGCACCTATTTGAATGCACCTGCCTCTACCCATTTAGTAAAATAATCAGTGAGAACAAGCAAAAAATTTACCTGTCCTTTTGCTTGCGGTAATGGTCCTACGATATCCATTCCCCATTTCATAAATGGCCACGGCGAAATGACTGGATGTAATAATTCTGCAGGTCTATGCATATTGTTACCGTACCTCTGGCATTTATCACATTTGGCTACGAAACTTTCTACCTCCTCTTCCATTTTAGGCCAGTAATAACCTACCCTAATTAAGGTTCTTACTAGTGATCTTCCACCTGCGTGATTCCCGCAATGACCCTCGTGTATTTCTCTCATTAAATACTCTGTTTGCGAAGGTCCAAGGCATCTTGCTAAGGGTCCACCAAACATTTTACGATATAGATTGCCTTGTTTTAAGCAGTACCGAGCGGCCAGCCTTCGAAGCGCATAGGCCTTTTTCTTGTCATCAGGGACGGTTCCATACTGCAAAAAAGCAACAATTTCGTTCCTCCAATCCCAGGTTAAGTTATTAAAATTTACCTCATTCACATCAGGATCAAGAACTGAATGGAATAAATGTATCACTGAGGCATTTGCATCGTTTGCCACGTCAGCCACATATACGAGATTAGCTAGGGCATCTACTTCAAGATTTTCGTCCCTGGGTATTTGTCTAATCTTCCAATCTTGAAATTATTTTACCAATTCCCGTACCTTTTCTATATACTGCTGCATCCTTGTTTCTCTGGCTGTATAAGTCCCCAACATTTGATTAACTACGAGTTGTGAATCACTCTTGATTATAATCTGATTTATGCCAAGTTCCCGTGCCAGTTCTAAACCTGCAATCATAGCCTCATATTCTGCCTCATTGTTAGTTATGGAATGACATTTAATAACTTGCCGAATGGTTTCACCCGTAGGTGGTACCAATACTATCCCCAAACCTGCTCCTCTCACGTTAGATGAGCCATCAGTGAATAAAGTCCAAGTTACTGGGTTGGCTCCATTAAACACCTGTAATTCTCTTTCTGCTTCTAACTGTATTCCCTGACTAAAATCAGCCACGAAATCAGCTAATACTTGCGATTTTATAGCAGTTCTAGGTTGGTATGCAATTTCGTATTCACTTAACTCTATTGCCCACTTAGCTAACCTACCTGATAACCCATGCTTATGTAGTATGTTACGTAAAGGGTAGGTAGTTACCACAACGATAGGATAACATTGAAAGTAAGGTCTTAACTTCCTAGATGCCATGATTAACGCAAGTGCAAGTTTTTCTAACTGAGGATACCTCGTTTCTGCATCTAACAAAGATTTATTTATGTAATAGATAAGTGATTGTTTACCTTGCTCTTCTCGGACCAAAACAGCACTTACTGCCACCTCCGAAATAGCAAGGTAGAGGAGTAGCTTTTCCCCAACCTTTGGTTTTGCTAACAAAGGCGGATTCGATAAGTACGTTTTCAAATTCCTAAGTGCTTGTTGACATTCCTCATTCCATTCAAAATGATCCTGCTTCTTAAGAGCTAAGAAGAATTTAAAACACTTCTCTGATGATTTAGAGATGAATCTTCCCAAGGCTGCAATTCTCCCTGTTAATCTTTGAACTTCTTTCTTGTTTGAAAGTATGTCAGAGATTTCTTCAATGGCTTTAATCTGTGTAGGATTTACTTCAATTCCACGGTTAGAAACAAGAAAACCCAAAAACTTGCCTGATGTAACGCCAAATGCACATTTTCAGGATTTAACTTTATATTAAATTTACGCAAAATTGAAAATGTGTCAGATAAGTGTGATACGTGATTTTTTGAGTACTGAGTTTTGACAAGCATATCATCTATATATATCTCCATTGTCTTTCTTAAATATTCCTGAAATATTTTGGTAACTAACCTCTGATACGTTGCACCTACATTCTTTAGACCAAAGGGTATTACTTTATAACAATAAGTCCCCCTGTCAGTTATGAATGAAGTTTTTTCTTCATCTGCCGGATCCATTTTAATCTGATTATAACCTGAATATGCATCTAAAAAACTTAACAATTTGTGACTTGCAGTTGCATCAATCAATTGATCTATGTGTGGTAGTGGAAAAGAATCTTTAGAGCAGGCTTTGCTAAGATCTGTATAATATACACAAACCCGCCACTTACCATTTTTCTTTGGAACCACAACAGTATTGGCTAACCAGTTAGGATACTTTACCTCTCGAATGGAACCAATTTTTAGCAATTTTTGGACTTCCCCTTGAATCACCTAATTCTTGAAAGTTCCCTGCTTTCTTTTCTTTTGCTTCACATGAGGATATGACGGATCTTCATTTAGTTTATGAGTCATCACTTCCGGTGGTATTCCTGTCATGTCGGAGTGGGACCAAGTGAAGCAGACCATGTTAGTTTTCAGAAATTTGATTAACTTACCTTTCATTCCTTGGTCAAGATTAGCCCCGACATAGACTTTTTTATCAGGCCACTGAGCAAACAACACGACATGTTCTAATTCCTCTATCGTTGTTTTGATATCTTCATTCTCTTCTGGTTCTTGAATAGTATCAGGCCTTGAGTCTACATCTGTTCGCGCTTGTTCAGTTGAGGTCTGTGTTGTGGTGTCCTCAACTGCCTTCTGTGATTGCTATTTGCCTCCACTTCTCGTGCATGCTTGTATCTACAACGAAGTTAATAGCCCTGGATGTATGTTGATCTCCGCAAATTTGACAAATTCCCCATGGCGATGGGAATTTGATAACTTGATGCAAGGTTAAAGGAACAACATCCATTTCATGGATCCATGGTCTCCCCAGAATTATGTTGTAAGCCATCTCCATGTCTACTACCTGGAATTTTGTATCTTTGACGACCCCTTCAGCAAAAGTGGTGAGTGATACTTCTCCTTTTGTGACGACACTGGAATTATCAAATCCAGATAGAGTATGCGCCTTTGGTATTACTCCATCTTCAGCTTGCATTTCACGTAGCACTCTTAGCAAAATAATGTTCACGGAACTACCTGGATCAATCAAAACTCGTTTCATATTAGTATCATGCACAATTAAAGATATTACCAGTGCATCATTATGAGGAATTAATACACCATATGTATCTGCATCATTGAATGTAATATTGCCTTCTTCTAGAACATGTTACACCCGTTTGCCTTGGGTAATAGTTATTTTGGAAGTTTTGTTAGCCGCAGTATATGCCATACCATTAATGTCTTCACTCCCACTTATAACGTTAACAATTCTTTTGGGAGAAGGTGGTTTTGGAGGCTCCTGCCTGTTTTTCATGTAAGCTTGCTTGCCTTTATCGCTGAACAACTCTGTAAGATATCCTTGTTTTAATAAATGATCAACTTCACTTTGTAAAAATCTGCAATCTGCTATTTTATGCTCGTGATCCTTATGGAACTCGCACCAATGGTCAAGGTTGCGCCTGTTTAGATTCGATCTCATTTCCTTTGGCCATCGAACCTTATCTCCCATGCTTTTCAAAACAGCTACGAGCTCGGAGGTACTGACGTTGAAGTTGTAACCTCCGAATCTCGCTTTTAAATTTCTATCATCATCCCGTGACTCATAGTTGTTTCGCTCGTTCCTAAATCTTGATGAAGAACCTGATTCTCTATTTCTTGATCTGTGATCGTGCATTTGATTATCCTGTTTTGACCGTGAGTCTTTCCCCGTAGGTCCCATATAGGGCTCATACCTGTTTTTATCGGATCTTTTTTTGTTCTCTGCACATCTTGAACGTATACTTTCTTCTTTTTGAGATCGGGGAACAATATCTTCCTCAATCCTCAACTTCGTGCTATACCTGTTATAAACATCGTTCCACGTTGTAACTGGAAATTCTCGAAGGCTTTCCTTTAGTCTCCTCGTAGCTTCCGAGATTTTTTCATTCAAATTGCTTGTGAAAGCTATAGCTGCCCAGTTATCAGGTACACGCGGCAATGTCATTCTTTCACGTTGAAATCTGTCCACGAATTCTCTACGCAATTCTAAATCTCCTTGATTAATTTTGAAAATATCCTCCATTCTTTTTTCCACTTTTTGGGCTCCCGAGTGTGCTTTGATGAAAGAATTTGCAAGCTCAGCAAAAGAATTTATAGAATTTTCAAGTAAAAGGGAATACAACGTTAGTGCTCCTTTGGTGAGTGTTTCACCAAATTTCTTGACTAATACCGATTCGATCTCCTACTTAGTCAAATCATTGCCTTTTACGCCCGTTGTGAATGTTGTCACGTGGTCCCGTGGGTCTGTTGTTTCATCATACTTTGGAATATCAGGCATTTTGAACTTTTTTGGAATTGGGAGTGGGGCAGCACTCGACTTCCAGGGTTGTTGTGAATATCTGTCCATGTCTACCCCTTTGATTATGGGCGGCACCCCGGGTATCTGCTCTATGCTTTCACTTTGCTCCTTGAGCTGTTTCTGCAAAGTTAGTACTAAATTTTGTAAATCAGAATTAATTACATTACCTAGTTCTCTCTCATGCGATTTACTGGGGGTTCCACCGCTGCCTGAGTTAACAAGCCCGGAATGAGGGTTTTCTATAATGTTATTATTTGGAGAAGGTGTGGGTGTTGCAATAGGTAACTGGTTAACAAGTGCTTCAACAGCTTTGCTGACCTGAGCGGTAATTAATTTCTGTAGAGCTTCATTAACAGCTTCAGCATTTTCAAATTGAGCATATTCATTTATTTGAGATCCATCGGGAGTACCCTCACGAGATTGCCGTGGAGAGTCCTGCGGAGTAGGAACTTGAATGTTAATGTTCTGTGGGCCTCCCTAACTTTGTTGGTTTTCTTGGTTTCCTGGGGTGTTGTCATTGTTATTCGACATGATTGATGTAACAAGGAAGGTCAAGTGAAAAGAAAATAGATTATCAGATTCCCAGTAACAGAACCAATTTGTTTAACCAAAAAATAGAATTTCAGTCAAAGCTAGAATTTAGAAGAACGCGGGTTACTGATAATCAAAAGAATATGTAGAAGAGAATAATTTGGTGTAACCAGAATGTAATCAGGAGAAAAACAAGTGAATCAGAATATATTTCAATTGTGGTTGTACTTACAAGTGACTAGATATCTCCCTTTTATAGGTGTCTTGAAGGTATGCGTTTCCTTCAAATCATAATGAGGTTATTATGAATAATTAAAGATATTGAATGCTACATTACACAATTATTTTAATCAATACAAATTCTCTAACGTATCCGGTATTTAATGCCTATCGAATTCCGTATCTGCGCTCTTTATTATGGTCAGATCCGTTCCTTTTGATAAATGATCTGAATAGGTACGGGCGCTGAATTCTTCAAATGTCCTCATGTGCCTCTTCTTTTGCCTTTGCTCGTTTTTATTGCTGCTCGTGACTCTTGACTAATTATAATTCTTTGACTATTTGACCAGTCCACGTGTCTCAACATATATAAATTTAATTTTTTCCAATACAGTAATGTCGTGCAATTGTTGATTTCTGCTTCCTTGTTGATATTCTAGTTATGTTGTTTCTTTCCTTACTTGATGCCTTTCTATTAGGAACTATTATCTCCCCCACAACATGTTTCCCCCTCACACATTGACTGGTTATTTCTATATTTCTTTTCCGTTGTATATATATTTATTATGCTTTACTTTCCGCTGTATATTATATAACTGCACATATTTATTTGGTAGTCTGGTCCTAGCCTCGTCACTACTTCGCTGAGGTTAGGCTAGACACTTACCAGCTCATGGGGTCGGTTGTGCTGATACTACACTCTGCACTGTGTGAAGATCCAGGAGCAGCTTTCAGATAGTAGTTGGAGTGCTTCCTTCAGTCCACCCGGAGACCCAAGGTAGACCTCTAAACATCCGCAGGCCCTGGCGTCTCCTTCTATCTCCATTTTCTGTTTCATTTCCTTTGTTCAGAAATAGTGTATTGTATTTCTTCAGACATTATATATAGTAACTCTTAGACAGTCTGTGACACAAGGTTTTTGGGGTATTTGAGGTTTTTAAAAGTTTTAATAGACGTAGCCTTAAGATATATAATCGTTGACTTCCGCTTATTTATTTAAAATTCCGCTTTTATCATATTATCGACTTGTGTTTGTTAAAAAGAAGCAAAAATGAAAGTGTAGCAAGTAGTTAAGGTTTGGCTTGCCTATCTCCCATTAGTAGGCGCCATCACGACTCCCGAGGATGGAAAATTTCGGGTCGTGACACCCATTAGCCCATAAAACAAATACCCAGTTTGTTGCGGAAGCCAAATGTATATGGTGTGAATGAGTCTATACCAAAAATTATGACAGCCACCAAATAATAAATAAGACAATAAAGCAACAATAAAAGGAACACCAGAATTTATGAGGTTCAGCCAATTTTGCCCACTTCCTCGGACACAACCAATATTTTATTCCACTCCAAAAATACAAGTGAAATAATACTAAAGAGAGAAGATACAAATGCCTTAAGAAGATAAGAAGGCAAATGAGATGTGTGTTTAAATCCTAAACATTAGGCCTTCTTTTATAGGGTGAAATTCTCCCCCAAATTAAGTCCCCCACCGATGTGGGATAGTTTGCCATATTCAATAAATCTCCACCTTGGCAAAATTCCACATCTTCAATTTTCTCTTGGTAACAATTCTTGGTTGTGTCTTCATCTTCAATCTTCAGTGTTCAACAATGTTGATCAAATCTAAACAATGTTGAAACTTGACCACAGTCACCATTTTTGTCAGCATATCAGCAGGATTCTCCGTAGTATGAATTTTCTTCACTGTGACTCCACCTTCTTCTATGATTTCTCGTACGAAATGATACCGAACATCAATGTGCTTCGTCCTTGCATGATAAACTTGGTTCTTCGCTAATTGAGTAGCACTTTGACTATCACAAAAAATTGTGATACTTTTTTGTCCAATATCAAGCTTCTTTAGCAACCCCTAAAGCCAAATTGCCTCCTTCACAGCTTCTATAATAGCCATGTACTCTGCCTCTGTTATAGATTAAGCAACTGTTGACTGTAAAGTAGACTTCCAACTAACTGGTGCCTTTGCAAAAGCTAACACATAACCAGTAGTTGATCTTCGTTTGTCTAGGTCACCCACAAAATATGAGTCACAATATCCAACTACATACTGATTGCATTCCTGCTCAAAAACTAACCCAACATCTACAATATTATGAATACACCGTAGAATCCACTTCACAGCTTGTCAATGCTCCTTTCCTGGATTATGCATATATTTGCTAATAACTCCAATAGCTTGTGAAATGTCAGGTCTCTTATAGACCATTGCATACATCAAGCTACCAACAACATTTACGTATGGTACCTTGCTTCTTTTGCACCCTTGCCGCAACATAAACTTGTCAAATCGTTTGTACCATTGTCTAGAAGATTGTTTCAATCCGTACAACAATTTTTCAAGTTTGCACACCATATTTTCCTTTCCACCAACTTTGAATCCTCCTGGCTGAGTCATGTAGATTTCCTCCTCCAAGTTTCCATGTAAAAACGCAGTTTTACATCCATCTGAACTAGTTCCAAATCTAACTGTGCTACCAAAGCCAACATAATTCTAATGGAAGAATGTTTTACAACTGGAGAAAACACTTCATTGTAATCAATTCCCTCTTTTTGAGCATATCCTTTGGCCACCAATCTTGCTTTGTAGCGAACATCTTCTTGGTTAGGAAATCCTTCTTTCTTTGCAAATACCCATTTAAACCCAATTGAATTCTTTCCCTTCGGGAGATTGGCCAATCTCCATGTATGATTCTGATGAAGGGATTGTATTTCATCATTCGTGGCAATCCTCCACTTATCTTATTCTGAACTTTGGACTGCGTCTTTATAAGTGGTAGGAACATCATCAGCTACAATTGAGGCGACACAAGCAACCGTCTCTATAAGACGAACATGTTTTGTTATTGTCCTTTTTGGCCTGCTAGTTGCTATTGATTCAAGTTGTTGTTGAGGTTCCTGAGTTGGAATCTCGCTCTCTACTGGCTCTTCTTCCAGAGGATAATCTTCATTTGTTTCCTCATCTGCTTCTTGTATAGGAAAAATAAATTTTCCCTCAAACTCCACCTGCTTAGAAGCACCCTCATTTTGTTTAGTATCTTCTGTTACCTTATTTACCATAACAGATTCATCAAAGGTAACATCCACGCTGAATATTACTTTCTTTGTCATAGGACACCATAAGTGATATCCTTTAACTCCAGAAGTAATCCCCATAAAAATAGCCTTCTTTGCCCTTGGATTCAATTTTGACTCGGTCACATGATAATATGCAGTTGAGCCAAACACATGCAAAGAGTCATAATCTACAACATGCTTTCCATACCATTTTTCAAATGGTGTCTTGCCATCAATAGCAACAGATGGTAAGCAATTAATGAGGTGGCATGCATATGTAATTGCCTCAGCCCAAAATTCTTTGTCCAAGCCAGCATTGGACAACATACACCGTACCTTCTCCAGCAAGGTCCGGTTCATACGTTCTGCCACTCCATTCTGTTGTGGTGTATGTCTGACAGTGAAGCATCGGATGATGCCATCATTTTCACAGACCTTATTCAAATGATCATTTTTGTATTCACCTCCATTGTCTGTGCGAATACACTTGATCCTCCTATCTGTTTGATTCTCCACCATCATTTTCCATTTGAGAAAAATTCCCAACACTTCATCTTTGCTCTTCATTGTATACACCTACACTCTTCGGGAAAAATCATTAACAAAGGTTACAAAATAGTGCTTCCCACCCAATGAAAGTGTTTTGGAAGGACCCCAAGCATCAAAGTGTACATAATCCAAAATGCCTTTAGTATTATGGATCGCTGTACCAAATTTAACTCTTGTCTGTTTCCCTTTGACACAATGCTCACAAAACTCCAAGTTTCAAGCCTTTACTCCTTTTAAAAATCCTTGATCTGATAAAGTTCTTAAGGATTTTTCTCCAGCATGTCCCAAGCGTATGTGCCATAGCCTGGTTGCTTCTGCCTCTTTTTTGTCACTAGATGTTACTGTCGCTGTCCCAATAACTGTACTACCGCGATAACGGTACATGTTATTGTTCTTCCAATTGGCCTTCATTACCACTAGTGTACCGGAGCATACTCTCATCACTCCATTTTCTACAATGATTTTGAACCCTTTTGATTCTAGGGCTCCCAAAGAGATGAGATTTTTCTTCAAACCCGGTACATATCGAACATTTGTTAATGTGATCATTCCATCATGGTTCCTTAATCGTATTGAACTAATGCCATATGAGGTAAGAGGATTGTTATCCGCTGTGTGGACGACTCCATATTCTCCTACTTGAAAATCCACGAACCAGTCCCTATTGGGACACATATAGTAGCTACAAGCCGAGTCCATCAACCATATGTCTGATGATGTTGATGTCTCTGTTGTAACTAATGAGAAGTCTGAATCATCACCATCAACTACATTTGAATCCATAATGGCCTTTCCATTGTTATGTTTGGTCTTATTCTTCAACTTCGGACAATCTTTCTTCCAATGCCCCTTTTCTCGACAAAAGGCATATTCATCTTTGCTGGGTCTAGATCTTGACTTGGATCCTCTTTTCTTTGTCCTCATTTGATTTTGAGAACGACCCCTCACAACCAGTACTTCTCCTTCTCCGCCCTTCTATTTTTCTCCTTTTCTTTGTTCATAGCTGTACAAAGCCGAACAAACTTCTCTGAGAGAAATTTCGTCATTCCCATGAAGTTGAGTAGTTTCAAGGTGCTCGTACTCATCAGGAAGTGACCCCGACAACATCAAGGCCAAGTCACCAACATCAAAAGTTGCATCCATATTTTGCAAATCTGTGACCAACTTATTGAAACTGGTGATATGTTCATTCATCGTGGTACCAGGAACATAGGTGAAGTGAAACAGTCTCTTCTTCATGTACAATTTATTTTGACTATTTTTCTTCAAAAATTTATCCTCCAGTGCTTTCCATAATTTACTTGCAGAAGTTTCCTTTGTGTATGGATATTTCTGCTCTCTAGCAAGGTAGGATCGAATGGTACCGCAAGCAACACAGTTGATAATTCTCCAATCTTCTTCTCCAATAACATCTGGTCTTTTTTCTTCAATGGCAAGATCTAGCCCTTGTTGAAAAAGGACATCTAGAACCTCGCCTTGCCACATCCCAAAATGTCCTGACCCGTCAAAAATTTCTACCGCAAATTTCGCATTTGACACAATTCTTGTCATAAGCGAAGATGCCAATGATGACGTATTGTTGACACTTGATGTAGATTCTTCTTGCTTATTGTCTCCCATCTTTGACACAAATATTATTTAATAGCTGACGACACAAATCAAGATTATTTCGTTTCTGGTATGGAAGATCAGACTAAGCTGCAACCACAGAGCATACTCAAACAGAACCTTGACTCAGTTACCAAGATAAATCTTTTCTGATGTGGAAAATCAGACTATGTTGCAACCACAGAACATACTTAGACATTACCTTGGCTCTGATACCAATTGTTGCGGAAGTCAAATGTATATAGTGTGAATGAGTCACAACTACTATATCAAAAATTATGACAGCCACCACTAAATAATAAATAAGACAATAAAGCAACAATAAAAAGAACACCAGAATTTACGAGGTTCAGCCAATTTTGCCTACTTCCTCGGACACAACCGATATTTTATTCCATTCCAAAAATACAACTGAAATAATACTAAAGAGAGAAGATACAAATGCCTTAAGAAGATAAGAAGGAAAATGAGAGATATGTTTAAATCCTAAACATTAGCTTCTTTTATAGGGTGAAATTCTCCCCCAAATTAAGTCCCCCGCCGATGTGGGATGGTTTGCCATATTCAATACAGTTATCAATCAAATATTATTGGACCTTTTCCCATTTTTCCCATTTTTCCCATCATGAAATATAAGATCAAATATAACAAATAAGCCTGATCATGAAATCGCAAACCAAAATTGCAGAAAAAAAGAATGAAAAACAACAACAAGAAGAAGAACAATCAATCAAAATTCAGAGAAAAATAAGAATAAAATTTTTAGACCCAGATGCTACAGTATCATCATCTTCAGAAGAAGAGGAACAAGAAAAGAGGCCATAAAAAAAGAAGCCAAAGCTCACTGTTCATGAAAACTTTCAAGGTAAGGTAAAGACTAGGTTCGAAAAAGAAAATGGGGAGAATATTGTGCTGAATTTAGAAACCCATTTAACAATTGAAAAAGGTTCAATAATATTTTATTGATAACTGAGTATTTGTTTTATGGGCTAATGGTTTATTGGAGCAGGCTTAAGAGAGATCCGCTTATGTGGATGTCATGTCAGCAAATTAATGCCTTTGAGAAGGCTTATGTGGACTGCCGCTAAAATGAAGGCATTATTGATCCAGTTTGCTAACGTGAGGGATATTAATGGCCCAGTTTGCTAACGGAGAACAAAATTGAGCTATATCCAATAGTTTAAGGATATTATTGAACCTTTTCCGTACTTTTAACCTTGGTAAAATATTTAAAATTTAGTTTATCCAATAATAGCAAAAATATTTTACAAGTTCAATATAGTTTTACCAACATTAATATATTGCCTACTATTTTTTCGAGGATTCATAATTAGTATAAACATTATCCAAAAAATTGTTATTTACTTCGCTGGTAAATAGATAACTTAGACTCAATTGTTTTTAGAGCTAATTAAGCAAAAAAAAATAATTAAGAAAAAGGAAGCAAAATACACGACAATAAGGCAGAAGTGCAAACACGTAAATTTTAGCATTTGGTACATTATTTAATTAAGCTGCAAATTAAAATCTAATGACGCCACAACTTAATTATTGACCTTTGGTTGTGCTTTAAACAAACTGCCTTTTGAGAAAAGGGGATCCGAGGAAAGACTATAAGAAAATAGAGAAAGAGAAAGAAGAAAAAAGAAATGTAAAACAATTTGGACTGGATGAAATACATTGAACATGTAGTGATAGGGTCACTTTCACCCAAATATTTAATGGAAATGGAGTTTTCTCCATTTGAAAATTAATTTTATGCCATTTGGCAATAGTTTTTTGTCATGTTTTTTTGTTAATATTTAGCTTTCAAGAAATGTATTCCGTAGAAATCCTATAAAGAAGAATCATTCAAGTCGTCATCCATTTTAGTATTCAGCTATATTTTTATGTGTATTAGGTCAGATCAATTAAATGGTTGAATTTGTTCAATAACTCACAAGAAAAAAAAAGAAGCAAACAGAGCCCATTAGCTAAAGAGTATGTGCTCAAACAGTGGTAAATCATCGTTTATTTTAAGAAAATA
Organism: Nicotiana tabacum; assembly: GCF_000715075.1. Lineage (NCBI taxonomy): Eukaryota > Viridiplantae > Streptophyta > Magnoliopsida > Solanales > Solanaceae > Nicotiana > Nicotiana tabacum. The sequence continues at coordinate 27,342,362 of NC_134089.1, read as the reverse complement.
TTTTTGAACATCAATTGCGATAAATGATATGAAACCTAGTCACTATACGGTTTTAGGTTTTTGGAAATGGTTTTGAACATAACTTTTGCAAAGTAATATTATTTGAAAACTAAACATGCATGCATGTCAGTTCTTAATTAGCTGGTTTTGGAAAGGTTTTCTCAACAACAAACTCAATTATTAGTACAAGGTAGAGGTAAAATATAACATGCAAACCAATTGATTTTACCAAATTCGTGTAGTTTATTTATTGCGAAAGATCGTGGCTTAACTGACACACAATATAATCATACAAAGTAACTAAAGAAGAAAAAATAACGCAAAAATTTAACAAAGGTTCAGTAAATCTAGTTTTAGGGGCATAAGCAAAGGAAGTTTTTCACTACAAATAAAAAAGAAGAAGCACAGTATAATAAATCCCAAACTACGGCCCATATATAGAGAACCCAACTAATCGCAAGCCTAGCTATAACAAAAAAGGTTTTCTAATCCTACAAGGACAATAAGTTTTTTATTTTTCAAATCTATTAAAACAATAGGTTTTCTAAACGTATAGGAATAATAAATTTCTTACAATTATAAGTCATAGCAGATGTAGCTCTTCGGCAACATGTTCATTTTAGTTCAATATTTTCAACACGAAGCACATGTATAGATATTTAAAACTCGATAAAATTTTAAGAAATATTAAATATAAACTCATAATTAAAAGTATAATAAATTTATTTAGTGTTACAAACATTAAAGGTCAAACACATCAAATTTAAACTCTTGAATTTGCCTCCAATTATAAGTGGATACATAAACTCAAGTCAATTAATGTATTCTGCAAATATCATTGTATACAATTTTCAAATACTACTTATGTACATGTTGCATATGCATTTGAAAACTGTGTACCCTGAGGCGGAGCCAAAATTTAAACTCCATAAATTCTGGATTTAAAAGATGACGACTTCAAGTGCTGATAATCATGTTCTAAATTTTAATATTTTTATATATATTTTAATAAATTTCTTAACACAAATATATTGTTTGATCAAAAGCTACAAAATTTGGCCGAATCCGTAATCGGGCTTCTAGCTCCTCCCCCGAGAGAAATTCAAAAATAGCTACATTTACAAGTGGTCATTTAAAAATAGCCATAGTTTCAAAAATAATTGAAATTTAGCTACTTTTCATGTAAAGTTAAATCTGAACGAAAATACTGTTCAAAATCCAGAAAATACTATAATATAATATACCGAAATTATACTGGAGTTCCAACATAAGTATACTAGAACTTCAATATATTATACTGGAGTTCTAGTATAATATACTGGACTTCCAGCATAATATACTAGAGTTCCAGTATAATATATCGGTCCAACATAATATGCTGGAAGTTCTTATACAGGTGTTCCGATCCAATCTTCAGTATATCATGCTGGAACTTTCCGCGTGTTGGAGTTCCAACATGATATGCTGGAAGTTTATACACATGTGCACTGATCTCCAGTATATTATGCTGGAACTTCCCGTGTTGCGACAAAATAGTGACTATTTTTCAATGACTTTGCAAATGTTGACTATTTTTGAATGACTAATCTGAAAACTGACTAGCTCGCGTTATTTTTACTCCTCTCCCGTGTAACCATATGTACGTTTGAGTCAACTCGAAAATTGTAGGTATGGCCATATTCATTGTCAAAAGAGTGCATCTGTACCTGTTCACAGCCCATGCTAACCCTAATAAAAGTTTAAATGAGAATCTAGTTGTTTTCTAACTAGTCAACCAAATAATAATAAAAGTATTAAGTTGACATCAAGCCATTATTCCAAATTAAGTACAAAAATCTCTTACACGTGGTGTTCAACGATAAGAGAACGTATGTATTGTACTGTTTCTCGTGGAGAGCTGATTAATTAATTTATCCTTCGCAATTAACAGTTAAAGACTGCTAAAAAATAAATTATTTTTATGTTTGAAGGACTAACAAATGTACATTACACAATGGTTTTGACGGAAATTAAATGTTTATAATATTTACTTGGTAATTAGTTGACTTGATAAAATACTAGCAAGTTGTACCTATATATATATACTGTACACGTTCAACTCCTATTGAGCTTGATGTTAATTGTTATATCAATAATTTATTTTATTATCAAATTGGTACTGCTCTTAGCTGGATATACTAATAAAATGCGCATCATGCAAAATTTTTACTTGTGAATTCATCTGCATTGATAGTACTGTTTTCTAACTTTGAAAATAAACATTTTCTTTATTCATGGTTTTGACTAGCCAAACTTTAATCTAAACTACAGCTTCTTTGCTAGAAATATTTGATTTAAATTAACAAATATAACTCATTTTATTTTTAGTATTTATGCATTAAGTAGATGAGTATTATCATCTATTAAAATTTTTGATTTATAAAAAATTTATCTGTAGTATACGAATTGATGAGAAGTTAATTACTAGTTGCAATAATAATTCAAAGTCATTTTGACAAAATTAAATTGACAATAAATAGCACAAAAGGACATGACAAGGCCTGGAATTGAGTTTTGACATATTAACCAGTACTAAATGAGTCATGAATTATTAATAACAAGCTTATAATCCCAGGATAATCTTTCCTTCGAACCAAACGACCCCTAAAGATACTCAGGGGTCAAGTATATATAGCCGAACATTGTTGTACGAAGGTTAAAAATATTCTCTTTTTAGTCATAATGTTGAGTTCGAGAACTACATTAAAGAAATTTTCAATAAAAAGCTCTTCATTATGAATTTATCCAACATTAATATAAGGATATAATTTACTAACTTTGAAGTATAGTTGAAGAATATTTTTGGCCAAAAACTCATATAATGCACATCACACAAAGACGGTAAAGTACAATAAAAGGAAACAAAATACGAAAAAGAACAAATACGGCTCCGCGTATGTGCCTTGAAGGGGTTGGGTGGGGTTAATGTGGGACCGGAATCCCACTGCTCTTGAGGAATCATTGGATCCAACTTTCGGACTCTTGAAATCCGAAAAAAGCCGAAGTAGCACATTATCAAATAATTTTTTATAACAATAAAATAATTATTTATGTAATATGTATGTGCACTTTAATTTGTAATTAGTGTCTTTTGAATGAACTTTTATGTTGTAATTATAATTAATTAATATATACTCTCAAATTATAATCTTATGGTGATTTTAATATATATTGGTACATACTAACGTTTATAATGAATAAATACAATAATTAATCTATACACCAAATCCGAATACATTTTTCATGACCTTCGCAACACTAAAAAAAACTTATATTCATTATATATACTGATGAATATAAGTACATAAAAATATTTTAACTTTAAGCTCCCATTTTATATTTGATGTATATTTTTAATAATTATACAAATACATAACATATTTAAGACCATAAATTCTAAAAGACATTTTTTTAAAACTTTATCCATGATTATAACTTTAAATATTTTTATATATAAAAATATTTTAACTTTAAGCTCCTATTTTATACTTGATGATATTTTTTTATAATTATACAAATGCATGACATATTTAAGGCCATATGTTCTAAAAAAACGTTTTCTATTTCCTCAATTTTTTCTACTTAATCAAATATGTGATATAATTAAATTAAAAATTTAAAGTTAAATTATTTTTAAATATAAAAATATATAAATTTTGTAAACAGGCTTAAAGTTAAATAGTAGTACTAGTTTGGATAAATCTTTTTCACCCACTAGTGGGGGGTGGGGCTCTTAGCGCCTTTATTTATACACCAAATACATACCCTCACTTACTCTGAATTCTCAAAAGTCATTTCACGCTTTCCCCAAAGCCATCATCTTCGTCTCTCTCTTCTCTCTCTGCTCGTTATTCTTCGGGTGCAGCACAACAGTGAGAATATTACTGCCGGAAAATGAGCTCCGTAACATTCTTCGTCTCTTGAAGCTTTGATCGATTCATTTTATTCCTTACTTTCTTAATTGCGGAAGGAATTGAATTCGAAGTGTTGCAGTTATGGACGCTAAACAATTCGAAGTTTACAAAAGTTCTTTCCTTTGAAGCCGAGAACTGCCCTTTTTCATCATAACAATTTGTGAGTTTTCACCTTCCTTATATTCCTCTCCCTTTTGTAATAATCAAAATTTTTAAAAATAAATGCACTGACGGTGTAAATAGATAAGTATTTACAGAATCAGATCACTACTTAATGTATAATAACAAGTAAAACTTCTGATAAACATTAATTGATAATATGATAAAAAATAGTAATAACCTTCGATAATAGGTTAAAATTCACTGATAGTGTTAAAAAATTCGTTATACTATTCGTGTATATACATAAATCCTTTTGTTTAAATTTTTTATATCTATTTTGTTAGAGTAGAAGTTTTCATTCGTGTGCTGCAATTGTGTACTATCATTTTGATTGAAACGAAGTAGGAATTTGCACAATATTTTGAGTTGAAGTTGAAAAAAAATGAATAATTGTTGTTGAGGTTGAAAAAAAAAAATTGTGGATGAAGTTGTGTTTGGACTTGAAGTTCAAAAAAGTTATATGAAAGTTGAATAATTAAGTGTAGATACCAGTATTTTCACTTACAAGCATCAATTTGTAAAAGATATTTGCAAAATCAGGTCATTTATAGGTAATTACTGGTAAATCCCTTAATAAGTTTTAATTTGTAATCTGGTAAAAATTGTAACTAACCTACAGTCACAGGGTAAGTTCATTGAATTTTTTTATGCTGTAAGTGTATATAACTTAATCCTATATTAATGTTTTCACATGAAATTCAAATATTGAAGTATTTGCAAATTCCGACTTATGTTCAATTATTCTATTTTTGCCTAAAAATTGCGCCACATATTAAAGTAGTCAGCTGTCAATCTCTTCAACAGCTTAAATTTTACATGTTAGTCTGTATTAAATTTTAGAACAATTATACATATCCATCAAGTCGCAATGATTTAATACGAAATGAGAGAAAGATACAACTTCAGAAATTCTTTCATGTTTTTTTACTTGGTCTAAGTAGGATACAAATTCCAGGAAATTAAAAAAAGAAGAAGATATTTCTTTTGACAAAATTGAGTAAATTTTTTGCTTTGGTTTTTAGTGGTAGATTTTTATTTTATTTAGTCCAAAGTAAAGTATGTGCAACAAGCTAAATGCCTTTCTGAATCTTTTTTTATTTGGGTGTAACATTGGGATGTAAATAATGTACAATTGTACATGAGTTTTTGTATTTTATTATTTATTACCTCCTTAAGTTTTGTACAACTTCTGGATGCTTTGTTAATAAAATATCTTTGTTTTATCCACAAAAATGGTGCAGAATTGTTACAAACTTTCAACTTCAAAGCTTGATATCTTCAATTAAACTGGAATCTACTTTTTCTGAAGAAATGTATTAATCACTTTAACCTCCAGCCTTAATTCTTTTACAATCCAAAACAATTTGTCTGTTCTCTATAAATCAACGAGAACAAACTAGTAGATTGAAATATTGACTGTATCACAGTTGTTGACCAGAAATAGTTCTGAAGAAAGATATGCCTTAGTTTTTTTTTTTTTTTTTGCTAAAAGATATGCCTTAGTTGATATAACCAATTATGCCTCCCTAAAGAGAAAATTGTTATTGTATATTTAATTTTTTGACTTTCTGTATTTTGATTATCTGGAGGATTTGTCATAATCGTGTAATTTTCTCCTTACAGTTTATCCTGTGCCTCTGGCTTTGAGTTTTGGCTTCTCTCTTGATTGTTTAGTGGAAGCATCAAGTCGCTCTGGATAGGATTTGAGGCTTCTTCTCTGCTTTTCTTGTCCTTTGATCAGCATTTACTGCATTATTTGCTTCTCTATCGGTGTTGAAGTGATGGACGCGTTCTCAGCCATGCTTTCTTCTTAATTTCTAGCTTGAAATCCATTTGTTATGCCCTTTGCATCAATTTGCTTTTTGATAGTTGGAGAGATCATCAAAAGAATGTATATGTTGCTTTTGACTTCAACCGAGCCCCCAATGAAGCGCAGAGCTGGTTTGTTTATAGTTCAGGCTGGACGAGGATCATATCGTGGAAGTTAGTTGGCGATTTGATGGTAAATTGTGTTGCTATTATCTGAATTTTGGAGCTTTTGATTTATTATTTAGAATAAAGAAGAATGAGAGCAGCTTCCTTGAGGCATTTCCTGCAAAGTCTCTGCTCCAAACCTCCATGGAACTATGCAGTGTTCTGGAAGCTTCAGCACGAGTACGCTCCGTAAGTTGTTTCTTGGCCTATTCCAGTGTGGCAGCTCAGTTTCCTATCTAGTAAAACAAGAACAGAAAAAAGACAAAAAAAAGAACTATATTTCCGAGGAATCTGAATTATTTTCTGGTCGGCAAACCTATGTTTCTCTAGCCAGCTTACTTGATTTGGATCGTATGAAATTCCAACGGAAGAAAATACAAATGCTATACACCTTTTCGATGACATCCATCTTCTTGTATTTGCAACGACTTACTCTCATTCTATTTCTTTTGCAGTCCACAGTATGCGCATCTCTATGTATTTATTTAATATTTGTCTTATTTGTCTTTATACATATTGTTTTCCCTTTGTATCGTATTGTTGGAATTCCTTTTGCCCTTGTTTTTCCACGAACTGAATTAAAAATGTATTGCATTAGCAGCATTTCACTAGAGCAGCTTTTTGTTTTTTCCGAGGACTTGGTCTTAGGTGGTTTGTAATCTGTGTACATGCACTGAATGGTTGAGACTGGTTGCTCACTTACATTGGCTCGACTTATTTTGGCAGGATTTTGACATGGGAAGATGGATATCTGGACATTCCTTGTGCTAGAGAACCTTACAGAAGTTTAATAGGCAATTATTACAACAAAACCTTGAATGAGTTATTTCCAAACTGTGGATCAAGATCACATAATGGAAAATTGGGTGAACATCCAATTGGCTTAGCCTTGGTTGAGATGTCAAGTACTTATCACGTTGCAGGAAAAGGGTAGATCATTGATTTCTATCTCTTTCTGGCTTCTGTTATTTCTTGAATTTGTTATAGTAGCGTAATTAGGTATTCATAAAAATTGACTTTAGCTCGCTAACATTTTCACTAGATGTTGTGGGCTGGAGGTAAAAGATTCAGGCCATAGATATTGTCCTCCAGTTCTTCATAGTGTCACTCTAAGACTGTAAAGTTTCTCTTGGGGAGCTACTGCTCTGAAAGAGATTAATCCCATAAAGTTGTGTTGGCCATTTCATCATCATGTAAATGTGGTTTCTTTAGCTCTTCATTCTTTGTCTTGTTCGAACAAAATGCGTAGCCAATTCCACGTGTCTTATCAAAAGTCTCTTTTTCTTCCAAAACTTTTCGATCTTTCCATTCATTCCTTGTCTTCCCTTCGTCCCCGATTCTTCCCATTCTACCAACGAATTCTCTATAATAATTTGTAAATTTAGATCAGCTAATTTTCCTCGGATAGCACCTGTGCCAGTGGAGATTTCTCGATTGCAAAAATGTATCAAAATCTTGCTTTTCTTGGTGATGGCAAGTGAGTTTATGCCAAAGGGAGTCACAAATTGTTGAATGTATTGTACTGATACTGTTGAATAAATTATCAAGTGGATAAACACAGAAAACTAGCTCCTTGTTAAAAAAAAAAAGGGAAAAAAATTGACTGACTTAGCTTCTCCTAAGAAACTGCTAATGTTTGTGATTAAGTAGACATTTGTGATTTATCGAGTGTGCACCATCTTAAATAAGGTAAGCCCATGCTTGTTGGAGGGAAAAGAGAAAGAAGGGTCTAGCCAATAACCATGATCTCAAATGTGTTTACCATTTCTCTCTTATAGACAGTACAAGAATTTTCTGGTGCTTGAAGCCTGTTTAATGGAAAGATCGGAGTGGATATAACTACGAAATAACTGTCGCACACATTTCAGATCCGATATGCTGCCACATTGGATGAGTGAAATCTATACCGATCTGTGAATTTCTACAATGATAAACCAACATTTTCTCTCTATTCTTGATGGTTGTTTAAGCTACCGCTTGCATAATTTACCTGGCTTACTCCTAGATGTATTATCAAGTTTGGATCCCCATTGCATGGTTATCATCTTTATACTTGACCATGATCCTGATAAGCTGAGAGCAACTATTTGTAGTCCATCTCCTTTGCTTGTATGAGACCAAGAGTCAACTGTAATGTTTTTATTATATATGTCTTTTGTTGAAAATGAAACAGGGTGGTTGGTGAAGTGGCATCTTTGTGCATCCCACGCTGGATTTCTTCCGACAGTATAGCACCTGCAGAGCTCAGCTTTGGTTCTGTTTCTGAGGTATATATTAAGTTTGATATTTTTGCTTCTGGACAATGTAGTTCATTGATTAACCTTTTTGTCCTTTTCTCAGTTGAGAGGAGCCCATGTTACACTTAAACACTCTGTTAATGAGGCCAAAATTGATGTAGCTTTATGAAATGCTGTTAATTTTCTGCCTCCCCCCCCCCCCCCCACAACCCCCACACTCACAACCCAATTAGCCGGATAAAGTTTTCCATTCTTTTTATAGTACTGGATAAAGCCTCCATGTGACCTATAGATCATGGGTTCGAGCGATGGAATCAGCCATTTATGCTTGCAGTAGGGTAGGCTGCCTAAATCACACTACCTTGGGGTGCGGCCCTTCCCGGAAACTTGCGGGATGCTTCGTGCACCGGGCTACCCTTTTTTGATCTCTTTGCATAACCTTTCTTCTTCAATGGTAGTTGTGGATAACTAATTTGGAGCTCTCCTGTTAATGTAGAACAAAGTGATTTTTAAAACTTATGGATAACTAATTTCTCAAATTCTACTTCTTGGATTGAAGCATAGTTGATAAATTGATTGATTGAAATTTGTTGCAGTGTCCAGATGAGTGGCTGCTTCAGTTTGTTGCTGGCATTAAGGTGAATTTATTTAGCATGCTTAAATTTGAGGCGGTTTTATTCATCTTTTGTGTTTACAGTATTCCTTAAATTAATCATTTACATATCTTTCTTTTTCAGACTATATTGCTGGTACCTTGTATTCCTCACGGTGTTCTGCAACTAGGTTCAATGGAAACGGTATGTCATTTTTGATATCACAATATTTTCAATATTGCAGGACGTCATTGGATCTGTTTCTGCCAAATGCCAATGTGATTTTTGAAGTTGTCTGATACTTATCTAATGGAAACTTAAGCAGCATATGTAACTTTAGCATAATATTTCATCGTGATTTCTAAGCTTTGGGGTGGCCATAGAACTACATGATGCCTCATTTACTTTTTCTTTCCCTTGCATTGTATATGTGCTTACATGTTGTGGTATCTTCTTATGGTCATTCACACGATACTATATTTCTTTCAAAAAATCAGGTAGCTGAAAACGCGGAGATGGTTACCAATCTAGCTGAAGAACTTGATGCCCATTTCAAATTTGTTGAGAACTTTTTACCTGGTGGAGGAAACTGTGAATTTCTTCTACAGTCTACTCTCTCAGAGAGTTTGAATATACTATCTGCAACTACCACAAATAAGGTTAATGAAGATGATTTAGCTGCTGATATAGCAATTCTGAAAGATCACAAGTTATCAACTGCATTTCCGATGACTTCATTAATTGAGGTTCAACATCCCTTTCAATTATCTGGACAAAACATGCAAAATGTCCTCGAGAATGCCAATGAAAGCAAAATTGGTAAGTTCGATGAAAACGTGCCAAATGTCCTAGAAAATGCAAATGAAAGCAAAATTGAAATGCAACATGCAGACATGATTAATCTAGTGATGCAGCTCAATCATGAATATTCTGATGATAATAAATCAGGGATAACAGAAAGCAGCTTGGATAGATCTTCTTGCCATGCAAAAGATGTAGATACCTTTTCTTACTCTAGCTGCAATGTTGTCGGTGGAGTTAATGTTTCCAATGAGGTAGATTTTTACTTTGACGGAGACGTGCTAGATCCACAATCTCTTGGAATGGATTGCAGTGACACTATTCTTGGAAACCCAACAGAATGCGAACTTTACAAAGCCCTTGGAAGTACAATTCACAACTTGTCTGGCTTTAGCGAGAATACTGCTAGCAAATCCACCTATACTGCTGATCCTATGTTTAATATTGAGCCATCTTTTGGGGAATCTAATGGATGGCTTCTGAAAGAAGATAATGCAGAGAATCTTCTGGAAGCTGTAGTTGCCAGTTCACTCAACAAAATGACTTGTCTGGAATCGCTAAACATGCCATTAGGAAAACATGTTCCTTTCTCCAAAAGGGAAAATCAATCTACAGAAAGTGCTTTGGTTGGAGACAACACAGTTACATGGAGAACTCTTACATCAGCTTCTGCTGGGGCAGATAGATATGCTTTGACTAACTGTTCGCCTTCTGCTTCTTCATTTGGTTGTGTTGTCAATGCATTTAATGAGGGGCAGCATCAGTCGAAGGTCTTTAGCTCTCTGAGTTGTCGTAAGGAGTCAAAAATATCTAATAACAACAAGAAAAGGGGGCGGTCTGGTGATAGTCATAGACCCAGACCACGAGATAGGCAGTTAATTCAGGATCGGCTTAAGGAGTTGCGACAACTTGTCCCTAATGGCGCCAAAGTAAGTGCTAATTTCACCTTAGTTCTATTAGGGTACTTTCCTTGTACCTTTGCTTAAAATAACTTTTTGTTTTCCCACTGCAGTGTAGCATTGATGGTTTACTGCATAAAACCATAAAGCACATGCTGTTTCTGCGAAGTGTTACTGATCAGGCTGATAAACTAAGGTGCCAGGCTCAGAAGGATGTAAGCATTCCGTGGTTTATATATCTATTTATTATGTACTTTGTTGGGAATTGTTTCTTGTTTGAAGTTTTATTAAAAATATTATGGCAAAACCGTACCCTCTTTCTGGTGCTATTATTATGAGTAAACAACTAGAAAGCAACTACAAGAAGGAATGCAATGCGGTCAGATAAATTCATATCCATTAACAATAAGAAAAAGTAGGCCATGAATGCAATACCACACTCTCTTTTTCTGCGGGTCCAATATTTCGTCAGGTCTTAATTTCATTGATCCATAAATGCACGGCAGGTAGCCCCAGACAAGAGCCTCCAATCACCTGAATTAAAAACTAGTGATCAACGAGGCACAAGTTGGGCTCTAGAATTGGGAAGTGAGGACCAGATATGCCCTATAATTGTCAAAGATTTGGAGTACCCTGGACACATGCTTATAGAGGTATATCATATGGCTTCTTCACTAGTCCTAGTTTCATTTTACTTTTCGGCTTCTAAAAGAATCTCCTGATATGGGACCCCAAAGCGAATCTGAGATATCAGTATTCTTGACATCCATATTATGAAATTTGACATAAAGTTTCAAACAGATGATGTGTGACGACCATGGACGCTTCTTAGAAATCGCTGATGTTATTCACCGTTTGGAGCTGACGATTTTGAAGGGTGTGATGGAAAAGCGTCCAGAGAGCACCTGGGCTCACTTCATCGTTGAGGTAATCGGTCTGTTCATAGATTTTACCTTTCACAACTTAACTCCATTTTCGGAATGGATAAGCAACACTCATTTACTCCATTGTAGTTAATTTTCGAACCTGATTAACAAGATCAGGGAAATGGCAGTATACGTGTACCGAAATATTTTTTTATACTTGCTTACAGGCCTCAGGAAGCTGCCATAGACTGGATATCTTCTGGCCGCTGATGCAGCTCTTACAGCAGGTTCCAACTTCTATTTCGCACAACATGTAGTTGGTTTATTAATTCACGAGGAGATGTGATGATTGGAGCTATTGAACCCCGTCTATTGTTGATTTACCGCTATGAACATGTGATAGATATGTCGCATGCGCCATGTAATTTTCGTATCAAGGTTGAGGCCTTGAATTCTATTATTTGTAACTACCAAATTGCATCTGTTAGTTACCATGAGCGTGTGATATTATTATGTAACTACTAGTATTAGTACCCGTGCGATGCGCGGATATTATCAAAGAATATTAGATAGATTAGAGTATAATCTAATTTATTTGAGAACGTTAGATTATGTGTTTTAACTAAATTATTTTTATCGTCTTATTTATTCAATAGTAAAAGTTCAATATAATTAAATTAAACGAATTATATAATTATGGAATAACTTTTGAATGTTACTTAAATATTGTAATTATATACGTTGTGCTACAAATAATATGAAAATATAACATGATCCAAAACGAATAAGAATACGTTATAAGTAAATGAATCAAAAAAAAATTCTTTATTTACTAATTATCTAGCTTTATTTGTTATTTATCTTTCATTGTCATTACAATATTTAATCCCTTCATGGTGAAAATCATAGATTCATTTGTAAATACATGTTTACTTAGAAATAGTCCCATATGAGATTATAATAATTTTAACTTAAATGATGATAAAAGAATAATGCGGTAGAAAATTACTATCCATATTTTTATTAAAAAAAATTGTATTTCAATCAAATTCAAAAACTATATCAATAGATTCAAAAATTTATCCTTCAATTCAAATTAATTTTTATTACATAACCTTATAGATATTGTCAAAATTGCTCTGTGGCTTTCTATTAACTTATGTTTTTATTTATTAGGTTACCACTTGGCTTAACCTCAATACAACTACTTTTTTGACTGAGCGAATGGTTAAAGTTTTATTGATTATTTTTCTAACTCATTTGTTATTTGTTCATCATCATCATTTCCTTTCTACTTGTAACTTGTGATAAAACAAATAAAGTAGTTCATTTGTAAAATATATTTATTTAGAAATAGTCCAATATGAGATAATGATTCGTTTTGACTTATAATAATGATAAAATAATAATGTGATAGGAAATAATCTTCATTTGAAGTTAGAAGGTATTTAACACAGATGAAGTTAGCATTATTTTAAGGATGATCCTTTTTTGTCCAACATTTCTATAACTAAAATCATATCTTATTAAGTAGACTATTATATTTTTGTTTTTTTGTTATTAGCAAATAACTTATATTACAAAAAAAAATCATCCTTTCTTCTCTTCAATATTTGCATTTTTCCTAGGGAATAAAATAACAGTCCATACCTTTATAAATATAAATATATATAACTTAGAGTTAATAATTTTTCCGTGTTATATTATACTAATAATTATTATCAGTAAAGCGTTTCATGAAATTTTTAGCATTATTTTTAATGATTATTGTAATAGTTCGTACAATTAGAATTTTTTATTTTATTTTTAATGTAATATTTTGATAATAATTTGAATTCTTATTAACATGACCTATATTAATAATTACGGGTAAAGTTAATTTAATGATTATTTAGTAGTACATACAATTAAAAATTAGATTTTCTCCCTATGTTATTTTTAATGTAATAATTCAATCCTTATTAAAATTACCTATAACTAAAAATTTATTATATTTCTAAAATTCTAATGAGTTGCTTGAAAATCCTTAATTTAAACTTTTCTCATCCTAATATAAAAAGATTTCTCATCTCAAATTCAAATAAGTTCAACATTTTTATTTTTAAATTGATTTTTAATATCATGTCAAAATGCGATTTAGTTTATTTGAGTACATTAAATCATATTGATTTTATAAAATTCTAATTATCAGCTTAGTTCTTAACTCAACCTATGAGACTCTTTCATAACTACTTAATATATAAGATTAAAATATTTTGATTGATTACCACAATAATTTGAGTAAATATAGTCTCTTAAATTAAATTACAAAAATATACCCATATTCTATTGATATACGTATATGATAAATTACATTCAGTATTTCATTTTTATTCTGTATTTGTAATCCTCTAGCAACTCTTCTAGGAGAGATAGATTTGAATGTAATCTTTCTCTTAGAAGTGAGAGATCCTTCCCGTACCTTATTTGTTGGCTCCTTGAATTAGTAGAATAGGTCATTCAACATATTGGACTATTCTTACTTCTATCAACATGACAGAAAACTTAAATAAAAATATACTCCAGAAAAAATTAAAGTAACTATAAACTCATGTAGAACTATATCTAATTAAATTATACTTTTTCATCTTTCTTGTTTGCATCCTCGATTTGAATTTCACTTTGCAACAATGATTCGGTCCATCTCTTGCGATTTTCTTTAGGGAATATTCAGGACGATTCCATCATGGATGACACTATTTCATCCTACAACATAACCAATATTTGAATTTTTCTACTACTATTTTCAAGTTGGAAAGTGTAAAAGTTGGAAAAACTGTATAGGAGACCAACTGTATATAGGAGTTTTATTTTAGATTCAGAATTTTAATAAGTTCAAAAATTCGGAGTTATCTAGAGCTTGGATAAGATTTTTTTTTTTCAAAAGCTTTAACCATACAATAAAAGTTGGATTTTTCTTTTCAATCCCAAAACATGTAACTGTTCCCTCCTTTGAAATAATGTACCAATTTGTTTTTAGTTTGAATAAATTAAAAAAAAACTACCTGAAAAAATGTGGGAGGAACTCTTCATGTTAACTGAATTGACAGGTTCACATTTATGAACTTGTTTTCTGTTTTGAATTATTTTAAATTTTAAATTCTCAGGTTTAATAAATTTAAAAAACTGCCCAGAAAAGTGATATAACAATTTGATATTAAAGTGTTAATTGAATTAGCAGGTTTCAATTTTTTGAACCTAGACTCTTGACGTCAATTGAATTGGCAGGTTTTAATTTTTTAACCTATTTTATATTTTAAATTATTTTTGAAACTCCAACTTGAAAGTACTCTCCAATTTGAATTGGTAGTTTTTTATTTTTAATTTTTTAAATTTTGTTTCTTATAAATACTAATATAAAATTAATTTTCTTTTTAGAGAGAAAAAACGTGTCATTTAATTGTGCAAATAAGCTATTATTTTAAAATTTTAAAATTCTGATATTTTGAATTTTGGAAAAAAAGTGTCCTCAAGTTTTTTTAAAATAAATTTGAACCTCCAAATTAGTTGGAGGTTTGTCCTAAAATTGGACACATGTTCATTTTTTGTTTTGACACTTGGCACAATATTATGAATTTGTCTCTCCTTTTCTATATTAATAGAATAGATGTGAATTTATGAAGGTTGAACCTCCTAGTTTTAATGAGGTTGGTATTATACTCTCTTCGTCTCAAATTTCTTTAGCACTCCGTTAACTTTTGTCCATCCAAAAATACTAATCTCTCAGTTTAGTTTATATAGTTTATATGGACCTATTTTCTTTTAATTCTTTTTCAAAAAGAATAAACCTTTTATTAGATTCAAAAACAAATAAACGTTTTACTTATCCTTAGTAACAAGTTTTTATGACTACACAAATGTTATGACATGTTTAAATAAAAAGTCTCATAACACTTCTCCTTCTGGTCTTTCAGCATCGGGTAGGTATCAGACTCTATACATTGTATTATCACTTAGCTGAGTCTTGTGTTTTTTTTAATAAATAATTGCTACCCTCCAGAGAGCACCTCTTCTCCCGAAATTGCAAAATTATTTTGTCGAGTTCCTTCGATATGGTTCTCTCAAACGCCCTAGTATATTCGACTTGTTAACCTATATTGGTTTTGGGTATGATCAATTCACCAAGAGTATCGCCTCCCAATTTGAAGTTCCTTCCTGGAACTTTACTACACAAATCTTGTGGCATTTTTTAAGGCCCAAAGTCTTTAAAGTTTTCTTTTCTTTCATAGGCAATCAAACTGGCTTACATATGCTGAAACCTGAAAGTACCATATTTCTATGATTAAAAACAAATTAACTTTGTATCCATTTTTTCCATTAATTTAACCTTGTAATATGCGTACGTAAAGACATTTTATGCATGTTCATCTTATGTGTTGAAATTTCTTCTTTATCGGACTTTGTATCCAATCAAACAAGACCAAACATACTAGAAGATATACTTTTAATAAAAATGTGCCACCTCAAATATATGTTAAACAAGTTTTCTTGCAGACCCTCTCAATCCCTTCTTTTAACAAAGAATTTTGGGACTTTGACTAGGTCAAATTTAAGTAAGTGAGTTTGCGGCGTTAGCAAACTGGGCCAATAATGCCTTCAATCTAACAACTAAACATATAAGCCTTCTCAATAACATTAATTAGCTGACAAGGCATTCACATAAGTGATCTACATAAACCTGCTCTGATAACCCATTAACCCGTAAAAAAAATACCCGATTATCAATCAAATATAGGACTAAAAAATGTAAAAGGTCTGTAAAAAATTCCAAACCCCATTTTTAAACCTAGTTCTTCCAACATAGGCGATTTGAGACTTGAGGGGATGATACCATCGAGCAAGGTTTAACAATACAAATTGAAGATCATCAGAAGATATTTAAGTAATTTCTCCTTTCATTTATTGGGTCTCTGTCTCGAACAAAGTGATTAATCAAATTTTTTTGTAATTTTCTAGGGTTTTGTCATGTACTGGTATTTCTGATTTTGTAACATAGTTTATGTGTTTGCATGTGGGTTAGGTACTCTTATTGTTTGTTATCTTTGTTGTTTCCTTATGTGGTGTCAATTTGTGCCCTAGGTCTACGTCGTCTTTGGTTGCAAATATCCTTTTCACATATTTTATCATAGTGTGTTAGGGTTGGGTTGCTGAAATCGACAAAATCATGTGCTTTATCTCTTAAAGACAGTGCTTTCTTGCTTTCCAATGTGGTAGGATTAGATTGTTGAAATCGACAGAAACATGTACTTTATCTCTTAAAGAGTGTGTTTTATTCTTTCCACTATATTATATGTAACAATTTATTGTATGTTCAATATTTTATTGTCAAAGTTGTTAAATTATTCTTGTGGTCCCTCTATGTTTTTTTCTGTGTCTATAT
The DNA here is from genome assembly GCF_000715075.1 of Nicotiana tabacum. NCBI lineage: Eukaryota > Viridiplantae > Streptophyta > Magnoliopsida > Solanales > Solanaceae > Nicotiana > Nicotiana tabacum. The sequence goes on along the minus strand of NC_134089.1, from coordinate 27,325,458 downwards.
TATAGATATTTCAATATGGGGGACCACGAAGAGCCAATTTCAGGTCAATATAAGTGTAAATTAAATAATGATTGTGAATCTGATAGTGATAAAAGTTTAAATTATGGTTCAAATGCTAGTGAATATAATTGTGAAGAATTATAGTTATTTAGGATGCAAAAAGCTAAAGAAATTAATGATAAGCTTACTCACTACAAAGAGCTTTGTCTATGACATTTAAGGACTTGGATGAGACCAGGAAAATCATGAACTTCTATGCTATTGCAAATTCCAAACCTCTGAAGTTTAAAAAAATTGATAAAATAAGAGTAAGGTAGAGATGTGTAGTAGGCTGCCCTTTTGTATGCCTCATCTCTAAAGATAAGAAGGGGGAGACTTTAAGATAAAAACATTGAAGACAAAGCACAACTGTGAATATGCATTTGAGAATCCTAGAGCCAAAACAAAAATTTTAGCTCAATATTTCGAGAGTAAGGTGCAGAATAACCCCAAGTATAAGATAAAGGATATGAAACTAGATTTGAAAAATTAATTTTCATTGAATATACATAACTCCACATTGAAAAGGACTAAGAGGATGACACTTCAGCAATTGCAAGGAAGCTTTTTAGATGACTATAACAGATTAGAAGCATATGAGCAATCTTGGTAGTGATGTGGTTATCAATTTATCAAAAGATTCCATGGCTGAAGGTAAATGAAGATTTCTTAGAATGTACATATGCTTCAATGCAATGAAGTTGGGGTTCAAACAAGTGCTGAGACCATTCATTGGACTAGATGGGACTTTCTTAAAGGGCCATTGCAAGGGGCAACTATTGGTGTCTGTTGCACAAGATTGCATGAATCATTTCTATCCCTTGGCCTGGGCTGTAGTTGACAAGGAAAATACCTTGACATGGACATCGTTTCTGGAGCTGCTGAAACACTCATTGAATCTGAAAGATGGAACCAATATTACATTTATGTCTGATATGCAAAAGGTACAAGTTATGATTTTGTTGAACTGACAATTTAAATTATTTTTAAACTTATATATAGTTAATTCTATTTAAATTTACATGTGCAGGGTTTGTTGGAAGCAGTAAGAACTGTCCTCCCTCTCTCAAATCACAGGTTTTGTATGAGGCATATTGAAGCCAACTGGAGTAAGAGAATCAGAATTTCAGGAGAGATGAAAAAATACCTATGGTGGTCTGCTTGGAGCACTTATGGGGAGGACTTTAAAGATCAACTAAAGAATCTTGGTGAATTGTCTGTTGATGCTGCCAAGGATTTGCTTAGGTATCCACCACAGAATTGGTGTAGATCATACTTTGATACATTGTGCAAAAATCATAAGGTGGACAATAATTTTATAGAATCATTCAACTCTTGGATCTTAGAAGCAAGAGTCAAGCCTATCCTGAAGATGCTTGAGGATATTATAATCAAGATCATGAATAGGTTGAGAGAGAAGGAAGAAGATGCTAGAACATGGGAGGAGAGTTCAGTCCTAACTGCAAGAAGTTGTATGCTGCTTATTTGAAGGTAGCCAACTTATGTACTGTTCATTTCAATGGTGAAACTGGCTATGAGGTTTCTGAGGGTGATGATAGACATATAGTGAATCTAGTGGAGAAGAAATGCACTTGTAGATCCTGGCAGTTGACTGGTATCCCATGCCCCCATGCCATCAGGGCACTAAAATACAAAAGAGAGGATCCAATGACTGAAATTAGTTGGTGATGCAATAAGGAAGCTTACATGACGACATATAGGGCCAAGTTGATGCATGTTAGAGGTGAAAAGTTCTGGAAAGTATTACCAGGACATACTATGAACAAATCACTTCTTTTAACGATTATCAGTGATAGCATGAAAATAACAGAATTTAATGAATATACAGAAGACTTAAATTAAAGAAACTGAACAATAATATGGAAATTAACATATGCCTCTACCCAAGAACTGGCGTCACATTACTCATGAACTTCTAAGAGTACTAAATACAACCGTTTGAAAGAAAAATGTAAACTGTTTATCTCGAATACATGAGATAACAGACTGAAATAAAGATAGAGGAGACGCCGGGCCTGCGGACGCTTGCAAGGCTACCTCGGTGTCTCACTGGACTGAAAGCTAGCTCCCGCGCTACTGCTGTTGTCAAAGACCTGGATCTGTGCAAAAGAGCACATAGTGTAGTATCAGTACAACCGACCCCATGTGCTAGTATGTGTCTGGCCTAACCCCGGCGAGGTAGTGACGAGGCTAGGACCAGACTCCAGATAAACCTGTGCAGTTATATACTATATGGCGGAAAAGTAAATAGGTAATAAGCAATCAAAGCTGGGAAAGGGAAAACATGCTCCGGGGGTAGCAGATAAAACAAAATATCAAAGAATAGTAAGGAAACTACAATTTAACTTCTAACACGGATAAAGAGAAATAAGGCAACTTTCACTTTCAGTTTCATCTTATTGCAGGCGTGCAACCCGATACCATTTCTCATATCTTGTGGTAGACGTACCACCCGCTCCCATTTCAGTATATCTTGTGGTAGGCATACCACCCTCTCCCATTTCATCATATCTCGTGGTAGGCGTACCACCCGCTCCCATTTTATTATATCTTGTGGTAGGCGTACCGCCCGCTCCCATTTCATTATATCTCGTGGTGGTAGGCGTACCACCCGCTTCCTTTTACATTTTATTATACAATCACAAGAAATCCCGGCAAGGGAACATAAATAATATAATAACTTTCCGGCAAGGGAACACAACAATATTATAATTTTCCCGGCAAGGGAACAATAATATTGAATTAGTCATCCTGGCAAGGGAGAATCAACTATAACCAATCTCAACTCAACTTGTACTCAATTCAATTATTGAAAATTCTCAGTCATCAAAGATCATTAAGTAAAGCACCCAAGTGTCATTTAAGAACACAACAACTTTCAATTTAAAACTCACGGTCATGCTTGACACCAACGTATAGATACTCGTCACCATGCCTATACGTCGTACTCAACAAGAAGCAAGTAGCAAGTATGACTCAACTCCTAATCCCTCAAGCTAGGGTTATACCAAACACTTACCTCGATGCCTTGATCACCACTCAAGTCTCAACTATAGCTTTACCTCTTGATTCCACCACTAATCCGCTCGAATCTAGTCACAAGTTACTTAATTACATCAATAAGTGCTAAATGAATCAACCCCAATGCATGAAAATGAGTTTTCTAAAGTTTTACCCAAAGTCAGAAATCACCCCCAAGGCCTACATGGTTGAAACCCGAGGTCCGGACCGAAACCTGATTACCCATTCCCCCACGAATCCTAATTTATAATTTGTTTTGAAATCGGACCTCAAATTGAGGTCCAAATCCCCAATTTTAGAAAAACTTAGGTTCTACCCAAAACACCCAATTTCCCCCATGAAAATCTTTGATTTGAAGTTGAAATCATGTTAAAAGATGTTAAGGAGTGAAGAAAATGAGTTAGAAATTACTTACCAACGTTTTGGAGAAGAAAGGTTGTTTGAAAAATCGCCTCTTATGTTTTTGGGGTTTTAAAAAGTGAAAAATAGCTGAAATTCCCGTTTATTTATACCCCTCTTAGACCCCCAGTGTGGACCGTATCAAATGGACTGCGGCCGCACAGCCTCCACCGCGGACTGAATAAAGGCGACCGCGGCCGCGCTGGCCCCTCCCTGAAGACCTGCAGTTGAGCACCCTGTGCGGACCGCACAAAGGCGACTGCGGAATTTCACTTAAAAATTCATTTCTTGGGTTTGGGACCTCGGAATTCGATTCCGGGCATACGCCCAAGTCCCATATTTTCCTACGGACCCTCCGGGACCATTGAATCATGGATCCGGGTCCGTTTACCCAAAATGTTGACCGAAGTCAAGATTATTCCTTTTATCATCAAAACTTAGCATTTTTCTTTTCACAAAGTTTCATATTTAACCTTTCCGGCTACGCGCCTGGACTGCGCACACAATTTGTGGCGACTCTAATGAGGTTTTCAAGGCCTCGGAGACACAGAAATCAACTGAAAGCAAGTGATGACCCTTTGGGTTGTCACATTCTCCACCTCTAAAATAACCATTCGTCCTCGAACGGACATAAGAAGGAAGTACCTGAGTCGGGGAAAAGATGAGGATAACGGCTACGCATATCGGACTCGGATTCCCAGATCGATGCCTCAGGAGGCTAAATTCTCCACTGAACACGAACCGAAGGAAAACTCTTCGACCTCAACTGTCGAACCTACTGGTCTAGAATAGCCCCCGGCTCCTCCTCATAAGACAAGTCCTTGTCCAACCGAACAGTGCTGAAATCTAACACGTGGGATGGATTGCCGTGATACTTCCGAAGCATGAACACATGAAATACTGGATGTACGGTTGATAAGCTAGGCGACAATGCAAGTTTATAAGCCACCTCTCCCACTCGATCAAGAATCTCAAATGGACCAATGAACCTAGGGCTAAGCTTTCCCTTCTTCCCGAATCTCATCACGCCCTTCATATGCGACACTCAGAGCAATACCCGCTCACCAACCATAAAAGCCACATCTCGAACCTTGCAGTCTGCATAACTCTTCTGCCTAGATTGAGCTGTACGAAGCCTATGTGGAATGATCCTAACCTTGTCCAAAGCCTGCTGAACCAGATCCGTACCCAATAACCGAGCCTCTCCTGGGTCAAACCACCCAATCGGAGATCGACACCGCCTACCGTATAAAGACTCATAAGGAGCCATCTGGATGCTCGACTGGTAGCTGTTGTTGTAGGCAAACTCTGCTAAAGGCAAAAACTGATCCCATGAACCTCCAAAATCGATGACACAAGCTCACAGCATATCCTCCAAAATCTAAATAGTCCGCTCGGACTACCCGTCCATCTGAGGATGAAATGTTGTACTCAACTCAACCTGGGTGCCCAACTCTCGCTCACTGCTCTCGAGAAATGCAAGGTAAACTACATACCTCGGTCCAAAATTATAGATACGGGCAGACCATGAAGACGAACAATCTCCCGGATATAGATCTCAGCTAACCTCTCAGATGAATAAGAGACTGCCACATGAATGAAATGCGCTGACTTGGTCAGCCTATTAACAATGACCCAAACTGCGTCAAACTTCTTCCGAGTTAGCGGAAGTCCAGTAACAAAGTCCATAGTAATCCTCTCCCACTTCCACTCGGGAAGTTCAATCCTATGAAACAGTCCACCAGGCCTCTGATGCTCGTACTTAACCTACTGACAATTCAAACATCAAGCCACATATGCAATAATATCCTTCTTCATTCTACGCCACCAATAATGTTGCCGCAAATCCTGATACATCTTCGCGGCGCCTGGATGAATAGAGTACAGGGAACTATGGGCCTCATCTAAAATCAACTCTCGAAGCCCATCCACATTAGGCACACATACTCACCCCTGCAATCTCAAAACTCCATCATCACCTAAGGTAACCTGCTTGGCACCTCCAAACTGCACCGTGTCTCTAAGGACACACAAATGGGGATCATCAAACTGTCAATCACGAATATGCTCCAATAATGAAGATCGAGCGACCGTGCAAGCTAATACTTGGATAGGCTCAGAGATATCCAATCTCACAATCGATTGTCCAAAACTTGAACATCTAACGCAAGCGGCCTCTCACCGACCGGAATATAAGCAAGACTGCCCATGCTGGCTGACTTTCTACTCCAAGCATCGGCCACCACGTTGGCCTTTCCCGGGTGATATAAGATGGTGATATCATAATCCTTCACCAACTACAACCATCTCCTCTGCCTCAAATTCAACTCCTTTTGCTTGAACAAATACTGAAGACTCTTGTGATCAGTGAACACCTCACATGTCACGCCATACAGATAATGCCTCCAAATCTTCAATGCATGCACAATGGCTGCCAACTCTAAATCATGGACCGAATAGTTCTTCTCATGAATCTTCAACTGCCTAGAAGCATAGGAAATGACCTTGACATCCTGCATCAACACTACACCAAGCCCAATATGGGAATCATCGCAATAAACCATGTAAGGCCCTGAACCTGTGGGCAAAACCAACACCAGTGCGGTAGTCAGAGTTGTCTTGAGCTTATGAAAGCTCGCCTCACACTCGTCCGACCATCTGAACTAGGCACCCTTCTGGGTCAACCTGGTCATCAGGGCTGCAATAGATGAGAACCCCTCCACAAACCGACGATAGTAGCCTGCCAATCCCAAGAAACTTCAAATTTCTGCAGCTGATGTTGGTCTAGGCCTGTTCTTGACTGCCTCAATCTTCTTTGGATCAACCTGAATACCCTCTGCTGATACAACATGACCCATAAATGCAACTGAACTCAGCCAGAACTCACACTTCGAGAACTTAGCATATAACTGACTATCCTTCAGAGTCTGAAGAACCACTCTGAAATGTTGCTCGTGCTCCTCCTGGCTGCGGGAATATATCAAAATATCATCAATGAAGATTATCACGAATGAGTCCAAATAAGGCCTGAACACTCGGTTCATCAAATCCATAAAAGCCGCTGGGGCATTTGTCAACCCAAATGACATGACCAAGAACTCATAATGCCCGTACCGAGTGCGAAAAACTGTCTTAGGGACATCGGATGCCCTAATCCTCAACTGATGGTAGCCAGATCTCAAGTCGATCTTTGAAAATACCTTGGCACCCTAAAGCTGATCGAACAAATCATCGATCCTCGGCAGTGGATACTTATTCTTGATAGTGACCTTGTTCAACTGCCGGTAATCAATGCACATTCTCATCGAACCATCCTTTTTCTTAACAAACAACACTGGTGCACCCCAAGGCGAAATACTGGGTCTAATGAAACCCTTCTCAAGAAGTCCTGCAACTGCTCCTTCAACTCTTTCAATTCAGGCGGGGCCATGCGATACGGCATAATAGAAATGGGCTGAGTGCCCGGAGCCAAATCAATGCAAAAGTCAATATCCCTGTCGGGCGGCATACGTAGCAGGTCTGAAGGGAATACCTCAGGAAACTCACGAACCACGAGCACAGAATCAACAGAAGAAACCTCCGCACTAGAATCACGAACATAAGCTAAATAGGCCAAGAACTGTAAGCAAGTGATTTTTGCCCTATATGAGAATTACTCTCAAAATATTCCAAAAATAAAACAATTTTTTGATTGTTTGCAATTGTTGTGAATTTTGTGTTATTTTTCTTGTATTGTTTGCATTTGTCTGTGCATGTTTATTTGCTAAATTAATAAAAAAAATAAAAAAATATGTCGCATTTGCATTTAGGATTTAGGTTTGCAGTTATGAGTAATTAAGTTTGTTTTACAAGAATGAAAATTACAAAAATAGGCATCTTTTGCATTTTTAGCATTTAATGTCCAAATTGTGTGATTTTATTTTATTGATGTTTAATTTTGGGTGATAATTATTATTAGAAGTTAATTAGTATTTTAAGATAATTTTGGTTTTTATAATTTAATTTCATACATTTTAGTTTTATCAATAAGTAAAAGAAAAGAGAACAGAAAATAGACGAAAATCGGATTGGGCTTCTTCTTCAATTTTAAACCACAGGTCCGAAGATACCCAACCTTCCCCTACGACCCGGTCCATTTCGACCCGGGTCGACCCAGTCTATAACCCCAAAGACCCAACACCCCTATCTCCCTATCTTTCATTTTTCACAAAACAAAACCCTAAAAACAAGACCATCCGCCCTCCTTTGCTGCACCATCTTCCCCAAACACCCCATCCACCTTCAACCCTCTCATGGCTGCCCTCGCTACTTCCCTTCCACCTCAGGACCAGCTGCTCCGCCAAGCAAGCATCCATGAACGTCGACCACCCTCCAGTCCACAAGCTTCCTCCTCATGACCAGTGCTGCCGCTGCTTAGTCTTCATTCTCCGTCTTAAAACTAACCACCATGAACGACGTCGACCACTGCTGCTGCTTCATCTTCTTTATCACCTTCTCCGCCGGCGACCACCAACAGCACAGCAGCTCCAAACAAAAGCCAAGCAGGCTGCTTTCTTCTTCGTTTTCATCATCGAGCTCGAGCTACCATGGCTGCCTTCCTCGTCGACTAGTGGCGACCACCAACAGCCCGCAGCTTTCACAGTTGTCCTTCACCTCCAGCCATGAACGACCACAGTTCGATCGTCACGTCCAAAAAAAGCATCGCCGCCTCCATCGCCCGCCACCAGTTGGGCAGCGTTGCTGCTGCTGCTTCGTTCTTCTTCTTGGCAAACAAACGAACCAGCCCCCACTGCTTCATCTCCTCATCATCAACACCCCTCGAACCCCAATCCGCCATGGCTGCTGCCTTTTCTTCTTCGTCAAGCTCCAGCAGCCATCGCGCGAGCTGCCAGGCTTCACCTTCTTCGTCGTCATCACGTCGCCAAAAAACCTTCGTCGAGACCCAGCTCCACCAAGCCAGCCCGTCACCTTGCTGCTTCTTCATCGTCTTCGACCAAACGACCCTACTATGTCATCACTGCTGCTGCCCGTCGTCCATGGCTGCTCCAGCAGCGTCGCTGCTGCTGCTCCGTCCAGCCAGTAGCACGCCACTGCTACGTTCAGCTTCTTCTTCGTTGGTCGTCTTCGTCGTCGAGTTATTTTGGTGCGATAATTGTTTCCGGGCAGATTTGTTTCCGTTCGAGTTCGTCGTTGTTCCAATCCGGTTAGTTGGTTTAAGTTTCATTTTTGTCCGTATTTTGTTTGATATTTTTGGATCCGAAATTAGTATAAGTTTGATTCTTTTCTTGTTCGTTATTTTCACTTTGATTATTTCTTTAGTTTATTTTTATTCATTTGCTCTTGTTTAGTTTTAATATAGAAATGTATTAGTCAATTGAATCCTTTACCTTGTTTGTAAAATTGTTAGATTTAGTTTGAGGTGCCATTGATTATTGAGTTTAGTGATTTGAATCTGTTTAGTTGTTCCGTTTAAGTTTAATTCGAATTTGATCCGGCACTGAAGGCCATTACAACCATTGCCGAGATAGAAGAAAAGCCAAAATAATTCCAGTTGTTTCTTTATTGTTCATCATTTAGTTTGAATTTGTTGATTGAATTTGATTAAAAATTGGTTATAGTTGCTATATTTTGGTTAAATGATTTAGGTGAATTGGTTATAGCTGATGGGAGTAGAACGGTAATTTTACTAATTTCAGCAGGGTATTCTTGGAATTGAAAATTTGAATAATTATTTAATAGGAGTGCTATGTCCACTAGGCATTAATAATATTAAAATAATACATGATGGGGGACAAGACATAAGTTAGTGGGGGTTGATATAATTGTTTAATATAGTGGGGGACAAGACATAAGTTAGTGGATGGTTGATATAATTGTTTAATATAGTGGGGGACAAGACATAAGTTAGTGGGGAATTAATATATTTGTTTAGTATAGTGGGGAACAAAGCATGCAAGTGTGGGGAACAAAACATAATGGGATGGAAAGATTAAAAAAGGATTGATTAAAGTATGTTGCTCATACCTGCTTTGGGTTATAAATAGAGTCACTTAGGATGGTTTTGAGGGAGAGGATTTTTGGAGAGGAAGACATTCTGAAAATATCAAGAGAGTGTTGAAGAGTTGAAAAAGAGAAAACAAAAACAAAGTGAGAGACGAGTTTAGTTTCGGGTTTAATACACGCGTAGTTGAGTCTGTTTGTGGTGATGTGGGTTGTTGCTATTTAGTCTTTTTACAAACTTTTGGGTTTGTTCTATTGAGCTTGTTTGGTTTTCTTCAAATTTTCCCGGGCCTCGAATCTGGTTTGAATTGCTGCTGTTGGGTTGCTGTTGTCTTGCCGTGTTGTTACTGTTGCTGACTGCTCTTTCATCTTCTTGTATTGCCATTTCCAGGTACACAGCTGTAACCTTGGTCATTTGTAAGCCGAAAACATAAGCATGAATATACATGAAGATTTGAAGCTTTAAGTTTGATCTAGTTTTTCTACTGATTTGTATATTAGGATATCTCGGTCATTAATATCATGCAAATGCCTACCGAATGCATAAACTGGACTGTTGAATCTATTTCTACAAACATGTGAATAATGCTAGTAACTAATATTCTCGAATGTTAGTGATTGAAGTTAGCCTAATGTCAGTTTTTAAGCATTGACGCATTTCTTCGACAAGTCGTAAAAAGAGTAGGAAAAGAAAAATGGTTTTGTCTCACACATAGTCAATTCCAATAGTTCAAGTCATCTAATAATGTTAGTTTAAGTTAATCAAAGAATAGTTGGTTTGTTTTGACATTACCGGGTGTCAATCTCGCGTTCTATTCATAATCTCTAACTTTAGTGTTATTAACTAATAGAATAAGGAACTAAACAATCTCTCTTTGTACAAGCTCGATTACAATTTCTCATTTGCATTTGTCTTAGACTAATAACTAATAAGTCACGTCCCTTTTTTTTTAAAAGCATGTAATTAATTTGGAGATTTTATTTTAGAGACAAACTTAGTAAAATGTAGTCACTTTAGGATTGTCCTTTTAAAATAAATGAGATGAGCCTCGCTGGATAAACACATAAATGGCGGGGCCCTCGTTAAATGTATGTATTAAATACTTAGATTCCGGGACGGGCCGTTTAGCAAATTTCACGGCCCTACCCAAAATAATGATACGCTAGTCTCTTTAGGCGCGTATTTAATAATGTTATCTTCTTAAACTCGGGTGCGCATTTATGTGACCCAAATCCAAATCTCAACGGAGTCGAAATGTGTCGCTAACCACGGGTGCATTGATTGTGACATGGTTCGAGATGCATGTCCATGACGTTGTAAATTCCTTTAAAAAATAATGAATGAGACGAGCCTCGACAAACAAGAATACACAAATTGCGGGGCCCTCAACGGATAGTTATTTCGAATGCTTAGATTTCGAGACAGGCTACATAACGAACTTTACGGCTTTTCTCAAAATAACAACGCGTTAGTCTTTAGGCGCGTATTTAATAATGTTATCTTCTTAAACTCGGATGCACATTTATGTGACCCAAATCCAAATCTCAACAGAGTTGAAATGTGCCAACAACCACGGGTGCATTGATGTGACGTGGTTCGATATGTATTTCCACGATGTTGCAATTCTTGATAAAAATAATAATAATGATAAAAATGGTTAAAAGTTAAAATTCGCACATAGGTTCAACATGTATTAAATCAGATAATCAAGCCGAATATGACAGTTGAGCGATCGTGCTAGAACCACGGAACTCGGGAATGCCTAACACCTTCTCCCGGGTTAACAAAATTCCTTATCCGGATTTCTGGTTCGCGGACTGTTAAACAGAGTCATTCTTTTCCTCGATTCGGGATTAAACCGGTGACTCGGAACACCCTAAATCTCCCAAGTGGCGACTCTGAAATAAATAAACAAATCCCGTTTTGATTGTCCTTTAATTGAAAAAACTCCTTCACCCCTTGCGGCGGCGCGGGCGAAAAAGGAGGTGTGACAGCTCTGGCAACTCTGCTGGGGACACCGAACCCAGAATCTCTGGTTCAGGGTTCAGAATTCGAGCTTAGATAAATTGTTATATTCGTGCTCCTCATGGCTGCGGGAATATATCAAAATATCATCAATGAAGATTATCACGAATGAGTCCAAATAAGGCCTGAACACTCGGTTCATCAAATCCATAAAAGCTGCTGGGGCATTTGTCAACCCAAATGACATGACCAAGAACTCATAATGCCCATACCGAGTGCGAAAAGCTGTCTTAGGGACATCGGATGCCCTAATCCTCAACTGATGGTAGCCAGATCTCAAGTCGATCTTTGAAAATACCTTGGCACCTTAAAGCTGATCGAACAAATCATCGATCCTCGGCAGTTGATACTTATTCTTGATGGTGACCTTGTTCAACTGCCGGTAATCAATGCACATTCTCATCGAACCATCCTTTTTCTTAACAAACAACACTGGCGTACCCCAAGGCGAAACACTGGGTCTAATGAAACCCTTCTCAAGAAGTCCTGCAACTGCTCCTTCAACTCTTTCAATTCAGGCGGGGCCATGCGATACGACATAATAGAAATGGGCTGAGTGCCCAAAGCCAAATCAATGCAAAAGTCAATATCCCTGTCGGGCGGCATATGCAACAGGTCTGAAGGGAATACCTCAGGAAACTCACGAACCAGGAGCACAGAATCAACAGAGGAAACCTCCGCACTAGAATCACGAATATAAGCTAAATAGTCCAAGAGCCCCTTCTCGACCATACGCCGAGCCTTCACATAAGAAATGACGCTACGGGTAGAATGACCAAGAGTCCCTCTCCACTCTAAACGAGGCATACCCGGTAAAGCTAAGGTCACAGTCTTGGCATGACAGTCCAAGATAGCGTGGTAAGGTGATAGCCAGTCCATCCCCAATATGACATCGAAATCGACCATGTCTAGAAGCAACAAATCCACACGAGTCTCAAGACCCCCAATCACAACTACACAAGAGCGATAGACTCGATCTACCACAATAGAATCACCCACCGGTGTAGACACATAAACAGGAATACTCAATGAATCACTAGGCATGGCCAGATATGGTGCAAAATAAGATGACACATATGAGTATGTAGACCCTAGATCAAATAACACTAAATTATCTCTATCACAAACCAGAACTGTACCTGTAATAACTGCATCTGAAGCCTTAGCCTCGGGCCTGGCTGAGAGGGCATAACATCAGGGCTGGGCCCCACCACCCTGAACTACCTCTCTGGGATGGCCTGCAGTTGGCTGGCCTCCACCTCTGGCGGACAGAGCTCCACCTCTAGGACCTCTACCTCCACCTCTAGAACCTCTACCCCCACCTCTAGCTGGCTGGGCGGGGTATGGAACATCTGGTGCCTAAACCATAGCATGAGAACCTTGATGCGGAGAACTGCTCAAGCCCGAGGGCAATACCTAGCAATGTGCCTCATGTCGCCATAAGTAAAACAAGCCCTCAGCTGCTGGGGCTGACGACCCTGAAAACTCTGAAGCGGCGGTACACTGATAGGTGCTGGTGGTGCACTGAAGGACTGCTGATCAGAATACTGAATCGGAGGACCATGACCACCTGAAGCACCGTCAAAAGCCTGAAGAGCTAACTGAAAGGGCCTAGGAGGATGGCCTCTACCATATAAATCTCTACATCCAAATGAGGTACCACTGAATCTGCCTGAATGACGGGGCCTCTTATCCGACCCTTGACTACCTCCCTACGACAAAACCATCTCAACTCTGCGGGCCACATTGGCCGCCTCCTGAAAAGTGATCTCACTCCCGGCCTCCTTGGCCATCTGAAGATGAATCAGCTGAATAAGACCGTCGATAAACCTCCTCACCCTCTCTCTCTCGGTAGGAAGTATGACAAGAGCATGGCGAGCTAAATCGATGAACTTGGTCTCATACTGGGTGACCGCTATGGAACCCTTCTAGAGGCGCTCAAGCTGCCTCCGGTAGGTCTCTCTCTGAGTAACGGGGAGAAACTTCTCCAGAAACAATACTGTAAACTGCTCCTAAGTCAAAGATGGCAACCCGGCTGGCCTAGCTATGCAATAATCCCTCCACCAAGTCTTGGCGGATCCAGACAAGCAGAATGTAGCAAAATCGACCCCATTGGTCTCAACAATACCCATGTTCCTGAGAACCTCGTGACAACTATATAGAAAATCCTGGGGATCCTCAGAAGAAGCGCCATTGAAAGTAGTAGTGAAGAGCTTGGTGAACCTATCCAGCCTCCACAAAACATCGGTAGACATAGCCGCTCCATCACCAGTCTGAGCTACTACACCCGGTTGAACTGCTCTAACTGACTGAACCGCTAGAGTCTGAATCTGAGGACCTACCTGCTCCGGAGTGCATGTAGTAGGAGTCTGAGGCCCTCCTCCAGCCTGAGAAGTGGCTGGTGCTACAAGAAGCAAACCTGCCCGGGTGACACTCTCCATGAGGCCCACCAATCGGACCAGAGCGTCCTGAAGAATTGGGGTAGCAATAAACCCCTCTGGGAGCTGAGCTGGGCCCACCGGAACTGCTGGGGCTGGAACCTCCTCCTCAAAATCAACTTGAGGCTCCGCCACTAGTACTGCAACTCGGGGCTGAACTCTGCCCCTACCTCGGCCTCTGCCCCTAGTGGGAGCTGCTACTGGGGGCTCGGGATGCTGAGCGGTAGATGAGAAAGTGCGTGTTCTCGCCATCTGCGAAAGAACAGAGTAGAAATCCAATTAGCATTTGAGGAACAAATCCGCACGACAAGAAAGAACAAATGTGAGATTTTCCTAACTCTGTAGCCTTTAGGGGATAAATACAGACGTCTCCGTACCGATCCCTCAAACTCTACTGAGCTTGTCTGTGAGTTGTGAGACCTATGTAATCTAGAGCTCTGATACCAACTTGTCACGACCTAGAATTCCCACCCTCGGGAGTCGTGATGACGCCTACTAATGTGAGCTAGGCAAGTCAATCCTTAACAACTTACTTCATTAACAAATCACTTCTTTTAACGATTATCAGTGATAGCATGAAAACAACTGAATTTAATGAATATACGGAAGACTTAAATTAAAGAAACTGAACAATAATACGGAAATCAACATATGCCTCTACCCAAGAACTGGTGTCACATTACTTACGAACTTCTAAGAGTACTAAATACAACCGTTTGAAAGAAAAATATAAACTGTTTATCTCGAATACATGAGATAACAGGCTGAAATAAAGATAGAGGAGACGCCGGGCCTGTTGACATTTGCAAGGCTACCTCGGTGTCTCACTGGACTGAAAGCTGGCTCCCGCACTACTGCTGCTGTCCAAGACCTGGATATGTGCAAAAGAGCACAGAGTGTAGTATCAACACAACCGACCCCATGTGCTGGTAAGTGTCTGGCCTAACTCCGGCGAGGTAGTGACGAGGCTAGGGCCAGACTCCAGATAAACCTGTGCAGTTATATACTATATGGCGGAAAGGTAAATAGGTAATAAGCAATCAAAGTTGGGAAAGGGGAAACATGCTCTGGGGGTAGCAGATAAAACAGAATATCAAAGAATAGTAAGGAAACTACAATTTAACTTCTAACACGAATAAAGAGAAATAAGGCAACTTTCACTTTCAGTTTCATCTTGTTGCAGACGTGCAACCCGATCCCATTTCTCATATCTCGTCGTAGGTGTACCACCCTCTCCCATTTCATTATATCTCGTGGTAGACGTACCACCCGCTCCCATTTCATTATATCTTATGGTAGGCGTACCACCATCTCCCATTTCATTATATCTCGTGGTAGGTATACCACCCACTCCCTTTTCATTATATCTCGTGGTAGGCGTACCACCCGCTCCCATTTCATTATATCTTGTGGTAGGCGTACCACCCGCTCCCTTTTACATTTCATTATACAATCACAAGAAATCCCGGCAAGGGAACATAAATAATATAATAACTTCCCGGCAAGGGAACACAACAATATTATAGTTTTCCAGGCAAGGGAACAACAATATTGAATTAGTCATCCTGGCAAGGGAGAATCAGCTATAACCAATCTCAACTCAACTTGTACTCAGTTCAATTATTGAAAATGCTCAGTCATCGAAGATCATTAAGTAAAACACCCAAGTGTCATTTAAGAACACAACAACTTTCAATTTAAGATTCACGGTCATGCTTGACACCAACGTATAGATACTCGTCACCATGCTTATACGTCGTACTAAACAAGAAGCAAGTAGCAAGTATGACTCAACTCCTAATCCCTCAAGCTAGGGTTAAACCAAACACTTACCTTGATGCCTTGATCACCACTCAAGTCTCAACTATAGCTTTACCCCTTGATTCCACCACCAATCCGCTCGAATCTAGTCACAAGTTACATAATTACATCAATAAATTCTAAATAAATCAACCCCAATGTATGAAAATGAGTTTTTTAAAGTTTTACCCAAAAGTCAGAAATCACCCCCCGGGCCCACGTGGTCGAAACCCGAGGTTCGGACCGAAACTCGATTACCCATTCCCCCACGAATCCAAATTTATAATTTGTTTTGAAATCGGACCTCAAATTGAGGTCCAAATCTCCAATTTTAGAAAAACTTAGGTTCTACCCAAAACACCCAATTTCCCCCATGAAAATCTTTGATTTGAAGTTGAAATCATGTTAAAAGATGTCAAGGAGTGAAGAAAATGAGTTAGAAATAACTTACCAATGTTTTGGAGAAGAAAGGTTGTTTGAAAAATCGCCTCTTATGTTTTTGGGGTTTTAAAAAGTGAAAAATAGCTGAAATTCCCGTTTATTTATACCCCTCTCAGACCCCCAATGTGGACCGTATTAAATGGACTGCGGCCGCACAGCCTCCACCGCGGACTGCATAAAGGCGACCGCGGCCGCGCTGGCCCCTCCCGGAAGACCTGCAGTTGAGCACCCTGTGCGGACCGCACAAAGGCGACTGCGGCCGCACAGCTTCCACCCCGAACCGCACAAAGGCGACCGCGGCCGGGCTGGACCCTCCGCGGTCGTATGCGATTTCTCGCGGACCACACTAGAGGGTTCAGAGACTGTGGCTTCCTAAACCTGCAACACCTGACTTTCTAAGCCTAAGGCATCCCGGAACCTACTCGAAACCCACCCGAGCCCTCGAAACTCCAACCCAAGTATACACACAACCTCAAAAACATCCTACGGACATATTCGTGTAATCAAATTACCAAAATAACATCACGAGCATCGAGTTAAACCTCGAGATCACTGAAATTTCTCAAAACTCTTTTAAACATCAAATTTCTCAATTAAGGTCCAGATCGCGTCAAGCGACGTCCGTTTTTAACCAAATTTCACAAGAATGACTCAAGTCATCTATAAGACCTGTACCGGGCGCCGAAACCAAAATACGGGCCTGATGCCATTGCTTTCTAATCAGTTTTCATTTCAAATTTCCTTAATCAATTTCTGAAAATAATTTCACTTAAAAATTCATTTCTCGGGCTTAGGACCTCGGAATTCGATTCCGGGCATACACCTAAGTCCCATATTTTCCTACGGACCCTCCGGGACCGTTTACCCAAAATTTTGACCGAAGTCAAGATTATTCCTTTTAACATCAAAACTTAGCATTTTTTTAACAGAGTTTCATATTTAAGCTTTCCGGGTATGTGCCCGGACTGCGCACGCAATTCGAGGCGACTCTAATGAGGTTTTCAAGGCCTCAGATATACAGAAATCAACTGAAAGCAAGTGATGACCCTTTGGGTCGTCACACTTACCTGATGACATATATGGCCAAGTTGATGACTGTTAGAGATGAAAAGTTCTGGAAAGTATTACCAGAACATGCTATGGAACCTCCACCACTTGCCAAAACTGTTGGAAGGCCAAAAATCAAAAGAAATTTGGAGAAGGATGATGCTAACAAGAGACAAGGAGAGTGGGCTGCATCAAGAAGGGGAACTAGAATGACATGCAACATTTGTGGTGAACTGGACCACAATACAAGGACATGCAAGGTACTTGCTTTTTAACTTATATTTCTTCTTATATAATTGCAGTTATTTAATAGAAAGTATTTCTTTTTAATTATAGGTTAGTGCTGAAGGAAATGTTGAGGATGTTAGTTGTTCAGCCCCTCAACCAAAACAAGAAGGTGAACATGAAAGTGAATTTGTGTTCATGCCTACACCTACAGTACCAAGACACCAAACAGAACCCTTTAGTGATGGTAGTGAGTATGAAAGTGACCCTACTTTAATGCCTAAGATTATTTTTGAAGATCAAATAAGACTGTTGATGAGGTAGAAACAATTGATGTCAGCTGGGACAAGAGTGATCTCTTTCAGAGGAGATCATACTAGTGTTAGTTATCCCACTGATCTTCCTTACTCACCTACTAAACTCACTTGGAAAGGTGAAGAAGTAGTGACTGGAAATCAATTGGAAGTGGCAAGACAATAGAAAATTGGGAAGTTGAAGAGCAAGAAACTCAATGGGAACTCATAAATCTAGGAATCTTGGTTATTGTATGTAGTTGCAAATCAAGACTTGTTTAATGTGAGTGTTAGTTACTACAAACTCTATAATAGTAGTAAACATGTTTTGGTTTTAGTAGCTGTAAAACTAATATTACAGCAGTTTATTTTATGTCCAACAGTTCTGACAGCAATTTTAGTAGTTGTAAAACTAATATTGCATCAGTTTAGTTTGCACAACAATGGTGTTTAATGTGCGGTGATGTTTGCACAATAGTTAGTTTGCCAGCAGTTTAGTTTGCCAGCAGTTTAATATGCAATGGTGTTCACACAACAGTTTAGTTTGTCCGCAATTTAGTTTGCTCAACAGTTCTGATGCTACTGATTCTATCTAAAAGTTGTGCTCGTTCTGTATTGTGCACAACAGTTTAGTTTGCACAACTATGGTTGTTTAATAGGTAGTGGTGTTTATTTTAGTATGTATTGTGATCTTTGGTGTACCCAACAGCAATTATATACAGCAGTTTAGTTTCCACAACAATTTACATTACAATTTAGTTTGCTGGGCAGTTTAGTTGAACTGTTGTGATAAGTTGAACTTCACATGATATAGTCATTGCATACAACAGTTTCACATCCAATAGGGAGCACACAGTTAAATTTTATCAAATAAGGAGCACCAGACAAGCAAATCACTACTCTTATCTGGAAAGTCGTCAAATAAATCCCTCCTCAATCACCAACTCGGTAGACAAGTAAATCACTACTCTCAGTTCAATTTTGCGATATCATGGTGTAAAAATATTTTCAAAACCAAATGTAGATAAAGATGTAGATTAAAAAAATATGCATAACAAACCAGATAAAACCAACAGACATTTACTTCATCATCCTTATAACTAAACCAAAATACTACAACATACTAAACCAACATATATTCACTTCATAATCCCTATAACTAAACCAAAATACTACAACAACATATTAAAGCAACATACATTCACTTCATCATCCCTACGACAACCAAAGCAAATAACAAAGCCCATGAAATCAAAATGATTGTTCTCATCTTCTTCACTTTGACCTCTAAATTACTAGCTTTTTCAGCTTCCACAAGTTGAAATTTCTCCATTTCGTCAAGTTTCATCTTCAAATTATGCCTTTCAACCGTGATAACATCTTTCATTTCATCAAACAAGTTCTTAGAGTTGTCTCTTTCGGCTTTAATAGCATCCTCTAATTCCTCAACTTTCATCTTCATAGGGCCCCTTTGAACAATCGTAGCTTGTTCCATGTCATAAACTTTATTCCTCAAATTGTTCCTCTCAACCTTAGCAGCATCAAGTTTAGTTTTTAAATCTTGCATCATCATCATCGCTCGACGAGGGAGCTCTTCGT
Organism: Nicotiana tabacum; assembly: GCF_000715075.1. Lineage (NCBI taxonomy): Eukaryota > Viridiplantae > Streptophyta > Magnoliopsida > Solanales > Solanaceae > Nicotiana > Nicotiana tabacum. The sequence continues at coordinate 27,306,109 of NC_134089.1, read as the reverse complement.
CAATCCATTCAAAAAACCCGCAACAACTAACCTACATCATATTAGAATTTTCAATGAAAATAGTAGTCATTTTTTGTACATAAACAGTAAAAATCAAGAACCATCTCAAATAAAAACTCTGCAAATCATGACCTAACTCGACAAAAGAAGATGAATCAAATAAATCGACCAAAAATGAAACAAATTCAAAACTAACCTTGGATCTTGGGCATTTGTAGAACCTTCTCCCAGTATTGGCGTCTGACCAAGCTGTCAAATATAGTGCAATCAATCCGCAACGACACCTTCTTGCATATTGAATTTCATGCGCATTCACAGATAAATCAGACATTGAGCAGAAATTTTAAAGAGAAAATAGAGATTTTTAAAATTGGGAAACAATGACAATTAGGGTTTTGGGAATGGGTGACTGTCGGTATAAGACGAGGGAAAATAAGAAGAGAGATCCGCTTATGTGGATGCCATGTCAGTTAATTAATGCCAATGAGAAGGCTTATGTGTTTAGCTGTTAGATTGACGGCATTATTGGCCTAGTTTGCTAACGTAGGGGATTTCCGATTTACTAATGGAGGACAAAATTGAGCTATATCCAATAATTAGAATATTATTGGACCTTTTCCGTAAAAACAAAGAAGTGAATTCTGCAGTCCGTCAGAAATCAAACAAGAGTTGTTGAACCAACCTCAAGTTATTTGGTTAAATTCGAAACATTGAAGCAATTCTACCGTCCGTAAGAAAACAACCAAAAGCCTTAAGTTGTTTAGTTCAAAGAACCCAAAAATATTTAAACGTCCTCAAGTTGTTTAGTTAATATTGTTTAAAGATATGTTTAAGCATCTGTTAGTTGTTTGGAGGTAGTGGCAGGAGGAGCTGAGGAGCCGGCAGCGGCAAAGGAAGCGACATGTAATGGACTTCAAGGAATTCAATAAAATTCAAACAACATAACTATATTTTAGCAACTCTGAAATCGAAATTACCAATTAGAAATTCAACAAATTTCCAAACAATGCCTTAACTATTGAAATCTATCTACTGAATTCAGTAATTCGATAATGTCATTTCAGAAAAAACATCTACTAATCCAGCAAGAGAGATTCAATTCTAACACTGCGACCCAATCGAATACTTCAAGAGAACATACCTGAAATAGAGATCAATTTGCAGCTCTCAGTGAAAGTAGTAAGAAGAGCTAAATAGTGACTTCAATTAGGGAAGAAAAGGAAAAAAATATCTGAGAAAGAAAGGAGAGGAAGGATTCAAATTGAGATATATAGAGAGAAAGAGTGGAGCGCATGAGAGAGGAGTGAACATATCATTTCCCTCCTATTTCCCTCAAATTAGATTTTAGTTATATAATCCTTCTTTAAATGAACCTGAGCCATCCGATAGAAATAATCAGGACCCTCCGTGTCACCCAACTACCATTTTGAATAATTCCCATTTTTTGTTAATTCTTTCACTTAATTAATAGCTAAACAACATTGTCCTTTCCTTAATGAACTCATGTTCAGTTTATTACAATCCACCCCCCTTCAATACATTCTTGTCCTCAAGAATGTTAATGGAGCTGCTGTATAAACTCTAGAAATTATGCTTTGATGAAAGATCAATCTTCCTAGGTGGCCTCTTCTGGTTCAAGGTTTTCCTATTGTATCAAGACTTTGATGGCGACTGCATTATTTTCTTTTATCATCTTCCTTTGTAATATTACTACAGGATTGACACGCATCTGTCTATCTTCACCAAGTAAGCGTAGATGTTGTTTGAGAGTTACTGTTCGTCATATCCTCTTCTTTAATAAGGGCACATAAAATACATGATGTACCAAGGTAGTGCTAGGTAGCTTCGTCATATCCTCCTAAGGACAAGGGATGTCTGCCTGTAGGGCTGTATCTTCAGGTATACCCAATCTCCTATATTTAACTGTCTCTCAATTCTGCTCTAATATGCATACCTCTTCATTCTTTCTTATGCTTGGATGAGGTGGTCTCTAAATACCTATTGGAATTGGATCCTTTGTTGTATTAGGTCATGCATAGCCTGCACTACATTTTGTAACATTGGCCCAGGGAAGCTGTGGTGGATGATAACCGTCGAAAGCATGAAAATGGGTGCTTTGCAAAGAGGTATGTTAGTTAGTACCATACCACCACTTAGCCAAATATAACCAGTTTGCCCATTATTTAGGTTTGCTCATTGCTATAGCTCTGAGATATCCTTCTAGGCACCTGTTCGACCTCCTAGTTTATCCATCTATTTCTGGATGATAGACCTCATGCAAAGTGTAGTTCCAACAGCTTTGAATATGAGCTACCAGTAAGCACTAGTGAAAATCTTATCTCGATCAGAGGACATAGTGTTTGGGAACACCCATGGAGCTTGTAAACCTCTTTGATGAATAAATCTGCTAGCTGCACAGCTGTGAAAGGGTGTTGTAGGGTTAAAAAATGCAATTAGTTAGTAGTCCTGAATTATCCATAGTTTCATCCGTATACCTTTGGCAGATGTCATAAGTTAGACACAAATTCTTGCATATCCTTCTTCATCGCAGGCCAGAAAAAGTGTAGGTGCAGTCTTTTTAAGGCTCCTTGTTAGCTCAATGTCCTCTTCTTACTGAAGAATATATAGTATGTAGGATTTGCCGTCTAAGTGTTGTAGTTTCCCAACATAGACCTTACCCTTGAACCTCAGTATTCCTAAATAAATGTTGTAATCAGGTTATTCATACTAACAAAGCAGTGATGAGGTAATGTGCTTGGGTGTCATCCTCACAACTCTTCTCTATCTCTCTCATCCATGTAGGTTGTACACTAGTAATGACATTTACTTCTCCATACTCTTCTGGAACCCTGGAGAGTGCATCTGCAACTCTATTCTCAAACCCCTTCCTGTACTGAATCTCATAGTCAATCCCAATGGTTTTGTAATGTCACACCCCATGATTTTGTACATGAAAGTATGACGTAAGTCAACTGATGTAAGCTCGGAAATGAAATCTTCTTTGAAAGTATATAAAGTGATTTAATGTTATTACACCCCGCACTTCATACGTCACTGTCATTATAAGATTATCTAATGTAAACTCAAAAAGGATGAAATCCTTCTACAAGAATAAAAAAGGTTTACTGAAGTCTTAAGCAAGTTAAGATGAATATGAGACTTGTTAATCATGATTTAAATGAGTTTAAAGTCAATATATGACTATATATGATGTTTGGATATGAAATATAAAGTTTGGGAAAATCGGATTTAAGTTGCGGAAAAACCGACTAAGGATTTGCCTTGTAATGAAGCATTTTGAGCAATATATTTTATGTGTCATATGAGGTTGTTTTGGGACATATTATATACCAAAATGAAGGTCTTTGAACCTAGTTTCCAACGGTCCAAACCATTTATTCATACGACATTGGGTAGAGAAATATGAATTTATATAGTAGGGTCGCCAAGTCACATCGCTGTTCTTCGGAGAAACAGGCAGTTTTATAGGCCAGTTGCGATGCAGTTTTCTCCCAATCTATTGAGAGTTACATGGAGATATTTATATGGAATTAAATCTCTATGTGTCTAGTTTTCAACGCAGTAAACCGTTTGTCAATACGATATCAGATTAGAGAGATACACACGTCCGAAGTTGCACCGCTCAAGCTGCCAAGCAGGAAGCTTACCCACCTACTTGGAGAATTGAGGCGGTGGGCTTATAAGTTATCTTCTCCCTTGTATATCTCGTCATTATACACAAAAAACATACACCAAAATACTCTCAATTCTCTCTAAGAGTTGGTTCAAGATCCTAAGAACCAAACTAAAGGGAAATCAACTCAAATCATCATCAAAGGTGTTAAAGACTACAAGAGAATGCTTCAATGATATTGTGGTGTGATTGAGGGCTATTGTGAGCTTGAGATAGGGTTTCGAGTTGAAGATGTTGTCCAAGGTATGCATAACATCTTCTTGATTGTGCCTAAGACTAATCTTGTGTTGGTTGTGTTGTTTGAGTGAAAAAACATAAGATAGTACTTGAAAGAACATGAGATATGGTTGTCTCTTTGGTTGGGCTGTTTTGTGGCTAAATATATGGTTTGTGGTGGTTAGAAATTGTGAGAAATAATTTGATAATGTTGTGGCTACTGTTGTTAAGCTTTTCTAGGTTTTAATTAAGTTAATTGAAGAAGAAAAAATGAAAAACAAGTGGCTGACGATAAAAAATAAGATACTAGATGTATGAGGCTGTTTTGGAAGGCATTTTGTGGATGTTTTAAACTAGAAATAATATGGTACATATAAGCATGATGTTCTGAAGGTTGTAAACTAATTTATGAAATAAGAGTTGGATTCAATTCATATCTTGTTATGAGTAAAAACGAGCTTGTCGCTCAATATGATTGTTAAGATAATCAGAGAAACTCATATTGGATTGCATTGTTGTTGTTGTTGTTATTATTGGTTATAGTTGTTATTGTTGGGCTGTTGATGACCCTTAGTGGTATTTGGGATGTATTAAAAATAGGGGAGGTTCTGCTCGATTTTTCTTAAGCCATACGACTAGCCAAATACAATGGTACGACATTATATGTTAACGACAATATCATTTCACTTGTTGAAGATGCAAGGCATTGTGTCGAGCTTGGTTGAGTAATAAGGAAGATGTCATTCAGGTATATTAAGGCTATCCCTTATTTCTTTTGGCATGATCCATACGATGCAAATGAAACGTGCAAATGCACAACTTCCATAAATGACTCTATTCATAGAAATGCTAGAGATGCTTATGTTTTTTATTCTCCATGTGTCATATTATTCTATCATCTGTTCATGGGTCTAAGAAAAATAAGTAAGTTGAAAGATTTCATTTCATGATATTACTCGAAGGCATAATGGTCTTATGACATTCCAAGAGATTTTATTGACGTACTTCTCATGCATTGCATTCATGTACATTGACCCATGACCAGATGGCGTTATATACGCGTATATATGTATATATATGTATATGGGATATGGAAAAAGTTTATGACGTTATATACGCACCACCACCTAATCAGCTGGTATACGTTGATGATTTGCCCACAATGGTCGAGATGATATGATGAGATGCCCTCATAGGCTTGATGATGTTATGAACACATATACCCACGCATGGTTTGACATTTATACGCATATGCACGATATTATAATATTAAATGATTCACAGAGTTATTCAGATATACATGTTGAGTGTTTTACTCTATGTTTCTCTCATGTCTACTAGTTACTGATTTTTATTCCTTACATACTCGGTACATTATTTGTACTGACGTTCCTTTTACCTGGGGACACTGCGTTTCATGCCCGCAGGTCCCGATAGACAGGTCGAGAGTCCTCCAACTACGTTATCAGCTCAACGGAAGGTGGTTGTGCGTACCATTTGCTCCGGAGTTGCTTCTTTGGTCAGTATGATTAGTACATGTATAGATTGGTATGGCGGGACCCTATCCCGATCTTTATGATATTATTTATTCTTAGAGGCTTGTAGACAAATGTCATGTATATAGATACTTGTATGACCTTGTCGGCCTATGTTTCGAGTATATAAAGAATCATGTTGGCCTTATAGGCCTGTACTTCATATGTATAAGTTTGTATTCCCTCATGCTTTACTCCTGTTCATTTACCTATGATAAAATGATATGAAAGATACGTTATATTGGTACTCGGTTGAGTAAGGTACCGGGTGCCCGTCACGAACCATCGGTTTGGGTCATGACAAAAGTGGTATCAGAGCAGTTCTGTCCTAGGAATCTACAAGCCGTGTCTAGTAGAGGCTTGTTTATGGGTGTGCTATGCACCACACTTATAAGTAGGAGGCTAAAAGGCATTTAGGACTGTCACTCATTCTTCTTACTCTAGATCGTGTGGTAGAGCTCAGTTGTAAGAATTCAAACTCCTAATTTCTATTTTATTCGTAATACAACGATATATACATTTAGAAAGAGAGTTGGTAAGAGATTGAAGGTGGCTGCGGAAGAGTTGAGTCAGAGGAACTCGATTTTGCATCATGCTTATGATGAGTAAATGTGAGGTCTTCAGCAGATCATGTGTGTACTAAGATGTCTAATCTTGTTAATAATAAACGTTAAGGCAAGAATATCTATCCGCTCGTATGGTAAAAAGGAATAAAAGAATTGGAAGATAGACACAAGTTTCAGTAAGTAAAAGAAGCAAGGTGAAGAAGGGTACGAGGTACCTAGTTAATGAAGATTAACAATATTTACAATTCTAGCAGAGAAATATAAGCATTCTGATAGTAACGGAGATATATACAATTAGCCACACCCATATCAATTATGGCCTATGGGAGCTGACAAATATAGTTTAAGAGAAGGATGGGATATTAGGAACAAGTTGGGGTTAGAGTAACCCAAAATTATGGATGGATTGTTAGCATTAGTTGATATTTCTGAAGGATAGTGCAAATGTGGCAATAGATATCCTTGTGAGACACCCAGATGGTGAACTCTAAAATAGTATAATCAGATATGAATACTAGAATATTTAGAAACTTTAGAAGATATGCAGTGGATCCTAGAAGGGATAAATATTTACCTTAGTATGACTCCAGTCCCAATTAAAAAAGAAAGGGAGAATGTTAGGCATTCTGAAGAGCTAGTGAGATGAAGTAAGGGGAGCTAAAAGTGAGAGAATGTTTTGTTGAAGTTTTAGAATAAAGTGATGGACAAAAATATTAGCCCGAGAATAAAAAGAGAGTGAATGAAGCATTATGAGTAAGATGTGATAAATTGATGATAGCGTTAAATCAAAATATGACACAGTGACAAAGTCTATAGTTACTGAAGGAAAAGACAGGATGTGACAGGCCTTGAGGCAATAAAAGAGTATAAACCATAAAGTCATATCCCCGTTTAAAAAAATGAGTTGATGACTCCAACGTGATTACCGGAAGGAAAAGTTAGACCCCCAGAATAATAGAAATATGGGCTAGTGAACAAGATAAGTTGAATATGAATTAGGGACCGAATAATTTGATAATAGTCGACATCAAGAGAATTTCAGAGATTACATTCCAGCGATAATAAAATGGACAACAAAAGAATAACTTTTCAAGGTCATTCAGGAAGATGTTTCCCTAAAGCGAGCACTGTAAGCAAAGTTATGCTTAAAGAACTAAGTATGCCAGTTACACAAGGTGTCACCCTCATGAGTAAGGAATTTAATTATTCTTGGTACAGAAGGGTTACCGCAAGGTGAGTAAGAGTCCATGAAGATGTGAAAAGAATCCAAAGATTAAGATGTAACGATGAAATAGTAAAGAAAGAATGCGGTAAAAATGTGAAAGGAATGAGATTGCATCTATTCAGATCCTACAGATAAGATACGACTCCAGAACATTATGCAAGCACGACGTCGGGGAGAGGCAGTAGGGTTCCAGCAAAAGATGTTATTGATAGATAAGTGCAAATGAACACTTGATACATGTCACGACCCCAACCCCAGCCGTGATGGCGCCCAACACAATGCTAGGCAAGACCGACCAATTAACATCTCACAAATCTCTTTCTTTATAATTCAATACCAATTTTCGGGATTTAACACCAATTTAATATAAATAGAAGTATGGAATTTTAACAGATGAAATGTGCGGAAACCATAATCACGAAAAATCTCTGTAAAACAGCCCACTGATCTGGTGTCACCAGTCTGAGCATCTAATACAAGGTTTCAACAATCTAATACAGAAATATGTCTAAAATGCAGAATAATAAGTGGAGATAGAAGGAGAAATCGGGTCTGCGAACGCCATGCAGCTACCTCGATAACTCCAATGAAAACAGAACGGCAGGAAAGTTCGCTCTATGCCTCAGGAATACATGTACCTGCACACATGGTGCATGGAGTAATGTGAGTACTCCGACCCAATGAGTAATAACAATAAATAATGGCTGATAGTATGAAATCAGGTAAAGGCACTAAGCAGTTCTATATCAAAACAGTAAAAATCATTTAAGCAGCAGTGAATGAGGAAATCATGTGAAATTCTTTAAACCAGGTAAAACAGATATAATCAGTATAAATCAGCTCCTCAAGCATTTCAGTTCATTTATTCGTTCTTATCCTCAGTTCTCAATTCATATACTTCTCACGATAACCGAATCAATAAATACATATACCGCTGCGGCGTGCAGCCTGATCCATATATCGCTGTGGCATACAGCCCGATCCATAATAATAATAGTCGAATGCGCTCACTGGGGGTGTGCAGACTCCGGAGGGGCTCCTTCAGCCCAAGCGTTATATAATTATTGCGGCGTGCATCCCGATCCATATAAGTAATTGCTGCGGCGTGCAGCCCGATCCATAATATGTATTTTATATATATCTGTTACGGCACGCAGCACAATCCATATCAGATAAAATATCCTCACTATTGGGTCCTCGACCCCTCTCACTGTCATTTAAAAATCACAGCCTCTCGGGCATAATGTACGGTCGGGATCTCAACCCTCATATCTCTTTCTATTTATGATTAACATTTCAAAAATCTGGTTCATATCATTCTTAAACAATTGGAAACATGACTGAGGATATAAATTCTTTAGCAAAATAAGTGAGGAAAATCAGTCAAAAATCCCTTAAGGGTTATACAGGTCGGCACAAGGCTCCAAGCATGGCAATAAGCCCAATTCACAATAATAAAGTATATGTCTCAATCAAGAATGCAGTAAAATATCATTTGGAATGGACCAAGTCACAATCCCCATAGCATTGAACCTCACGCTCGTCACACAACGTGTATCTCAACTTAGTATAGCACTACATTGTGCAAATCCGGGGTTTCAAACCCTCAGGACATCATTTAAAATTATTACTCCCCTCAAACTGGCCAAAACTCTAGCTCGCTATGCCCTTGCCTCTCAAATTGGCCTTCACGCGCGTCGAATCTATCCAAAATCAGAATGAATAGGTCACAATATGGTAAGGGAACATAGCCCAAGCGAAAACATTCGAAAAATATCAAAAATCCCGAAATTAACAAAATCCGAACCTCGGGCCCACGTCTCGGAATCGGGTAAAATTTACATTTTTAGAATCCCCATACCCTCACGAGTCTAACCATACCAAAATTATCCAATTCCGATACCATTTGGTCCTTCAAATTATCATTTTACATTTTTGAAAGGTTTCACAATTTTTTTCCCAAATTCCATCCCAAATCACGAATTAAATAATGAATTAAGTGATAGATTCATGTATTCTAGCCAAATCTGAGTTAAAATCACTTACCCCGATGAATTTCTTGAAAAACCTTCAAAAAATCGCCAAAATTCAAGCTCTCTAGGTCAAAATATTAAATAAAACTCAAAACCTCGTATTTATAGGTACCCCCTCAGATTTCAGTTACCGCGAGCCGCACCAAAACGACCGCGGTCCACGCAAGCCAGTGCGGTCAGCGCAAACACAACCACGGCCGCACAGGCCTTCCTCTGCAGTAACATGATTTAGTATTTTGGCCATAACGTTTGCTACGGATGTCCAAATTGCGATATCTTTACCTTTCTGGAAACTAGACACGAAGGGCTACAACTTTCGTTTTTGAATCATCTCAAAATTCCTTGTGGATCAAAGGATATGAGCTTTCGAAGTTGGACCGACGATCTGCAGATCTTCATGACCGCGGCCGCGGTCACTTTTACGCCCCCAACACTAAGCCAGCGCGCCCAGCGCTAACAATTCTGCCCCCATCCATTTTCTAAGTTCTGAAATGTCCGTACTCGCTCAAAACTCACCCGAAACACACTCGGAGCCATCAGACCTCAACCCAAACATACCAACACCTCCCATAACATCATTAACACCTATTCGAGCTTTCGAATCACTCAAAACAACATCAAAACACCAAATCAACTTCGGATTCAAGCTTAAGATCTTAGAAATTTCAAATTCTACAAACAACGCCGAAACATATCAAATCAGGTCCGATTGACCCCAAATTTTGCACACAAGTCATAAATGACATAATGAAGCTACTGCAACTCTCGGAATTTCATTCCGACCTTTATATCAAAATCTCACCTATCAACCGAAAATCGCCGAAATCTCAATTTCGCCAATCCAAAAATAAACCTTCCACGGACTTCCAAAATGCATTCCGATCACGCTCCTAAGTCCCAAATCACCTAACGGAGCTAACCAAATCATAAAAATTCCCATCCGAGATCAAATACAGATAAGTCAAATTTTGGTCAAACCTTTCAAATTTAAGGCTTCAAACTGAGAACTGTTCTTCCAAATTCATTCCGATTACCCTAAAAACCAAAACCAACGATTTACATAAGGCATAATGTATACACGGGGCAAGTCATGCCCGAAGACTGACGATCAAAGTGCAAAAGTTCAAAACGATCGGTCGGGTCGTTACATCATCCCCCACTTAAACACACGTTCGTCCTCGAACGTGCCCAGAGTTGTTCTAGAAGCCAACCAATAGCTGAATAACTTTACCATGCATATGCCTGGGGGTGATCCCACGTCACCCTATCTCATATAGGTCTGATAACACATTGTAACTAAAATTTTTACAGTCCAAATCCCATAAACCATAGAACCACATTTCCACTTCTAAAGTTATAGATACGATTAGAATTTCACATTTATACTATGAATAAGTCTGAACAAGCGGTAACAAACCATATATGCTATCTCCGGTGCAATCACATGATATACCACATAACTCAACACTTGTAGTGATAACTTCTAACCACAGCAATTGCACACAACATCCGCATACCGATAGAAAAACTCTTATCAACTAAAGTCTCATCCCAACACTTTCATATACTGCCAATGATCACTAAGACACGCGGTAAGCCATAACCATTTTCCAGATCAACCATTCATGAAGCCACTTCTTCCTTGGCAAATACCACAGCAAATTTCCGAACCGAAGCTCGATACTATCCTTCCAACATGCTAAAATCACATCCGTTCGTATTTATTAATGATCCCCAATGACCTCCTCTAATCCAACACATTACTCTGGTGACATGACACATCCATACAGGCCTAAGCCACAGCTTGCACAATACCCGCATCAATACGCAACAGTCCGAACATACTCAAATCATGAAAATGACTCAAATTAAAGAGCTGTACCTCAAGCTTACCGGTACCACCACAACACAAGGCTGAGAACCCGTCTCATATCATAGTAACAAAACACACGATTCTAACCCGCAAGGTCATACCTCTACATAACTTCGCTACGATGTGCGATCCTATCCAATACTGCCCCACATGAACCACCTTAAGTCACTAGCTCGAAATCGACAACCACGCACAATTTGATATCTGGAACCAAAGCAATTCATCATACTCACGGTGAAGTAAATAACATACACCATGCAAACCCGAAAGGACATAACCGATACGCCATTCACCAAGCAACACCCAATTACTCTTCCTGCTCGACTTCCACTACGAGACCCCAATAGAACCGCACCACATGTACCTATAACCAACAAATCATAACATCTCGCAACACAGAAAGGTAACTCATGGATCTCCCCAGATTACTAATAAGCTCAATAACAATCGAATCAATACACCCCTCAACAGTACAATTCAGAACCAACCAAGCCGACTCAAATTAAGACACGCATCCACATTGACTTGCAACGAGCTCCTTATCACAAAAATCCTGGAGTTGCTCTTCAACTCCTTTAACTCTGCCGGTGCCATACGATATAGTGCCCGGCATCAAATCAATACCGAAATCAACAACCTTGCCCGACGACATGCCCGGCCATAAGAAACATATCCGAAAAGTCCCTTACCACCGGAACTAAATCAATGGTAGGAGCCTCTACACTAAAATCTGTCACGAAAGCCCAAATGAGGAAGAAAATCCTTCCCAACCATCCGCTGGGCCTTCGTAATATAAAACCACTCCACTAGGGCATAATCCTACGGACCTCGCCACTCAATCCGTGGCATTTCCGGCATAGCCAACAATGTCGCCTTAGTGCAATAGTCCAGAATGACACAATACAGAGACAACCAATCCGAACCCAATATCATATCCAAAATCTAATATACCAAGCAACTAAAGATCCACTCGGGTCTCTAAATCCCGATAGTCACTAAACAGTGTCGATACACACGACTTACAACCTCCACATAGCCTGAATATGAGAACTTCCCGTCTCCAACTACATATGGCCCATGAATCCACATGTTTGGTTCCAATTCTGCCGTCTAAATGCATACCACACCTCGAATACTCAATCATTCCACGAGAGATAATCTAGAATTCCTTTGTGCCACCAAGCAAACACGAGTATCAGCAATCGTTCTAACCAGAAAATGCCGCAATACTACCGAAGTATCACCAGCTTAATCACATTGCACTTTCTGAAACATATGCCCTCGTCAAATCACCCTAAATTAGCAATACTATTTCCTTAATCATCCGAAGACCCTTCCTCTAATAATCTGAAGCTCGTTCCTCTAATTATCTGAAACTCGTTCCTCTAATTATCTGAAATTGCTCGTGCTGCCTAAGAATTAAATGACTTTCCATTCAAAACTGAACCGCAACCTCACGCACACAATTCTTAATCATTTACAACATACTGCATAACCCATACCATTCTAGGATAACCATGAGAACTTCATATCCCTTCCGAACCGCAAGCCACTGTAAGCACGTGATTTTTGCCTCACGGACGATCGCTCTAAAAGAAAATAAAAATAGTGACAAATGGTTTCGCTGTACAATTTTTCGATCTTTCCGTAACATGTGTTGTTGGTCATTTGTGGGTCCGTCCATTTTGCATCTAGTCATTATCAAACAAAAATACAAAAATATGTGTCAGTAAAAGAAAATTCAAAAAAAATATATATATAGGTGTGCATCGTTCGTTCTAGGCTTTTAGTTAACTTACTTGAATATTTGGTGATAATTGTGTTAAAATGTTCCATTGTTGTTTAGTTTTAGTTTCATTATTTTATTGTCTATTATTTTATTTTTTGTTTTAAAAGAAAAATGAAACTAGAAAAACAAAAAGGGAAGAAAATCAGTTGGGCCCAAAAAAATGAAACAAAAACAGGCCCAAACCAGCACTCAACCCAGTCCAAACCAGGCCTGCCCTGACCACCTCCCGAAACGACGCCGCATCATGCGTCTGATCTGGGCCGTTCAAACTCTCGATCCAACGGCTCAGGACCTCTATCAGTAACCCGTTTCAAAACCCGACCCAGGAACCAATCCGATCCAACCCCTCACTTAAACCAAACGACCCCGTTTAACTACCAAACGACCCCGTCTCATTTCTCAGCATCAGATCCAAGCCATTGAGATCATCTGATCTAACGGCTCAGATCCAATCAGCCTCCCCATATATAAACTCAACCCTTCACCCCACGCCCCCTATCCGAACCCCACCCCTCACTCGTCTCCTTCCTCGAGCTGAAACCCCAAACCCTAGCAAGCCGCCCTAGCTTTCCCTCCACCAAAACCCGGCGGCACGAACGCCGGTGACCACCCCCTTCACACCCCTAAAGCATCCAACCACCCTGAACACGAATCCACTAACCACGAACCTCGAATCACCTCCTATCGTCTCGAATCTGGATTTGAAGATTCGAGACAAAACTCGATCTATGCCAAACCACCCCATCTTCATACCAGACACTCCCCTGACCTTCCTCGTGACCAAACCAAGCTTGGTTTGGTCCGAATCTACCCACAACTCCCTAAAAATCAGATCTGGAAATCCAGACCTTAGAACACATGCACCTGGGGAATCTGGCCGGCCTTGACAAGGGTTTGAGGTCTAATAGACCTTAATCAAGGTGTTCTCATGTGAGAACACCCTGATTAAAGTTTGTTCGGCTTCAAGAGTTCGAAGTTGAGTCAGATTTGGGTCATTTTGATTTCAAACTCTTTTTGGTAAGTTTTCCTTTCTTTTGTTTTATTTCTAATTAAGTTGTCAGCATATTTCTTTGTGTTTGTTTGTTATTTTGTTATTTTTCATTCGGATTTCTTCCATCTCTGTTAAAGGCCTTTTTATTTGGCCAATTGTCTTCTGTTTGTGTTCTGAATATACCCTGTGATATACGTGCTCATCAATTAGATTAGTCGTCAAACGAGTTTAATTCACATAAGTTCCCAGTGTTTGAACAAATTTGTCTGAAGTCATTCGGGACTCTATACGTGTTGTTTATATGAACGATTGATTGTTATGTGTTACGATTAATATAGTCGAGTCGATATATGTCGTCAATTAGTTTCAATCGTTAATGGTAACAACTTGATTCGTATTGCTTATTTCTGTTGTGATCGTATTTGAGTCCCATTAGGAACTGAATTGTATTGCCTATTGATTTTGTTCAAATCGAATTAAAGAACATCTAGGGGAAAGGTTATAATGGCAGATTCAGACTTTGATTTTAAAACACGATGCCATTTGGTTTAGACCGTGGGCAGCATGTGTATGGTTAGCTTTAAGGAATTAAAATAATTGGACAACATGTGCTGTCAGATTATATTCCTACTGCCCATACTTTGGTTAAATAAACAAGTGATCAGCACACTTTAACAACCAAAAAGAGAGAGGGGCTGTCAGGGATTTCATGGGAGCTTGGTTATTTAAAACAAGTAAGTAGAAAAACAATAGGGGGGGCAATTTTGAGTTGTAAAACAGACTGTAAAGTGTTAAGGTTAGGCTATAAAAGAGGAGACCTTCCATTAGAAAAGGGGTTCATTTTTTTTGAGTCTTGAGAGATTCTGTGAGTAAGAAAACTGAAAAGGAAAAATAGAAAAAAATTTCAAAACATTGTGAATGAGTATTGTCTAGAAGAAACTGTGTAAGAGTCCAGTTTGATCAGGTTGTCTTCGTGGTTTTTGCTTTTCTGTCGTTTGCCAAGCTTTCTTGTGGTCATTGGATTTCTGTTGCTGTTACATTCAACATTCTGGGCTGTTATTTCCTACTCTGTTTTTCTGGGATTGTTTATTTGTTGCTCGACTCCTTGCTGAGCTTCATCATTGTTGGCTGGTCGTTGTTGCTGTGTTGTTGCTGTGAATCTGCTGTGCTGTTGTTTGCTGTGTACTATTCAGCTGATCCTTTTCCTTCTTCTTTTGTTCCTCTATACTAGGTACACAATTAATATTGTCCATGTAATTTGAAAGTCGAGCATGAATACAAAAGGGAAGATTTGAAGACATCTATGTCCACATGTAGTTGCTATATAGATGATTATGTAGTGTGTAATGGTTTACAATCTTGTTTGGGTATTGGAGTTGGTCCTTTCATATAGTGAATACAAAAAATGTAGTATGGTTTAATATCATATGTTGGTTAGGTTAACAGACAAAAGGATTGGCAGTATACTAGGCTATGTCTTGGAAATTAGTTGTGTTTTGTAATTAGCATTCTCTTTTAATGCATGTCAAAGAATAAAACTATCCGCCTTAGTTAATTTTCATTCTCTTTTGATAAACTGCCTCGTTATAATTATCAAGCCACACCCTTATAACAATTAGCACAAGTCCGCGCCCCTCAACCTTATGAAGGTCGAGCCCAGGTCAAAACAGACCAAACAGACCCGCCTCGGATAAACAGTGGCCCAGGTCTGGCCCATCCCGCATGAGCTGGATTTGGGCCCATAATGTTCGATCAGCTGTCCGTATGCATGGTCATGTTTCCTTATTCTGTAAAAGCATTTCGGATCCTGCTGTAAATAATCTGCAAGCATGTAAATAATTAAGAGATTTTCTTTTATTTTAGAGACAAACTTAATAGGAAATATAGTCATTATAGTTTTATCCTTTAAAATAAAAATGAGACGAGCCTCGACAAACAAAAATGTAGAAGCTGCGGGGCCCTCTAAATGTATATATTAAATACTTAGATTCCGGGACGGGCCGTTTAGCAAATTTCACGGCCCTTCCTAAAATAATAACACGATAGTCTCTTTAGGTGCGTGTTTAATAATCTACTTTCTTAAAACTTGGGGTGTGCATTTCATGCGACCCAGATCCAAATCCCAAAACATCAAATAAAATATGTTCCAGATTGTGGGTGCATTTCATGTGACGTAGTCCAAGGACATGTTTTAAGCGATGTTCACATCCTTTTGAAATAATAACAATAAAGCGGTAAAAAGTTAAAATTGGCACATTGGTTCATAATGGTATTTAAAATCAGATAAATAAGCCGAATATGACAGTTGAGCGACCGTGCTAGAACCACGGAACTCGGGAATGCCTAACACCTTCTCCCGGGTTAACAGAATTCCTTATCCGGATTTCTGGTGCGCAGACTGTAATATGGAGTCATTCTTTTCCTCGATTCGGGATTAAAATTGGTGACTTGGGACACCCTAAATCTCCCAAGTGGCGACTCTGAAATTAATAAACCAATCCCATTTCGATTGTCCTTTAATTGGAAAAACTCCCTTGCACCCTCTCTGGTGCGAAAAAAGGAGGTGTGACAGCTCTGGCGACTCTGCTGGGGATGTATATCCAGAACCACTGGTTCAGGGTTAAGAATTCGAGCTTAAAATAATTGTTATTATTTGGCTTTATCTATTATCTGATTTTTACATGTTTGAGCCTAATGTGTTAAATGCTGCTTTTACCGCTTTGATATTATTTGAACTGTATATAAACTGTGCCGAAACCCATATCCTTTCTGAGTCTTCTAAATCATGAAGAAGGGTGTACTTCGTACGACTTCTTTTCTGTATAGTGTCAAATCCTAATTTAGAACGAGGTTCGGACAAGTTGCTAAGCCGGTGAAGCTTCTGTATTCCCGGTACGCTGCCCCCCCCGGCTCGAGCTGTCCGCTCGGGTAAGCCAGGTCTAGAACAAACACCCAGGTTCTGAACCTAGTATAACAAAGCCACATTCCGGATCCCTAGTAGGAACGTTTATTTGCATCATGTGCATTTGACTTAGGGGACTCAACACAGGGGTTGGGTCCGTCTAGGAATAGCAACCTGAAATAGAAAAGGCCATCCTGATGCATCCTACTCACTGCTTGTGCATTTATTTGCTTCAAACATGCATGATGACCGGTTTTGAATGTTAGGAAATTTTTACAAAAAAAAATATAAAAAAAAAAATAGAAATAAACAAACCAGTTAGTTTATCACCCGAACTACGTCGGTTTGATTCTCACCGGATGTGAGATACGTAGGCAACCCTCATCGGGTCCAACTCTTTTTCCATTTTTACCAAAAATGATATACCATAAAGCATATATGTATATATGTATACACATGTATATAAATAAAAATTTTTTTGTTTTTGTCCAAAGATTTTTGGTTAGAGTCAAAATAAAGGGTTTTGTTTTCACCTAAAAGGTCACCCTAATAAATGTGCAGGATGAACACAGAGCAAAATGAACCATTCTCAGCCCTCAGCGAGGTCCCTCTACAACTCCACATGTGGTGGAATGACTTGGAAGCCGATAGCAAAGGGGTAATAGGAAGAATATTGGGAGGTTTTGTAAATTTGTTGGGTGTTGAGCCGAGGACAGATATTCTTGAAGCTCTAATACCATTTTGGGACCCCACCTGCAATGTATTCCGTTTTGTTGACTTTGAACTTTCACCGACACTTGAGGAAGTTGCCGGATATGCGGGACTGAATGAGAAGTTAAGAGGGCAATATTTGCTTTCGCCAAGGCCAGTGTCCCCGCATGCGTTTCTGGATCTACTAAGCATTAGTCGGAAGGTACAACATGACGATTTATCGAGAGGGTGTTGTGATCTCCATTTCTTGTATCAGCGGTACAGGACCCCGCAGGGTTTCGAGGAACCAAACCTTGGGCTAACTCACGGCGGGAACAGAAACAAATGGGAAGCAAGACGTACTTTGGCTTTTATCACAGCATTCTTGGGAGTCATGGTCTGCCCAAGGAAGGACAAAAAGATAGAGATAGGTCTGGTAGGGATGGCCGACGTGGCAATCAAAAGAACCAATAGTACTGTGGTTCCTTTGATTTTGTCCGAAATCTACCGGGCTCTAACTATATGCCGAGAAGGAGGTACGTTTTTCTAAGGTTGCAACCTGTTACTTCAGCTATGGATGCAGGAACACCTCCATCACCGAGTAGGATACATGAACCACGGGTTGACCGAGAGGAATTGTATCAGCGGATTCAAGAAGCGCATGACAGGCGCCAGATTTCCTGAAGGTGTCGAAGAATGGTTTACACGGTTAAGGTCAACAACATCTGACCAAATTGAATGGGCATTTGGTTGGTTGACTGATACTGAGGTTATCTACATGTCGGCTGAAGAATGTCATGTTCTCTTAATGGGGCTTCGCAGCATCCAGCCATATGCCCCTCATCGGGTATTACGACAACTGGGCAGGTTTCAAGTAGTCCCTAATGATGAAAATCTGAGCAAGCATGCCTTGGAATTGAGCCCGGGAGTCATATTCCCCGAGGGGAAGATTAGAAAACTGTGGCATGAATGTAGATTCTTGGAGCCCAAAACCATGGTACGAGAGCTAGCTAAAGGTGAGGTAGACCCAAAGTACGGTGCTTGGTTCGAAAGAAGGTTTCAGACTCGGCAAAGACCTGCTAAAAGGGCCCACGTCCAACACTTCACCAATGATTCACAAGAGCAATGGGGATGGTTAAAAAGGGAGAAAGGTTACCGGGTCGAAATCGGGAAGCTAAAGCAACAAGTTGAAAGGCTTGTATTTGAGAACAATGTGCAAGTCGCCTCGGAGCAGGCTGAAAGAAACAAGTTAGCCCAAGAAAACCAAACCTTGAAGGCTCGCCTTCGCCAAGCCAGTAAGAGTAACGTTGACCGACAGAAGCGTCGCTCTGATGAAAGATTGATAGCAAGATTGAGAAATCAGGTCGGCCAAAGCCAAGAAGAATTAGAACAATCAAAAGCTTGCATAACAAGGATGAAGGTCAGATGGGCAAAGTACGCAATGGCCCGGAAGCAGCGTTTGCAACAGGTCATAAGTGATTATGAAATGAGCATCAGAATATTAAGGGAGACGAGCTCCACTCTACATGATCGGATCGTCAAACAAGCACGAGACGCCCAGGCTGACAGAAGACAGTGCTACGATGCAATGGCCTGCATGGAAAGACAAATGGAGTTGTTTCAGGATCGACTTGCCGACGATGCTCAGGCACTGGGGTTGAAAAACCAACAAATCAGGCAGTTGCTCAGTGAAAGAGATGGCATCCGAGCAAGGATTGATGAAATAGGGCATTACATCTACATGAAATGCTTGGCATGTGAGCAAACACCTCGGAAGACCCTCCTTGTTTCCATCATTGGCTGCGTCCGCCGGATTATGAACGAGTTGAAGAGCCTGCAAAGAGACCTTACCCCTAGAGCCGCGAAAAGGCCGAATGATGCCTCGCGAGCCCTTAAATTGGAGAATTAGTTTTGGTCAAGTCCTGTTTATTTGGCTTTGGTTGTTTTTCCATATGTTGTTTTCTTTTCATTAAACCACGTTTAAAACCGTGGAGTCTGTACTTCTGCTATTTTTATTTTAAGTACTGTGTAATAGCAAATTTTGATAATGAAATTAAGTGACTCCAGAAGAATTACTGTGTGTCTTTGCTTTGAGGCAGAACTACGCCTGGTCTGATTCGCGCGGGGACGTGATACGTAGGCAATCCCCATAAGATTCGACCGCTTTTAATAAATAAAGAAAAGAAAATGTAAATAGAATAAAACGCAGGGTTTCGCAAAATACTTTAAAGAGACAAATGAGCAAACCGGGATGACGCATGTTGTTTGAAGCAAAGCATGTAGAAACGGTTAACTGCCTAGGTGCATTGCATCCTCTATGTGTTATGATCAAATCTGTTAAGCTCTAACACTAACAAAGTTTGTTGTTGTCTGATACCAGACAGTTAGTTGTTAAAGAATTCTGGCAACACATTCATACCAAACCAGATCCAAAGGACCGATAGCATCAAGCATGACTACTTCGGAGAATAGTAATGAGGAAGAAAGGCCGATGAGCCAGTTGCTAAAAGAGGCAATGGAAAAGATTGAAAGGATGGGACTAGAGATGCATGCAATGCAGCTAGCCCTGGCCAAAACACAAAAGAGCCCTGAGACACTGGGACACATGCCGGAATACCCTCACTCTGGCCCTTCCACAAGCCGCCCAAATCCCCTCTATCATCAAGAAAGAAGCCCTCACGATTCCCAAGCTCCACCACCCCATCAACCTCTCCCAACACCCAACATTCCCATTTTTGTGGGACCTACATCAGCTCCTTTGCAGCGAACAACTAGTGAGCCATTGTTTCAGGCTCACGACACCCAATACTATCCCCCTGAGCCTACATTCCACGCACCGGAACCACAGGCTTACAATCCCCATTTGGAAGTACCAGCAGAGGTTGAGAAGCCGGTTAAGGCCCCTGAACAGGAAGAAGTGTTGAGAAAGTTCAAAAGCCTGGAGCAATCCTTCAGGAACTTGCACGGGCTGGGCAGTCAAGTCAGCGTGGCATACAAAGATCTGTGCCCTTTCCCAGATGTCCAACTCCCGGCTGGGTTCAAGATGCCCAAGTTTGATTTATATGAAGGGCACGGTGATCCCATGGCACATTTGCGGGGATTCTGTAGCAAAATGAGAGGGGCAGGAGGCAAGGATGAGCTTTTGATAGCTTATTTCGGCCAAAGTCTGAGCGGATCTGCACTGGAATGGTATACCAGGCAGGATTTCAGCAGGTGGTACACGTGGGATGATCTGGCACAGGCTTTTGCAGGTCATTTCCAGTACAATCTAGAGATAGTCCCTGACCGTCTCACGTTATTGAGAACTGGGAAGAAACCCGGGGAAAGTTTTCGCGAGTTCGGATTCCGCTGGAGAGAACAAGCAGCTAGAGTCGATCCTCCCATGAGAGAGGGAGAGATGGTGGACTATTTTTTGCAGACATTGGATCCAACCTACTTTGGTCACTTGGTGACGACGGTTGGAAAATCTTTCAACGAGGTGGTCAAAATTGGGGTCATGATAGAAGAAGGTTTGAGGTCGGACAAGATCTTGAATTATTCGGCGCTTAAGGCCACAACCCAGGCTATTCAAAGCGGCACGGGAGGTGCGCTGAGAAGAAATAAAGAAGAGGTTGCCACGATCGAGGCAGGCAGTTGGTCCAGGGCTGGCAGGCCGCACTACAACCAACCCAGGCCTCACAGGTCAAACTACCCATACAACCCACCACAAAATTTCTATCCACCTCGAGAACCACATTGTTCCGTACACCAAGCCCAGGTATACACTCAGCCTCCGGTTCGCTCACAATGGCACGCACCGGCTCCCCAAAACATATATGCACCACCACAAAACACCTACCCTCCACCAAGGGCATATAGAAATCCTTCAGGGGCAGGTTTCCGGGGAAATCCAGATGCCAGGAATGACAGGTTGCGGAAGCAAAGAACCTTCACCGAACTGGGAGAAACCTACACCGCTGTGTTCCACAAGCTACGGCAATTGGGTTTGGTTAGTCCTGTCCATACTCGGGAACCAAATCCCCCGCCTCAGAATTTGGATCGTTCAATCAGTTGTGAATACTGTTCAGGGATGCTCGGGCACGATACCGAGAAGTGTTGGAAGTTAAGGCATGCCATACAGGATCTTATTGACACCAATAAGATCGAGGTCCAGACACCGGAGGCCCCTAACATCAACCAAAACCCACTGCCAGCGCACCACGAAGCTCACATGATTGAGTTGGTGTGTGAGGGAGGTGATGATGATCCAAGCTGCCCCGAAAGAAGTCTTAACCAGTGGAGCAACGAGTATACAGCCGCAGGGTGAAGGCGTCAAGCCGGTAGTGATATTGGGGAAGAGCCCGTCCGTCATAGCAAGCAAACCCGAGCCAAGCAAGTTGGTAATACCAGGGATCCTGCCCACACCGGCAGTCATGTTGAAAGGGGTATGTAGAGAACGGGTGACCATAAAGCCGGTGGTCCAACTGCCGATGATTGACAGCAGGGCTGTGCCCTGGAAATATGAAAAGGCAGTGGTGACGTACCAAGGAAAACAGGTGGAAGAAGTCAGTTGTGAAGCGCAAGGGCTGACTCGATCAGGTCGATGTTTTGCTCCGGTGGAGTTAAGAAAAACCAACCCAGTGGCAACCAAGAAGCCAGTGTCAGAAGAAGAGGCTGAAGAATTCCTGAGGAAGATGAAAGTACAAGACTATTCTGTGGTTGAGCAGCTGAGAAAAACAACTGCCCAGATCTCACTATTGTCATTACTCCTCCATTCCGAGGAACATCGTCGGGCCCTGTTAAAGATACTGAACGAGGCCCATGTACCCAGTGAGATTTCTGTAAACCACCTGGAAACCATTGCCAGCAAGATTTTCGAGGTGAACAGAGTGACATTCTCAGATGATGACCTGCCGGTGGAAGGAACAGAGCACAATAAAGCTCTATACCTAGCTGTCAAATGTGAAGACTCGGTGGTAACCCGAGTATTGGTGGATAACGGCTCAAGCGCCAATATTTGTCCATTATCCACCCTGGACCAGTTAAAGATTGACCGTGGAAGAATCCGGGAGAATAGCATCTGTGTCCGGGGGTTTGACGGAAACGGAACAGCCACTGTGGGGGATGTTGTACTTGAATTGACCATTGGTCCGGTCCTATTTACCATGTAATTCCAGGTATTGGACGCCACGATATCTTACAACTTGCTGTTAGGACGACCCTGGATTCATGCAGCTAAAGCGGTGCCTTCCACCCTACATCAGACAGTGAAGTTCGAGTGGGAAAGACAAGATGTCGTGTTGCACGGCGAGGATACAACGTGCACCATGGGCGGAACCATTGTACCTTTCATAGAAACCGCTGATGACAAAGGTCCTTGGGTCTACCAGATTTTCAATACAGGGTCGGCCAACAAAATTTCTGAAGGAGAAATCATCCCGCACCCCAGGGTAGCTGCCGCAACAGTCATGATGATATCAGAAATGTTGGGTAATGGATTCGTGCCGGGAAAAGGCCTAGGAGTCGAGCTTCAAGGGATAGTCCAACCTGTCTCCCTTCCTAAGAATCTGGAAACTTTCGGGTTGGGGTTCAAACCAACCGCAACAGACAGGAAGCAAGCGCGAAAAATAAGAGGGTCTGGTTTCTGCCTAAACCAGTGCCACGCCTCTCAAGGTCTTTTGTTAAAGCAAGTGCCAAGGGGTCAGTGATCCCAAAGATTCGAGGACCTTTGATCGGTATAAATGAAGACCTGAATCAGAGTTTTGAGAGGCTGTTCGCGGATGTCAGTATGGTGGAAGCTGGAGAAGGTTCCAGCAGAGCAGAGATACAATTTGTGGGGCCTGAGGCCAAGACCAACAATTGGACGGTTACTCCTCTTCCTGTCCGAGGGGAGTCTTGGTAGTAGGCTTTGATTAATGTTTTGTTTGTTTATTTGTTTGATCGGATTATTCAAGGGTGTAATCCAAATTTTACTTTCGTTTTGTAAAAGTGTGAACCCTTTTATCCCGCAAATTTAATAAAGTTCTCTTCTTTTGTCTCATTTTAATTTTTGTCTTGTTCTTTTTCTTTCTGAACAGTTCTCTTTTTACTGGTTCTAATGACATGGCATGCACAGCGGATCTTCGACCTAGTCTAATAAATCAATCTGAAACCGACTCAATGATGCAAAAGGTCGTTTGTGACGATGAATCTGAATGTGACGAAGGTGAAGCCTTCGAAGAAATAAACAGAGAACTGTGCCAGTTTGAAGAGAAACCCAAGCCTAACTTAAATGACACCGAGGCGGTGAATCTAGGAGACGCTGATAACGTCCAAGAGACCAAAATTAGCATCCACATTGAGCCGAATGTCAGAGCAGAATTGATCAAAACTCTCAGGGAATTCAAAGACGTTTTTGCCTGGTCATATGATGATATGCCTGGATTAAGCACCAATTTAGTGGTTCACAAATTACCCACTGACCCTGCATACCCTCCGGTCAAGCAAAAACTAAGGAAATTTAAAACAGAAATGAGTGTAAAGATCAAGGAAGAAGTGATTAAGCAGTTACAAGCGAAGGTCATTCGGGTCACTCGATATCCCGAGTGGTTGGCCAATGTGGTACCAGTCCCAAAGAAGGATGGAAAAATCAGGGTGTGCGTTGATTACCGCAACCTCAACAAAGCAAGTCCCAAGGACAATTTTCCGCTGCCCAACATTCATATCTTAATCGACAATTGCGCAGGGCGCGAGATCGGATCCTTTGTGGATTGCTATGCAGGTTATCATCAGATCCTAATGGATGAGGAGGATGCTGAGAAGACAGCGTTTATTACGCCATGGGGAAGCTACTGCTATTGGGTAATGCCGTTCGGGTTAAAGAATGCTGGGGCAACATACATGCGAGCAATGACTGCGGTGTTTCATGACATGATACACAAGGAAATTGAGGTGTACGTCGATGATGTGATTATCAAATCTTGGCGTCAGGAGGACCATGTAGCAGACCTAAGGAGATTTTTCCAAAGACTCCGGAGGTATGATATCAAGCTTAACCCGGCCAAATGCGCATTCGGGGTTCCATCAGGAAAGTTGCTAGGATTCATCGTCAGTCGACGGGGGATTGAGTTAGACCCATCCAAAATTGAATCCATCCGAGATTTGCCACCGCCAAGGAACAAAACAGAGGTAATGAGTTTGCTGGGTAGACTCAATTACATCAGCAGGTTCATCGCTCAACTCACAGCAACTTGTGAGCCCATATTTCGGCTGCTGAGAAAGGATGCTGCGGTAGGTTGGACGGCAGAGTGTCAGGAGGCTTTCGACCAAATCAAAGGGTATCTGTCTAATCCACCCGTATTGGTCCCACCTAAGCCCGGGAAACCCCTAATCCTTTACCTGACGGTCTTGGAAAATTCATTTGGTTGTGTACTGGGGCAACATGACGACACAGGGAGGAAGGAGCAAGCCATCTACTATCTTAGCAAGAAATTCACAGTGCATGAGGTCAAGTACACTCAACTCGAGAAAACGTGCTGCGCCCTAACTTGGGTAGCTCAGAAGTTGAAGCACTACCTGTCTTCATATACTACTTATCTCATATCCCGCTTGGACCCATTGAAGTATATCTTTCAGAAACCTATGCCCACGGGAAGGTTGGCAAAGTGGCAAATTCTGCTCACAGAGTTTGATATCATCTACGTAACGAGGACGGCCATGAAAGCCCAGGCACTGGCAGACCATTTGGCAGAGAATCCCGTTGATGAAAAATACGAGCCTTTAAGAATGTATTTTCCTGACGAAGAGGTGATGCATACGAATGAGTTGGAATTACCTGAAGAACCGGGTTGGAAGCTTTTCTTCGATGGAGCTGCAAACGCAAAAGGGGTTGGAATAGGAGCGGTACTCATTTCTGAAACAGGACGGCAGTATCCTGTTACGGCTCAACTACGCTTCTATTGCACCAACAATATGGCCGAGTATGAGGCTTGCATTCTGGGTCTGCGCTTGGCTGCTGACATGGATGTCCAAGACGTCTTGGTCTTGGGAGACTCGGACCTCTTGGTACATCAAATTCAGGGTGAATGGGAAACCCGAGATCTAAAGATCATACCATACCGACAATGCTTTCATGATCTGAGCAAGAAATTTCGATCGGTGAAGTTCAAACACATCCCGAGAGTTCACAATGAGGTTGCGGATGCCTTGGCCACCTTGGCATCAATGCTGCACCACCCTGACAAAATGTATGTTGATCCTCTACACATCCAGGTCCGTGATCAGCACGCCTACTGCAATGCCGTAGAAGAAGAAGCAGATGGCAAACCCTGGTTTCATGATATCAAGGAATACCTCAGGATGGGGATATATCCGGAACATGCCTCTGGAGACCAAAAAAGAGCCCTTCGGCGTTTGTCAAATGGTTTCTTCCTCAGTGGAGGAGTATTGTACAAAAGAACCCCGGATTTGGGATTGTTGAGATGCATAGATGCCAGTCAAGCAACGTCGGTTATGGCAGAAGTACATGCCGGAGTTTGTGGGCCGCACATGAGCGGATATGTATTGGCAAGAAAGATCCTTCGAACAGGGTGTTATTGGCTAACCATGAAACACGACGGTATCACTTTCGTGAGGAAATGCCATCAGTGCCAGATACATGGAGATTTGATTCATTCCCCGCCAACAGAGTTACATACGATGTCAGCACCCTGGCCGTTTGTAGCATGGGGCATGGATGTCATTGGGCCCATCGAGCCAGCAGCGTCCAACGGTCATAGGTTCATTCTAGTGACCATTGACTACTTCACCAAATGGGTTGAGGCTAAAACCTTCAAATCAGTAACCAAGAAGGCAGTGGTGGACTTTGTTCACTCCCATATCATCTGTAGATTTGGGATCCCAAAAGTGATCATCACGGATAACGGTGCGAATCTTAATAGCAGCTTGATGAGAGAGGTATGCCAACAATTTAAGATTACACACCGCAATTCCACCCCATATCGTCCTAAGGCAAATGGAGCAGTCGAAGCAGCCAATAAGAATATCAAGAAGATACTGCGAAAAATGGTGGAAGGGTCCAGACAATGGCACGAGAAATTACCCTTTGCCTTGTTGGGTTACCGCACTACCGTCCGGACTTCCATAGGCACAACTCCTTATTTGTTGGTGTATGGAACTGAGGCCGTGATACCAGCGGAGGTCGAAATTCCGTCCCTCCGAATTGTCGCTGAAGCCGGAATTGATGATGATGAATGGATCAAAGCTCGCTTGGAACAGTTGAGCCTGATAGATGAGAAAAGATTGGCAGTAGTGTGTCATGGTCAGCTGTACCAGAAGAGAATGGCAAGAGCGTATAATAAAAAGGTGCGCCCTAGGAAATTTGAAGTAGGGCAGCAAGTATTAAAGAAGATCCTCCCACATCAGGTCGAGGCAAAAGGCAAATTCGCCCCAAATTGGCAAGGGCCTTATATCGTGACCAGAGTATTGGCCAATGGTGCTTTGTGTTTGACAGATGTCGAAGGTAGATGTGTCGACATGGCTATCAATTCAGATGCAGTCAAGAGATATTATGCGTAACTTCTTTAATTACGGCAATTTTTGGTTTATTTGTTTGTATTTGGCATTTGTTGAATAATGAGATGACGGAGGCAATTCTTTCTTCTATCCAAACACTTTTAACCCTCGCTTCCCCCTTTGAGCCTTAAGCAATTCTTTCAATACCCCTCTTTTGGAATCACTAATGGGAAAGATATGAAAAAAAAGAAGAAAAGAAAGGAAAAGAAAAGAAAAAGAAAAAGAAAAGGAAAAGAAAATGAAAAGAAAGAAAAGAAAAATCAAGGAATATAAAACCGTGGGAACTACGTTTGACCTGATTCCTCAAAGAGGATACGTAGGCGCCTCACGGCTCGGTCATAGTATGCATCATAGCAAATATAGGATGCATAATGTACATAGTGTGCATAATAGGCACAATGTGCGTAACGCACATAGCTCAACATAAGCATAAAAAATAAATTCCCCAAGCAAGAAAACTGGGGCAGAGGTTATGTTTTAAGTTCCAACAAAGGTTTGATTCCAAAAGTTGTAGCACATCACCCTTCAAATTGTTTTCATTTTTGTAGCCTTTTCTTCAATCCCACACCAAAACCAACATCAACCTCCAAAAGACCTCCCGATCAATGTTCGAGAGATGCCAAGTCCGGCGAATAAGGCCGAGGATAATACACTGATCCCAAGCAAAGAAGAGGATCGTAAGACTGGAAATGAGTTGATGGTCAAGGGAATCTCCAGAAAGGAGGGACGTATCTACAACACCCCGATTTCCCGAAAGAAATAAAATGAGAGAGTCTTATCGGTGAAGACCTTCACAGGCACCGAGAGGCGATGTAAGATGAGGGATATGAAATGAGAGAGTCTTATTGGTGAAAACCTTCACAGGCACCATAAGGCGCCGGGAGATGAGAGAAAAGAGAGAGTCTCATTAGTGAAAACCCCTCGAATGGCACTATGAGGCGACGAGACAGATCAGCAAAGCTACCACATTCGAAACGAAATGAACACTCCTTTATCATTCCCAGCAAGTCAAACCATCGAGCAGATCAATTGATACAAATAGACTGGGTCGGAATCTATGGTGCACGCCATGATCACGGGGACCAGTTGTGTCCTCCAGATAAGTTCTTTTGATTGTGTCCTCCCACAAAATATTGGTTCAGAAAGATTTTCTCCTTTCCATATCTTTATTTCTTTTCCTAAAATGTGTCTTTAAAGGATTTTTCAAAGCTTACTACCAGAAACCGAAGGGGAATTCATCCCAATGCAGGATAATACAAACAGTCTTAAGGGCCGGTCCCAAGCAATGCAATGATTGTGCCCGGAAATTTTGGAAGAAGTAAGCTCCAAAAGGGAGTGGTTTCGGGAGTTAGAAGCAGACTCCCACATCATGTGTTTAAAGAGAAAGCAGAAAAGGGGATAAGTTGAAAACCAATCCCCAGCAGGCTAGAGACCCCCAACAGGCAACTTTGCCCGCCAACCAATTATGGGGACAAAGAGCAAGAAAGGGGGAAGAGAGAAAGACGGCTCGCCAGAAAGGCACCCTCTACCACCACGATTAAAACTGATTAAATCCTTTTGTCTGCTGCAGGAAAACAAAGGATTGATGATGGCAGCAAGATGCACCGCCATGGAAGTCACCAAAAACCGGGGCAGAAAATTTTCTGCCAATTGTCGAAAATTTTCTCGGAAGAACGGGAAAGCAATTTCAATACATTCAAGTTCTAGGTCGCCCACCAGTATAATGCGGGAATACTTTTAAGTTCTAGGTCGCCCACCAGTATAATGCGGGAATACATTTAAGTTCTAGGTCGCCCACCAGTATAATGCGGGAATACTTTTAAGTTCTAGGTCGCCCACCAGTATAATGCGGGAATACATTCAAGTTCTAGGTCGCCCACCAGTATAATGCGGGAATACATTTTAAGTTCTAGGTCGCCCACCAGTATAATGCGGGAATACTTTTAAGTTCTAGGTCGCCCACCAGTATAATGCGGGAATACTTTTAAGTTCTAGGTCGCCCACCAGTATAATGCGGGAATACATTTAAGTTCTAGGTCGCCCACCAGTATAATGCGGGAATACTTTTAAGTTCTAGGTCGCCCACCAGTATAATGCGGGAATACATTTTAAGTTCTAGGTCGCCCACCAGTATAATGCGGGAATACTTTTAAGTTCTAGGTCGCCCACCAGTATAATGCGGGAATACATTTAAGTTCTAGGTCGCCCACCAGTATAATGCGGGAATACATTTAAGTTCTAGGTCGCCCACCAGTATAATGCGGGAATACTTTTAAGTTCTAGGTCGCCCACCAGTATAATGCGGGAATACATTTAAGTTCTAGGTCGCCCACCAGTATAATGCGGGAATACATTTTAAGTTCTAGGTCGCCCACCAGTATAATGCGGGAATACATTTAAGTTCTAGGTCGCCCACCAGTATAATGCGGGAATACATTTTAAGTTCTAGGTCGCCCACCAGTATAATGCGGGAATACTTTTAAGTTCTAGGTCGCCCACCAGTATAATGCGGGAATACATTTAAGTTCTAGGTCGCCCACCAGTATAATGCGGGAATACTTTTAAGTTCTAGGTCGCCCACCAGTATAATGCGGGAATACATTCAAGTTCTAGGTCGCCCACCAGTATAATGCTGGAATACATTTAAGTTCTAGGTCGCCCACCAGTATAATGCGGGAATACATTTTAAGTTCTAGGTCGCCCACCAGTATAATGCGGGAATACTTCTAAGTTCTAGGTCGCCCACCAGTATAATGCGGGAATACATTTAAGTTCTAGGTCGCCCACCAGTATAATGCGGGAATACATTTTAAGTTCTAGGTCGCCCACCAGTATAATGCGAGAATACTTTTAAGTTCTAGGTCGCCCACCAGTATAATGCAGGAATACTTTTAAGTTCTAGGTCGCCCACCAGTATAATGCGGGAATATATTCAATTTCTAGGTCGCCCACCAGTATAATGCGGGAATACATTTAAGTTCTAGGTCGCCCACCAGTATAATGCGGGAATACATTTAAGTTCTAGGTCGCCCACCAGTATAATGCGGGAATACATTTAAGTTCTAGGTCGCCCACCAGTATAATGCGGGAATACATTTAAGTTCTAGGTCGCCCACCAGTATAATGCGGGAACACTTTTAGCTCTAGAGTTTGGAGTCAGTAGCCCCACCTGAAGACGGAAGGTTACAACAGAGAGCCCCAAGCAGGAAAAACAATAAAATCCCCAGCGCCAAGAAGCAGAAGTCTGCCAAAGCAAGCGCACATTCAAAAGGAAGGAAGAACGCGTCTCAGAAGAAGCAGTTCAGAAACATTATGGCATGCCCAACATAACAATTCTGATAAAAAACCATACCGCTGAAGAAACCATTGAATGATTTAAGGAAGAAAGCCATGTTCCCAGCAAATCAAGCAAAGTGATGAGAACTGACATTCAGAAAAGGTGAAGGACCAGCATCATCTCCAAGTTCACAAAATAAAGGCGTCAGAGGAAAGCGTTAGCCGACAAGAAAGCAAGGCAACAAGAACAAGTGGAAGATGGATAAGATATCATGATCCTCAGTCTAGCTTAGCTTCTTGTTTTCCTTTTAGAGCAATGTAACAGGGAGATCGGTTGAGCAGTAGCATCCTACAACAGCATACAACAGCGCACAACAACAGCAAGCATTACAGCCACACGGTAGTCCCAGCTACCAAAATTTCCCGAACTACATTGACCTGATTCCTGTTCAGCCCAGGATATGTAGGAAACCTCTGAAGCAAAGGTTCGGTCAAATCTTTTTCAAAAAATGCTTCACACGGAGTATTCGGACGGGCAAAAATCGCTCGCTTATCTTTGCGCGAAAACCCTTCGTGTCTTCGTGCAAAGAGGGGCAGCTGTAAGCACGTGATTTTTGCCTCACGGACGATCGCTCCAAAAGAAAATAAAAATAGTGACAAATGGTTTCGCTGTACAATTTTTCGATCTTTCCGTAACATGTGTTGTTGGTCATTTGTGGGTCCGTCCATTTTGCATCTAGTCATTATCAAACAAAAATACAAAAATATGTGTCAGTAAAAGAAAATTCAAAAAATATATATATATATATAGGTGTGCATCGTTCGTTCTAGGCTTTTAGTTAACTTACTTGAATATTTGGTGATAATTGTGTTAAAATGTTCCATTGTTGTTTAGTTTTAATTTCATTATTTTATTGTCTATTATTTTATTTTTTGTTTTAAAAGAAAAATGAAACTAGAAAAACAAAAAGGGAAGAAAATCGGTTGGGCCCAAAAAAAATGAAACAAAAACAGGCCCAAACCAGCACTCAACCCAGTCCAAACCAGGCCTTCCCTGACCACCTCCCGAAACGACGCCGCATCATGCGTCTGATCTGGGCCGTTCAAACTCTCGATCCAACGGCTCAGGACCTCTATCAGTAACCCGTTTCAAAACCCGACCCAGGAACCAATCCGATCCAACCCCTCACTTAAACCAAACGACCCCGTTTAACTACCAAACGACCCCGTCTCATTTCTCAGCATCAGATCCAAGCCGTTGAGATCATCTGATCTAACGGCTCAGATCCAATCAGCCTCCCCATATATAAACTCAACCCTTCACCCCACGCCCCCTATCCGAACCCCACCCCTCACTCGTCTCCTTCCCCGAGCTGAAACCCCAAACCCTAGCAAGCCGCCCTAGCTTCCCCTCCACCAAAACCCGGCGGCACGAACGCCGGTGACCACCCCCTTCACACCCCTAAAGCATCCAACCACCCTGAACACGAATCCACTAACCACGAACCTCGAATCACCTCCTATCATCTCGAATCTGGATTTGAAGATTCGAGACAAAACTCGATCTATGCCAAACCACCCCATCTTCATACCAGACACTCCCCTGACCTTCCTCGTGACCAAACCAAGCTTGGTTTGGTCCGAATCTACCCACAACTCCCTAAAAATCAGATCTGGAAATCCAGACCTTAGAACACATGCACCTGGGGAATCTGGCCGGCCTTGACAAGGGTTTGAGGTCTAATAGACCTTAATCAAGGTGTTCTCATGTGAGAACACCCTGATTAAAGTTTGTTCGGCTTCATGAGTTTGAAATTGAGTCAGATTTGGGTCATTTTGATTTCAAACTCTTTTTGGTAAGTTTTCCTTTCTTTTGTTTTATTTCTAATTAAGTTGTCAGCATATTTCTTTGTGTTTGTTTGTTATTTTGTTATTTTTCATTCGGATTTCTTCCATCTCTGTTAAAGGCCTTTTTATTTGGCCAATTGTCTTATGTTTGTGTTCTGAATATACCCTGTGATATACGTGCTCATCAATTAGATTAGTCGTCAAACGAGTTTAATTCACATAAGTTCCCAGTGTTTGAACAAATTTGTCTGAAGTCATTCGGGACTCTATACGTGTTGTTTATATGAACGATTGATTGTTATGTGTTACGATTAATATAGTCGAGTTGATATATGTCGTCAATTAGTTTCAATCATTAATGGTAACAACTTGATTCGTATTGCTTATTTCTGCTGTGATCGTATTTAAGTCCCATTAGGAACTGAATTGTATTGCCTATTGATTTTGTTCAAATCGAATTAAAGAACATCTAGGGGAAAGGTTATAATGGCAGATTCAGACTTTGATTTTAAAACACGATGCCATTTGGTTTAGACCGTGGGCAGCATGTGTATGGTTAGCTTTAAGGAATTAAAATAATTGGACAGCATGTGCTGTCAGATTATATTCCTACTGCCCATACTTTGGTTAAATAAACAAGTGATCAGTACACTTTAACAACCAAAAAGAGAGAGGGGCTGTCAGGGATTTCATGGGAGCTTGGTTATTTAAAACAAGTAAGTAGAAAAACAATAGGGGGGGCAATTTTGAGTTGTAAAACAGACTGTAAAGTGTTAAGGTTAGGCTATAAAAGAGGAGACCTTCCATTAGAAAAGGGGTTCATTTTTTTTGAGTCTTGAGAGATTCTGTGAGTAAGAAAACTGAAAAGGAAAAACAGGAATAAATTTCAAAACATTGTGAATGAGTATTGTCTAGAAGAAACTGTGTAAGAGTCCAGTTTGATCAGGTTGTCTTCGTGGTTTTTGCTTTTCTGTCGTTTGCCAAGCTTTCTTGTGGTCATTGGATTTCTGTTGCTGTTACATTCAACATTCTGGGCTGTTATTTCCTACTCTGTTTTTCTGGGATTGTTTATTTGTTGCTCGACTCCTTGCTGAGCTTCATCATTGTTGGCTGGTCGTTGTTGCTGTGTTGTTGTTGTGAATCTGCTGTGCTGTTGTTTGCTGTATACTATTCAGCTGATCCTTTTCCTTCTTCTTTTGTTCCTCTATACCAGGTACACAACTAATACTGTCCATGTAATTTGAAAGTCGAGCATGAATACAAAAGGGAAGATTTGAAGACATCTATGTCCACATGTAGTTGCTATATAGATGATTATGTAGTGTGTAATGGTTTACAATCTTGTTTGGGTATTGGAGTTGGTCCTTTCATATAGTGAATAAAAAAAATGTAGTATGGTTTAATATCATATGTTGGTTAGGTTAACAGACAAAAGGATTGGCAGTATACTAGGCTATGTCTTGGAAATTAGTTGTGTTTTGTAATTAGCATTCTCTTTTAATGCATGTCAAAGAATAAAACTATCCGCCTTAGTTAATTTTCATTCTCTTTTGATAAACTGCCTCGTTATAATTATCAAGCCACACCCTTATAACAATTAGCACAAGTCCGCGCCCCTCAACCTTATGAAGGTCGAGCCCAGGTCAAAACAGACCAAACAGACCCGCCTCGGATAAACAGTGGCCCAGGTCTGGCCCATCCCGCATGAGTTGGATTTGGGCCCATAATGTTCGATCAGCTGTCCGTATGCATGGTCATGTTTCCTTATTCTGTAAAAGCATTTCGGATCCTGCTGTAAATAATCTGCAAGCATGTAAATAATTAAGAGATTTTCTTTTATTTTAGAGACAAACTTAATAGGAAATATAGTCATTATAGGTTTATCCTTTAAAATAAAAATGAGACGAGCCTCGACAAACAAAAATGTAGAAGCTGCGGGGCCCTCTAAATGTATATATTAAATACTTAGATTCCGGGACGGGCCGTTTAGCAAATTTCACGGCCCTTCCTAAAATAATAACACGATAGTCTCTTTAGGTGCGTGTTTAATAATCTACTTTCTTAAAACTTGGGGTGTGCATTTCATGCGACCCAGATCCAAATCCCAAAACATCAAATAAAATATGTTCCAGATTGTGGGTGCATTTCATGTGACGCAGTCCAAGGACATGTTTTAAGCGATGTTCACATCCTTTTGAAATAATAACAATAAAGCGGTAAAAAGTTAAAATTGGCACATTGGTTCATAATGGTATTTAAAATCAGATAAATAAGCCGAATATGACAGTTGAGCGACCGTGCTAGAACCACGGAACTCGGGAATGCCTAACACCTTCTCCCGGGTTAACAGAATTCCTTATCCGGATTTCTGGTGCGCAGACTGTAATATAGAGTCATTCTTTTCCTCGATTCGGGATTAAAATTGGTGACTTGGGACACCCTAAATCTCCCAAGTGGCGACTCTGAAATTAATAAACCAATCCCATTTCGATTGTCCTTTAATTGGAAAAACTCCCTTGCACCCTCTCTGGTGCGAAAAAAAGGAGGTGTGACAGCCACTATGCATTCCACTAGCCAAGAACTTTCCATTGATCCTATCTACCAAAGAACCACTATACATCCCATGCTCATCATGCCCATAGAAAATATACATCTCCAACCAAGGTAGAAACCATCAAGGACTCTCCAAGTTCCCCTTGCACAAACCAGACCTGCCAGGACTGAATCTTCTAACCCGACCATGCTACGCAAACCATCAAAACCTAAGAGCATTGCCGCAAAATACCTGTAGGAACTCATTACCTCGAATACACACAAGGAGTTAATCATATCCTTACCATACTGATCCGGTCTACTATCAAGTTGTTCGATCTATCTAAACTTCCTTCTGATTCATCTTCAACTTGCAATTCCCTCTTGCTATAGCGCCATAATTCTTCAACCTAGGCTTACCACACAAGATCCAAGCATAAAACCACACTGTCTAAGAACCATAAGCCGCTAACTACTCTCTCAAACATTCCAAAAAACATTACATTCGAAATACTTCGCTCTGAAGAACTTCCTATGGATCTAAATCCGTTACCTCCTAATATTAATACATAGAATCCCACAATTAATATAGAAAACACCACAAGTCTTGACGTCTTCCAAGGAAAATTCAGTTCCTAACCACACATACAACTTGAAAATATCCAATTGTTACATGCAAAATGTCACACCTCCTTTTTCCGCGCCCGCGAGGGTGCGTGGGGAGTTTTCTCCAATTAAAGGACAGTCGAAATGGGATTTGTTTATTTGTTTCAGAGTCGCCACCTGGGAATTTTAAGGCGTCCCAAGTCACCAGTTTTAATCCCTGAATCGAGGAGAATATGACTCTGTTTGTTATTCTGCGAACCAGAAATCCTGAGTAAGGAATTCTGTTAATCCGGAAGAAGGTGTTAGGCATTTCCGAATTCCGTGGTTCTAGCACGGTCGCTTAACTGTTTTTATTCTTGGCTTATCTAGATTTTACATTTTTATTGCAGGATTTTGTTACCACTTCTATTTATTGTTTACAATTATATAAACGAATTACGCGTACGTATATTCGTATTATATACCTTTTATAATTACAGAGAATCGTGCCACGCATACGTGTACACAAAAGGTTGATAATATTTTTTTTATATTTTTATTATAAAAAAAATCATACGTTCGAAGTTAGAAATAAAATTAAGAACATCGTCGCCCTTGTATGATTAAACAGTGAACTGCACATCTCGGGTTATATGAAATTATTTTAACATCCTTGGAGAAATCCCTTTTATTAAATATTCGCTCGAAGTTGCGCGAACGCATAATCCGAATTTGCTTTTAAAAATATAATCAGGTTACGCGAACGCATCCCTAATCGCGCAAAATATTTGTAATGGTATTATGGATTTTCCACAAATTGTTTATTATATTCATACATTTTTATGTGAAAATCATGAGAAATTCCCATTTTTGAGATGCCCTTAAATTCTTTGAAAAGAATTCACAATTTATTAAATGTTGATCGCTGATTATATTTTCGCGTATTAATTACATTCCTCCAAGCTATTCAAATTTAAAGATAAGAATAAACATATGATTAACACTATTTTTTAGTAAATACAACATATGTATACTAAAAATGTGAATAGCGTATGAAACTAAAAAAAATCAATTCTTGAAAGGAAATGATATTTTCGAAGAATTCTCATTATTCTTTTTGCAACGAATGCTATTTTTACACTCTTAAAATTGTTACCCGTTATAACTCTAATCTACTTCTATATCGCTTGTTCTTAATCCGATATGCATGATTATTTTAGTTAATTTTGCTTATGATTGAGTTTGGGATATACATAATCGAAACGATTTCTATTCTCAACCTATGCGAACTATTGGAAAACGCTAACTTTCGCATTGTAAAATTCCTAGGCCCTTTGTTATTAAGAAAGAGAACAAATCTACCCGTTGACTTAATAAAATGATATTGCATACAACATTATTCGCCATATTTTGACCTTGTGAACATAGCGGATTTTACTAATGCAACTTTCAACTATTGATTGTAAACATAACCATTGTTATGCCATAATATAACAAAATGCAACCAACATCACCTAGCTTTAAACAACAACTAACTAACTAACAAAATAAACCAATAATGTATTTTTTCCTTGATATTTCCATATTATGCTGCACCTAACTAATAATACCATAAAGTTTAAATAATGGCCAAATTTCTGTCATGTTCCCTATTTTGACAATTCAACTACACTAATGAGATTTCAAAATGGATAACACTTATTACAAAACTTTTATACGAATTTCAAAATAAGACAATTAACTTATAGTCATCGTGTCGAACTCACTACTAGTTAATCAATATGAAACAAAGCTGAAATTTAAACTAACAAACTTAAATGAATAGAAAACAGAACTACAATTCGAGCTTCATTTATTTGTCACGTTGAAGCTTTTCATGACAGGAGTTTACAGATATGTACCTGGAAACGAGGGAAGAAGAAGTGAATTTCAGCAGTAATGGCAGCAACAAAATAGGCAAAAAATGCCAAATAACGCAGCTGATTTTGAGCACAATCAACGAATCCCGTGAAACCAGACCAATAGTAACAGAGATTTGAGAAAAAATTTCAGATTTAAACCACACAGTATCAATAAAAAAATACGGACAGATTCCAGGAAAAATATGTTTCGGGTTTTTCTTTCCTTTTTCTATATCTGTTTTAGATTGTGTGTGTGTGTGTGTTCTCATTCTTCTGTTTCTTTTTGTTTTCTTCTTTCTTTTCAGATTGTTGTTTCTGATTAGTATGTGTTTCTTTTCTTAATTTCTATCGTTTCCCTCTGTGTATCTCTCTGTGTATATGTATCTCTGTGTGTATTCCCTAACGCCTTAAAAATCAGATGCTTTCCTCTAATGTCTGTTCCTGTATTTATACAGGTCTGCCCCCTTCTCTTAAGTGCTGCCTGGACCCCCCTTTTGTTATCTAAGGCAGATTTTCCCTTAAAATCTGCCACTGAACTGCTTTTTCTTATTCAAACAGCACTAAGGATACCTTTACTTTATTTTCAGCCCCTCCACTTCCTTTGGTTTCCTATTATCCTATTAGATTAACAGCCACTAACATTTCACTTCCAACACACTAGCACTAACACTGTTTTTTACTGTTTCATTCCCAGAAATGCCCTGAAATCCTACTGTTATTACTGCCCATTAATACAAAATCAGAATTTATTACAAAACAGATTTTAAAATCTGTCCAGGCTTAATTATCCTTCTGATTTAAACAGCTAGAACCAATCCTAATCAACTTCCTAACACAGTTGTATCTACCTAACCCTTGTAAACTTGAATTCAAACTTAACATCACAATAACATTACACTGAATTCAGTACAATAATTCAAACTGAACTTCAACTTTGAACTAAAATCAAACAAACACAGGAGCATTGTCAATATACTGACAATGCCCTGAAACTCAATGTTCAGAAATCAACATACACACATCATTGACAAACTTTCTGACTTATTAAACGAGAATCAATTAATTGGGAAGAACTAATTGACTGATTTCAATGATAATAATCAATTCCAAACAGATAAACAGGGTATTACAAACAGCATTAATGGCAATAAGAATTTACAAAACAATTAATCGACGAACTTAATCGAGTCGATTACACATATTATAAACAATCATAAACAATAGAAACAATAGTATAATTCTGATCAAATAGACGGGTATGAGACAGAATTATGGAATCAACTAAACAAATATGAAAATTACACAGGTTATTAAAACAAACAACTATACATACGTAGGAAACAAAAGAAATAGGAAAATACCTCTGAATCTTCAATTTCATACGGACTCAAACTCAACTTGGATTCGGACTTTTGAAATCAAACAGACCTTAGTCGAAGTATTTTCAACTGAAAATACTTCGACTAAGGTCGATTAAACCTCAATCCCTCGCTTGAATTGAAAAAATTCCAAGATTGGAAATTTTTTAGGGTTTCAGATTCGAGGATCTTAAATTTGAACACTTCTGGGCAAATTCGAAGGGAACCAAAGATGACACAAGGGTGAGGGAAGCCTAGGGGTCATTTGGTGTTAATTTGGAAGGAATCTGAGTGAGTTCATATTTGATTCGAACCTTCAAAAGAAGATTCGAAGTGTTCTGAGGGGATTTGAACCAAACCAACACTAGATCCATAGCTAGGGTAGTTAGGGGAAGCTACAGTGTGAATTTGGAGACCATCGGAGAGGGTTTAGTTTTCAGACCAACCTTCGATTTAAGATTCGAAGAGTTGGGGTCTGATTCGAAGGAAACTAAGGCCAGATCCGTGAAGAGGAGGTTGTGAGGAGTCTGGGGTGTTAAGGTGGTGACCGGCGGCGTTGTTGCTGCCGGGTTTCAGGCGATGGGATGCTAGGGCGGCTAGGGTTAGGGGTGTGCTTTCGGAGAAGATGATGAATAGTGAAGAGGGGGGTGTTTAGTTAGGGGGCCGGGGTAAGGATTTGGGTTTATATAGGGGAGGGGTGAATTGATCCAAGCCGTTGGATCAAATAGAATAGATGGCCAGGATGAGTTCATTTAGCCAAACGATGTCGTTTGGTTTAATGCTGGGGTCGGGCTGGATCGGGGCAGTGGGTCGGGTAAGGGTTACGGGTAAGGGGTGTGGGAACTCAACCGTTGGATGGCTTTGATCCAACGGCCCTTGATGAAACACAACCAAACGTCGTCGTTTGGTTTGCTTTGCACTGGACCGGATATGGGGATGTTGAATTGGGCTGTGGGGGGGTTAAATTAGTTTTGGGCCTGCCTTTTTAATTAATTGGCCCAGTCCGTTTTGCCTATTATTTTCCACTCTTTTTTTTTATTTACAATTTTATTCTTTAATTATTAAAATCCTAATTAAAATTATAAAAAACAAAATTACTCTTTACAAGACATTCAATCAACCTTTAACAATTATTAACACATAGACAAAATATTAATCACATAGTGAAACATGCATATTTTTTGTGATTTTATTTTAATTAACTCAATTATTAAATGCATAATTAAATCCTAGATATGCATGAAACATGTATTTTTATTTTAATTTTGTTTAATTATGACAAAGAAAAAATTATAACAAAGTTAACAATTAATAAACGCAACACAATTTCTAAAATTGCACACTAAAAGAAATTAATTTTATTTTTGATTTATTTTGGAGTAGTTTTCGTGAGGCAAAAATCACGTGCTCACAGCTGCCCCTCTTTGTGCGGAAACTCGAAGAGTTTTTCGTGCAAAGATAAAGTGAGCGGATACGAGCGATTTTTGCCCGTTCAAATACTCCGTGGGAAGCATTTTTTGAAAGATTTGACCGAACCTCTGCTTCAAAGGTTTCCTACATATCCTTGGCTTTAAAGGAATCAGGTCAATGTAGTTCGGGAAGTTTTGGGTAGCTGGGACTACCATGGGACTGTGATGCTACTGTTGTTTCGTGCTGCTTTTACTGCTTGCTGACCTCCATATTACACTTTGCTTCAAAGGTAATACAAAAAACTAAACTAGACTATGATACATGAATTATAAAATCTTATCTAGATCATGCCCTTGCGTTTCTTGTTGTCTTGATATCTTGGTGACTCTTGGGCATTTGGCTTATTCCACATTCCCTTTCATTGTGTCTCGTATTTTCTTTCTCTGTTTGGGACTCTTGTTGTTTCCTGCTGGGGACTTTGTTGGACTCTTCTGCTCTATTAACTCTAAGTGTGCTCCTTTCTCATACGAACGGGCTTTTGATTTCAATACTTCAATTATATTCCCTTGTTCTCCAGGTGGGCGCCTGACTTCTGTTGCTTCAATTCTTCATCCTCATTCTCCAGGTGGACGCCTGACTTCTTCAATTCTTCATCCTCATTCTCCAGGTGGACGCCTGACTTCTTCTTTAATTCTTCATCCTCATTCTCCAGGTGGACGCCTGATTTCTTCTTTAATTCTTCATCCTCATTCTCCAGGTGGACGCCTGATTTCTTCTTTAATTCTTCATCCTCATTCTCCAGGTGGACGCCTGACTTCTTCTTAAATTCTTCATCCTCATTCTCCAGGTGGACGCCTGACTTCTTCTTAAATTCTTTCATCCTCATTCTCCAGGTGGACGCCTGACTTCTTCTTAAATTCTTCATCCTCATTCTCCAGGTGGACGCCTGACTTCTTCTTTATTTCTTCATCCTCATTCTCCAAGTGGACGCCTGACTTCTTCTTAATTCTTCATCCTCATTCTCCAGGTGGACGCCTGATTTCTTCTTAATTTTTCATCCTCATTCTCCGGGTGGACGCCTGACTTCTTCTTAATTCTTCATCCTCATTCTCCAGGTGGACGCCTGATTTCTTCTTAATTCTTCATCCTCATTCTCCAGGTGGACGCCTGATTTCTTCTTAATTCTTCATCCTTATTCTCCAGGTGGACGCCTGACTTCTTCTTTAATTCTTCATCCTCATTCTCCAGGTGGACGCCTGACTTCTT
The DNA here is from genome assembly GCF_000715075.1 of Nicotiana tabacum. Classification (NCBI taxonomy): domain Eukaryota; kingdom Viridiplantae; phylum Streptophyta; class Magnoliopsida; order Solanales; family Solanaceae; genus Nicotiana; species Nicotiana tabacum. The sequence goes on along the minus strand of NC_134089.1, from coordinate 27,264,888 downwards.
CTTAAATTCTTTCATCCTCATTCTCCAGGTGGACGCCTGATTTCTTCTTAAATTCTTCATCCTCATTCTCCAGGTGGACGCCTGATTTCTTCTTAATTCTTCATCCTCATTCTCCAGGTGGACGCCTGACTTCTTCTTTAATTCTTCATCCTCATTCTCCAGGTGGACGCCTGATTTCTTCTTTAATTCTTTACCGGGTGTTTCCTGACACAAATGTTGTTTTTACCCCTATTTTAAATCAAAGAAAACTTCGTTAGTTTAAAGCAGGGTGGTTAACTGGGCATTCTTGCCGACGGTGGGGCTTCTCTTCGTCTTGTTTTATTGCCTCGGAATGGTTGTAAAGACTGTTTTGTCCTTGTAATTGATCCTTAACTATAGGATCCCCGACTTAATGTTTTCACTTCAAACCCTTTTAACCGTAATCATATGTCTCTCCTAACATTGCTGATCCACTTTTGATTCCACCTTTCTTACACCCATATCTTATTTTTTTTTATCCTATTACCTCCTACACATCATGGCCGTATTTTTGTCTTATGCAATCTTGAATCTTGGTAGTATACCTTGACATTCCTTCTTATTTGTTTGGAACAAAACTCATCTCAAAAACTTTAGAAGAGTAAGATTATCAGTGACGAAAACATGACGATTTCGAAAATCTAGAATGAAAAAGAAAAATCCAAATTTGGATGACTGTTGAGGAAAAAATAAAGGACTTATCTGATTGGAGTCATTGACACCAATGATCATGGTATGCATTTTGGATTAATCAACCCAGTCTTTTCAACCAACCTCTTTTCAATTGTTTCATTTTGTTTTCCCAAATTTTCCACAACCCAATTTGTGTCGTTGTTTCTAAAAGAGTTTTCACCGGCAAACCTTCATCATTTGTTTATTTATTCATTCCTCTTCGCCTTATGGTGCCTGCGAAGGTTTTCACCAATAAGACTCTCTCATTTTACTTTCTCTCAACTTTCATCGTCTCATGGTGCCCGTGTGGGTTTTCACCTATAAGACTCTCTCATTTTTACTTTCATTTCTTGTTTGGACCAGAGTGTTAGGAACCATCTTCATTTGCTCGACTCGGTATTTTTCTAAGATTGGTTGAAAGGTCTTTTTGGTATGGGGTCGGAATGGAAAAGTATCAAAAGTTTAACAGTTTTGATATGGGTTTAAAATTACAACTCTTGGAATCTTTTTCTTATTTACAATTACTGCCCCAATTTCCTGATTGGGGTCTCTTGATGTTTCTTTTTGTGCACATTATGCATATCGTGCACCTATGACCGAGCCGTGAGGCGCCTACGTATCCTTCTTTGAGGAATCAGGTCAAACGTAGTTCACTAAAATAATAGTGATTTTTTTTTCATGTACTTGAGTTTTTTTTTATATATATATATTTGATTTTCATCGATTCCAAGAGAGGGTTCCAAGAGAGGGTAGGAACGAAACAAATATGGCTCAAAGGGGAAGCAAAGGGTATAGTGTTTGGATAACAGAATAAATTGTCTTTGTCATTCCAATCTTCGAAATAATGTCAAATACAAACATTCAAAAGTTATGCATAATATCTCTTTACCGCGTCAGAATTGATAGCCATGTCTATGCATTTTCCTTCGATATCCGTTAAACATAGTGCACCATTCGATAATACTCTGGTCACAATGAACGGTCCTTGCCAATTCGGGGCAAATTTGCCTTTTGCCTCAACCTGATGTGGAAGAATACATTTCAGCACATGTTGACCCACTTCGAACTTCCGGGGACGCACCTTTTTGTTGTATGCTCTTGCTATTCTTCTTTGATACAATTGGCCATGACATACTGCGGACAATCATTTTTCATCAATCAAGTTTAACTGTTCCAGACGGGTTTTGACCCATTCATCATCATCAATCTTTGCTTCGGCGATGATCCGAAGGGAAGAATCTCAACTTCTGCAGGAATTACTGCTTCAGTGCCATATACCAACAAATAAGGAGTTGCTCCTATTGAAGTGCGAACAGTAGTGCGATATCCCAATAACGCAAATGGTAGTTTTTCGTGCCATTGTCTTGAACCTTCTACCATTTTCCGAAGTATCTTCTTTATGTTTTTGTTGGCTGCCTCGACTGCTCCATTCGCCTTGGGCCGATATGGGGTAGAGTTGCGATGTGTAATCTTAAACTGTTGACATACTTCCTTCATTAAGTTACTGTTAAGATTAGCACCGTTATCTGTGATGATCACCTTTGGGATTCCGAATCGACATATGATATTCGAGTGGACAAAATTGACCACAGCTTTCTTGGTCACTGATTTGAATGTTTTGGCCTCAACCCATATGGTAAAATAATCAATGGCTACCAGAATGAACCTGTGCCCATTGGATGCTGTCGGCTCAATTGGTCCAATCACATCCATGCCCCAGGCGACGAAGGGCCATGGTGCTGACATTGTGTGCAACTTGGATGGTGGAGAATGAATCAAATCTCCATGTATCTGGCATTGATGGCACTTGCGCACAAAACTGATACAATCTCGTTCCATGGTAAGCCAATAGTAACCAGCTCGGAGGATTTTCTTTGCCAACACATATCCGCTCATGTGGGGTCCGCAAACTCCTGAATGTACTTCCGACATGACAGCTGTAGCTTGCCTGACATCTATGCATCTTAATAATCCAAGGTCTGGTGTTCTTTTATACAAAACTCCTCCGCTTAAGAAGAATCCATTTGCCAATCGCCTAATGGTTCTCTTTTGATCCCCTGTGGCTTGTGCTGGATATATCCCCATCCTGATATACTCCTTGATGTCGTGGAACCACGGTTCACCGTCAAATTCCTCTTCAACCATATTGCAATAAGCGTGCTGATCGTGGACTTGAATATGTAGTGGATCTACATAAGCTTTGTCTGGATGGTGCAGCATTGATGCCAGGGTAGCCAATGCATCGGCAACCTCATTATGGATCCTTGGAATATGTCGGAACTCCACTGATTGAAACCGCTGACAAAGATCATGTAGACATTGTCGGTATGGTATGAGCTTCAAGTCTCGGGTTTCCAATTCTCCTTGAATTTGATGTACCAGAAGATCCGAATCTCCCATGACTAAGATTTCCTGGATACCCATGTCTGCGGCTAGCCTTAACCCCAAAATACAAGCTTCATATTCAGCCATATTATTGGTGCAATAAAATCGTAGTTGAGCCGTAACAGGATAGTGATGCCCTGTTTCAGAAATGATTACAGCTCCTATCCCGACTCCTTTCATGTTAGCGGCCCCATCAAAGAAAAGTTTCCATCCAGGTATTTCAATTCGCTCGATCTCATCGATATGCATTATTTCTTCATCGGGAAAATAGGTTTTCAACGGCTCGTACTCCTCGTCGACCGGGTTTTCAGCTAAATGATCAGCCAGTGCTTGGGCTTTCATTGCAGTTCGAGTCACATAGATGATGTCAAATTCTGTGAGCAATATTTGCCACTTTGCAAGTCTTCCTATTGGCATCGGCTTTTGAAAAATATATTTCAATGGATCCAGACGCGAAATGAGGTAAGTAGTGTAGGATGACAAATAGTGTTTCAATTTCTGAGCTACCCAAGTTAGGGCGCAACATGTCTTTTCCAGATGAGTATACTTAACCTCATAAGTCATGAATTTCTTGCTAAGGTAATAGATGGCCTGTTCTTTTCTGCCGGTGAGGTCATGTTGCCCCAATACACAACCAAATGAATTTTCCAAGACCGTCAAGTAAAGAATCAGAGGTCTTCTTGGCTCTGGCGGGACTAACACATGTGGGTTTGACAAGTATACTTTTATCTTATCAAACGCTTCTTGACACTCATCGGTCCATTTGACCGCAACATCCTTTTTCAACAATTTGAAAATAGGCTCACAGGTTGTCGTGAGCTGAGCAATAAACCTGTTGATGTAATTCAACCTCCCTAACAAACTCATTACTTCAGTTTTTTTCCTTGGAGGTGGCAATTCTTGGATGGCTTTGATTTTTGACGGGTCTAGCTCGATGCCTCGCCGACTGACTATGAATCCCAGCAACTTTCCAGATGGAACTCCAAATGCGCATTTGGCAGGGTTAAGCTTGAGGTTGTACCTGCGAAGTCTTAAGAAGAATTTCCTCAAATCCCCAACGTGGTCAGCCTGATGCTTTGATTTTATGATCACATCGTCCACGTATACCTTAATCTCCTTGTGTATCATATCATGAAACACTGTGGTCATCGCTCTCATATAGGTTGCTCCAGCGTTCTTCAAACCGAATGGCATTACCCGGTAGCAATAAGTTCCCCATGGTGTGATGAATGCTGTCTTTTCTGCATCTTCCTCATCCATCAGAATTTGATGATACCCGGCATAACAATCCACAAATGATCCTATCTCATGCTTGGCACAATTATCGATCAAAATATGGATATTGGGTAATGGGAAATTATCCTTTGGACTTGCTTTGTTGAGATTGCGGTAGTCGACGCATACTCTAATTTTGCCGTCTTTCTTTGGTACAGGAACGATATTAGCTAACCAAACAGGATATCGAGTGACTCGAATGACCTTTGCTTCCAACTGTTTGGTGATTTCTTCCTTAATTCTCATACTCATATCAGGCTTGAACTTTCTCAACTTTTGTTTGACAGGAGGCACCGTTGGATCAGTGGGCAATTTTTGAACCACTAAGTCAGTGCTCAAACCTGGCATGTCGTCATACGACCATGCAAAAACATCTTTGAATTCTATGAGTGTTTTAATTAACTCTTCTCGTATCTCTGGTTCAAGGTGGACACTTATTTTAGTCTCTTGGATGTTATCCGTGTCCCCTATATTGATGTCTTTGGTATCACCCAGGTTAGGTTTGGTTTTTTCCTCAAAGTGAATTAACTCTTTTATAATCTCTTCAAAAACCTCATCTTCATCATATTCTAATTCATAATCACAATATATTTCTTGAATTATTATTTCGGAACCAGATTGATTTTTAAGACTGGGCTGAGGATTTCTCATGCATGCCATATCACTAGAGCCAGCGTAAAAAGAACTGTACAGAAAAAGAAGAAAGGGAAAAAGAAAACTATCAGGAATGATAATGAAAAAGGAAACTGTATTTTATTGGATGATGAAAGATAACAAGGTTTGCACACTTCAAACAAACTGTAAGATAAGCATTTGGGATTACAACCCTGAAGTAACCCAAACAAACTGAAAGAAAATCAAAATAAACTACCAAGACTCCTTTCGAATGGGGAGAGGAGTGGCTTTCCAATTATTAAGCTTTGTTTCTGGCCCAACGAATTGAACTTCTGCGTTGCTACAACCTTCCCCGCTTTCCACCATATTCACATCGTCAAACAATTTCTCGAATCTTTCAATTAATTCCTCCTCAGGATTGACCAGGGATTTAGGAATTGTTGTTATCGGGCGATTTTTAGCACCGGTCTTGACAAAAGACTTTGATAGATGTGGGACTGGTTTTGGCAGAACCCATGCCTTGTGTTTCAGCTTTCTGGCCTTTTTCACGTCGGTGATAGTGGGTATGAACCCCAAACCGAATGTTCCCCAGTTCTCGGGAAGAGATACTGGTTGTATAATTCCTTGCAAAGATGAGCCCAGACCTTTGCCGGGTATAAAACCATTTTTTAATATTTCATAGGCTACCATGACTGATGCAGAGGTTATTTTTGGATTCGGAATGTACTTCCTCTCTGGAATTTTCTCTACCGACACTGTATCGGACACTTGGTATACCCATGGTCCCTGGTCATTTTTTATTCCCTCGACCGGTACAATGGCACTGCTGTGAGCATTTAAACTTTCTTCCCCATGCACAACTATTTCTTGATGATCCCATTCAAACTTGACCGCCTGGTGTAGTGTTGACGGGACTGCTTTAGCAGCATGGATCCATGGTCGACCCAACAACAAATTATAAGAAACAATTATGTCCAGTACTTGAAACTCCATCGTGAATTCAACTGGCCCTATTGTTAGTTCCAACACTATGTCGCCAAATGAATCTCTGCTTCCACCGTCAAACCCCCGTACGCAAATGCTATTCTTCTGGATCATCTCCTCTTTGATTTTCAATTTGCTTAAAGTGGAGAGAGGGCAGATGTTTGCACTTGACCCGTTGTCAACCAATACCCGGGTTACTACGGAGTTTTCACATTTCACAGTGAGGTAAAGAGCTCTGTTGTGCTCAGTCCCTTCCACAGGCAATTCTTCATCAGAAAATGTAATTCTGTTCGCCTCAAAGATTCTGTTGGCTATTCTTCCCAAATGATTTACAAAGATTTTATCGGGAACATGAGCCTCATTCAGGATTTTCATCAAAGCCAGACGGTGCTCCTCTGAATGGATCAGTAATGACAATAACGAGATTTGAGCGGGCGTCTTCTTCAGTTGATCCACAACATAATAGTCATGGAGCTTCATTTTTCTTAAAAACTCTTCCACTTCTTCTTCCGTCACAGCTCTCTTTATTGGTGCTGGATTATTTTTAGTTTTTCTTAACTCTTCGGGAGTAAAACATCTTCCCGAACGAGTCAAGCCTTGCACCTCACAGACTTCTTCCTTGACTTCTTTTCCCTTGTACATTACAGTCACCCGTTCATAGTTCCATGGAATGGCCTTGTTGTTGATCACTGGTAGCTGGGTTACAAGTTTGATAATAACCCGATCTATACGGGCTCCTTCCACGACTACAATGGGTTTGCTGGCAACCCCTGGTACTATTACTTTCGACCTTTCTTGCTTTGTGGCAACTTTGCTCGAAGATCCCTTCTCGACTACCACAGATGGTTCATCACCATTTCTGTTTTGCTTAGGTACCGACTTCTCCTCTGTTAACTGCTTATCCGGCTTGGCTTCATGAGACCTGATCATCATGACAGTTTGTGACGGCTTCTTTGTCCCCCCATCAACCTGTACTATTTCTATCATATTGGCCTCCTGATGTGCGGGCATTGGATTTCTATTGATATTGGGAGTTTCGGGGGTTTGAACCTCGATTTTATTGGTATCAATCATCTCTTGTATTGCATTTTTTAAATGCCAGCATTTTTCCGTATCATGGCCTGGTGTACCGGAACAATACTCACAGCTAATGGTGTAGTCCAGATTCTTTGGAGGAGGATTGGGTAGTTTGGATTGTATTGGTCTTAGCATGTCTAGCTGTCTCAGCCTGTGGAACAGACTGGTGTAGGACTCTCCCAATGGGGTGTAGGTTTTCTTTTTCTGTTCCCTTTCTCCCCTGAATGTTGGCCTAGGCCTGAAACCTGGTCCGGGATAGGCTCGTGGGTAAGTACCTGGTATGACAGGAGCACGCCAGTTAGCGTGTGCCGGTGGATGATTGTATGCTTGTGTATGGTTGATGGAAAAATGAGGTTCCGAAGGGTGATAGTAGTGTTGAGATGAATTGTGGTGGTGAGTTGATTGGTGAGGTCGATGTTGATTATAGTAAGGAGGTGAACCTCTCGATCCTAACCAAGTTCGTGAATCAACTACCGCTGCTTCTTCCCTTTTCTTTCTTCTGATTCCTCCTACCCCGCCTTGAATGGCTTGAGTAGTCGCTTTGATGGCCGAATAGCTCATGATTTTATTTGTCTTGATGCCTTCTTCCACCATACCTCCCATCTTTACTACTTCGTTGAATGATTTACCTACCGCTGAAACCAAATGGGCATAGTAAGTTGGTTCCAAGGCTTGAAGGAAGTAGTCTACCATTTCACTCTCCTTCATAGGAGGATCCACTCTTGCTGCCTGTTCTCTCCACCGGAAGCCATACTCTCTGAAACTTTCATTGTGTTTTTTCTCAAATTTTGTCAAAGATAGTCGATCTGGGATGATTTCCAGATTGTATTGGAAATGGTATGCGAATGCCTGTGCCAGGTCATCCCAGGTGTACCATCTCCCATGGTCTTGGCGTGTATACCACTCCAAAGCTGATCCACTTAAACTTTGACTGAAGTAAGCCATCAATAATTCGTCCTTTCCCCCAGCTCCTCGCATCTTGCTGCAGAATCCCCTTAAGTGGGCTACTGGGTCGCCGTGCCCATTGTATAGGTCAAATTTAGGCATCTTGAAGCCAACTGGTAATTGTACATTTGGGAACAAACACAAATCCTTGTATGCTACACTGACTTGCCCACCTAACCCTCGCATGTCTCGGAACGATTGTTCTAGACTTTTGACCTTCCTGAACATCTCTTCTTGTTCAGCATTTTTGGCTGGCTTGTCACTTTCGGTTGGGAGGTCAAAACGAGGAGTAGTTGAATGGATTTCGGAGGCTTTGAGGGTGGGTTCCGGGGGGTAATATTGATTGTCCTGGGCCTGGAATATGGGCTCACTAGGAGATTTGTGGAATGTAGCCGGGGGAGGTGCTACGAAAACAGGAGTCACAGGTGGAGGAAAGTATGGAACTGGTTTCGGAGGTGGAGACTGCGGTGTCTGAGAGGTGGTGCCTCGGTAGTGTTGGTAGATGGGGAAATTTGGGGATAATTCAGTGGTAAGATTATCCTGAGTTTGGGCCATTGATGGTGTGAGGAGTCTGGGGTGTTAAGGTGGTGACCGGCGGCGTTGTTGCCGCCGGGTTTCAGGCGATGGGATGCTAGGGCGGCTAGGGTTAGGGGTGTGCTTTCGGAGAAGATGATGAATAGTGAAGAGGGGGGTGTTTAGTTAGGGGGCCGGGGTAAGGATTTGGGTTTATATAGGGGAGGGGTGAATTGATCCAAGCCGTTGGATCAAACAGAATAGAAGGCCAGGATCAGTTCATTTAGCCAAACGATGTCGTTTGGTTTAATGCTGGGGTCGGGCTGGATCGGGGCAGTGGGTCGGGTAAGGGTTACGGGTAAGGAGTGTGGGAACTCAACCGTTGGATGGCTTTGATCCAACGGCCCTTGATGAAACACAACCAAACGTCGTCGTTTGGTTTGCTTTGCACTGGACCAGATATGGGGATGTTGAATTGGGCTGTGGGGGGGGTTAAATTAGTTTTGGGCCTGCCTTTTCAATTAATTGGCCCAGTTCGTTTTGCCTATTATTTTCCACTCTTTTTTTAATTTCCAATTTTATTCTTTAATTATTAAAATCCTAATTAAAATTATAAAAAACAAAATTACTCTTTACAAGACATTCAATCAACCTTTAACAATTATTAACACATAGACAAAATATTAATCACATAGTGAAACATGCATATTTTTTGTGATTTTATTTTAATTAACTCAATTATTAAATGCATAATTAAATCCTAGATATGCATGAAACATGTATTTTTATTTTAATTTTGTTTAATTATAACAAAGCAAACATTTACGGACAAAACACAAACAATTAATAAACGCAACACAATTTCTAAAATTGCACACTAAAAGAAATTAAGTTTATTTTTGATTTATTTTGGAGTAGTTTTAGTGAGGCAAAAATCACGTGCTCACACAAAATTTTGAACACAATAGGACCATTCTCTAGAGGCATCCACTCTACTTAAACCGTAGTTAGATTGATTAAACGAACCGAACAACCTGTGCTTCATTTGCGCTCCGACACTATAGAATGTGACCTCATTTCGATATAACCAAGCAACTTCATGCCCTATGCACCGAGCGTTCCTTACCAACCACAACTCAAGTCTTTCCCCGATTCTCGTACACACATAAGGCATAACATAACCTTTATTGAAATTTCCTTTACTCGAGCCATAACTGATTCACAAATACGCCTCAAACTGGAACCAATAGAGCACATAACCGTGCAATCAACTATTCAATAGCGGACTCCCCCACTTGGCTCAAAGCCATAGATCAAAACACACACCATAACTTATAACGCGTATACTTTATTGTTTCCATAATACCATAGTGAGATTAGACTCAGTCCTTCATAAGCTCTTGAAACACCGACATTGGGTACTTTAACTCTATGCAAATCTTGCATTCACTCTCGTAACAGTTAAGCTCACTCTATTAAGTGACCGAAATTTAAATTTCAACACATATGTTTCACTTGTGAATGAGATCTTCTAACAGACAGCATAAAGATCACATAATCTCAAAACACCACAGGAGACAACCCGCCTGCTTTGCCTCAATATAACATTTCTGTATACCTTCCACCGTCATACACATTACACAGTCACTTAATCTTCCTGAGTCTGAACTCATACCGCAATATGAAATTTACTTCACTCCAACTAGGAGACATGAAAAGATTCTTCACGCGCCCATAACTCGAGGCTACACATCCAACCACAATGGAAATCAAACACTTAATAGTTCATCTATCATCCATCACTTCTACTAATAGGGACAATACCGCACATATAAGTTCAAAATGCTTGCTCACACAATCAGCACCTCGGTGCTCAAGCCATAGGCAAAGATCCGGCCTCAAGTCCTCTAGACTGGCCCAACATCAAACTCACAGAGATCATATATCGCCCCTCGATCAGGGAATCACAAGCCATCCATACATATCTGATACTGAGCGCTCATGCGCACATACGAATGCGTGGAAGGAATTTCAAGAGTTACTTTTCAAGCTGAATCAAGGGCGCACGATAAAAATTTAAGAATGCAAAGTTTTCCTAAAGGTTCTGCAGCCTCTCGAGGATAAATACAAACATCTCCATACCGATCCGCGAGACTCTACTAAACCGGCTTATGACTCGCGAGACCAAGTAACCTGGCTCTGATACCAACTTGTCACGACCCCTACCCCGGTCGTGATGGCGCCCAACACAATGCTAGGCAAGCCCAACCAATTAGCATCTCACAATCTCTTTCTTTATAATTCAATACCAATTTTCGGGATTTAATACCAATTTAATATAAATAGAAGTATGGAATTTTAACAGATGAAATGTGCGGAAACCATAAACACGAAAAATCTCTGTAAAAGAGCCCACTGATCCGGTGTCACAAGTCTGAGCCTCTAATACAAGGTTTCAACAATCTAATACAGAAATATGTCTAAAATGCAGAATAATAAGTGGAGATAGAAGGAGAAATCGGGTCTGCGAATGCCATGCAGCTACCTCGTTAACTCCGATGAAAACAGAATGGCAGGAAAGTTCGCTCTATGCCTCAGAAATACCTGTACCTGCACACATGGTGCAGGGAGTAATGTGAGTACTCCGACCCAGTGAGTAATAACAATAAATAATGGCTGACAGTATAAAATCACGTAAAGGCACAAAGCAGTTCTATATCAAAACAGTAAAAATCATTTAAGCAGCAGTGAATGAGGAAATCATGTGAAATTCTTTAAACTAGGTAAAACAGATATAATCAGTATAAATTAGCTCCTCAAACATTTCAGTTCATTTATTCGTTTTTATCCTCAGTTCTCAATTCATATACTTCTCACGATAACCGAAACAATAAATACATATACCGCTGCGGCGTGCAACCCGATCTGTATATCGTTGTGGTGTACAACCCGATCCATAATAATAATAATAGTTGACTGCGCTCACTGGGGGTGTGCAGACTCTGGAAGGGCTCCTTCAGCCCAAGCGCTATATAATTATTGCGACGTGCAGCTCGATCCATATAAATAATTGATGCGTTGTACAGCCCGATCCATAATACGTATAATATATATATCTGCTGTAGCGCGCAACCCGATCCATATCATATAAAATATCCTCACTATTGGGTCCTGGACCCCTCTGTCATTTAAAAATCACAGCCTCTCGGGCATAATGTACGGTCGGGATCTCAGCCCTCATATCTCTTTCTATTTATGATTAACATTTCAAAAATCTGGTTCATATCATTCTTAAACAATTGGAAACATGACTGAGGATATAAATCCTTTAGCAAAACAAGTAAGGAAAATCAGTCAAAAATCCCTTAAGGGTTCTACAGGTTGGCACAAGGCTCCAAGCATGGCAACAAGCCCAATTCACAATAATAAAGTATATGTCTCAATCAAGAATGTAGTAAAATATCATTTGGGATGGACCAAGTCACAATCCCCATAGCATTGAACCTCACGCTCGTCACACAACGTGTATCTCAACTTAGTATAGCACTATGTTGTGCAAATCCGGGGTTTCAAACCCTCAAGGCATCATTTAAAATCATTACTCACCTCAAACTGGCCAAAACTCTAGCTCGCTATGCCCTTGCCTCTCAAATTGGCCTCCACGCACGTCGAAAATCTATCCAAAATCAGAACGAATAGGTCACAATATGCTAAGGGAACATAGCCCAAGCGAAAACTTTCGAAAAATATCAAAAATCCCGAAATTAGCAAAACCCAAGCCCTGGGCCCACGTCTCGGAATCGAGTAAAATTTACATTTTCAGAATCCTCATACCCTCACGAGTCTAACCATACTAAAATTATCCAACTCCAATACCATTTGGTCCTTCAAATCATCATTTTACATTTTTGAAAGGTTTCACAATTTTCTTCCCAAATTCCATCCCAAATCACGAATTAAATGATGAATTCAGTGATAGATTCATGTATTCTAGCCAAATCTGAGTTAAAATCACTTACCCCGATGAATTTCTTGAAAAACCTTCGAAAAAACGCCAAAATCTGAGCTCTCTAGGTCAAAATATTAAATAAAACCCAAAACCTCGTATTTATAGGTACCCCCTCATATTTCAACTACCGCGGGCCGCACCAAAACGATCGCGGTCCACGCAAGCCCGTGCGGTCCACGCAAACACAACCGCGGCCGCATAGGCCTTCCTCTGCAGTGACAGGCTTTAGTATTTTAGCCATAATGTTTGCTACAGATGTCCAAATTGCGATATTTTTACCTTTCTGGAAACTAGACACGAAGGGCTACAACTTTCGTTTTTGAATCGTCTCAAAATTCCTTGTGGATCAAACGATATGAGCTTCCGAAGTTGGACCGACGATCTGCAGATCTTCATGACCGCGGCCGTGGTCACTTTTACGCGCCCAGCGCTAATTCTACCGCGGCCAGCGCTAATTCTACCGCGGCCAGCGCTAACAATTATGCCCCCATCCATTTTCTAAGTTCCGAAATATCCGTAATCGCTCAAAACTCACCCGAAACACACTCGGAGCCATCAGACCTCAACCCAAACATACCAACACCTCCCATAACATCATTAACACCTAGTCGAGCTTTCGAATAACTCAAAGCAATATCAAAACACCAAATCAACTTCGGATTCAAGCTTAAGATCTTAGAAATTTCAAATTCCATAAACAACGCCGAAACATATCAAATCAGGTTCGATTGATCCCAAATTTTGCACACAAGTCATAAATGATATAACGAAGCTACTGCAACTCTCGGAATTTCATTCCGACCTTTATATCAAAATCTCACCTATCAACCGGAAATCGCCGAAATCTCAATTTCGCCAATCCAAGCCTAAACCTTCCACGGACTTCCAAAATGCATTCCGATCATGTTCCTAAGTCCCAAATCACCTAACGGAGCTAACCAAATCATAAAAATTCCCATTCGAAATCAAATACACATAAGTCAAATATTTGTCAAACCTTTCAAATTTAAGGCTTCAAACTGAAAACTGTTATTCCAAATTCATTTTGATTACCTTGAAAATCAAAACCAACGATTTACATAAGGCATAATGTATACACGGGGCAAGTCATGCCCGAAGACTGACGATCAAAGTGCAAAAGTTTAAAACGACCGGTCGGGTCGTTACAATACATAAGGAGCCCGTGCGAGAGGTAAGTTAAGACTAGTTGAGGAAATAAGGAAGTAGGCTTTAACTTAAGCATAGTGACATAAAGAAGATATGGTCTTGTAACAATATTATCACAACAACATTGTATGCACTCTATAAGAAAGTGGCACCTATGGTGGCTAATGAACGACAGAATAAAAAAAAATCAAAAGGTGATATTCAAGATCATATGGGTTGCATGGAATTCCAACATATGAGGGCACTAAGATGAGCCAAGTATTAACGCAACAAGTAGCAGAACGACCTAGAAAAGCTATTGCTTATATTTAAAGACAACTGAGAAGGCATGAAAGGAAATATATGATGCTACCAAGTAAATGAAGGTTTTGAGTACTATGAATCGATATGCGTAGGTCGCACGCTAAAGTATCCGATAGCGACAAGGTTTTAGGTATATAGGAGTAAAGGTGTGAAATAGTGAGTGAGAAGGTGACGAGAACAGGTAAGGCCTTGAGATTAAGCCCATCAAAACAAGAGAGCTGATGGTTTCCATAAGCTATAGAAAGCTCGGTACAGTCTGAATGGACGCAGATGAGTCTAAGAATAGGAGCATTTAGAAGAGATGAAATGTTGCCCTTGTAGTAGAATAATGATGTAATTGTGATAAATAAGAGGATGACGTTTGGGCCTTCGATTGAGTAATGATTTAAAATAAAGGGATTTTATGGATGGCACGGTATTAGAATACCCTCATAAGATGAATCATGTTAGGATGATATGAAGTACGATTATTGAAGTATAGTATCACCCCTAGGTGGATCAGGAAAATCACTTCAGATGTTCCTCAATTAGACGTGAGCCCTAGTGATAATGTATTACGTCAGATACGATGGTTGGAGCTAGTGAAAGACTATGATGTTGATATTTTATACAGTCAAAGGAAGACGAATGTAGTAGTCGACGCCCCCAGCCTTAGATCTATGGGTAGCCTATCATATTTACACCCAGAGAAGAGTGACATAGCTTGTGAGATTCATCGGCTAGATAATCTTGGAATTCGATTACTAGATTCAGGTGGTACTGGAGTTACAATTTAGGACATGGCAACATCCTCTTTAGTAACTGAAGTGAAAGAATGCAAGTATGAAGATCATGTTCTAGATCTTTACAGAGATACAACCCTTCAAAAGGAGAAGACACCATTTGAGATTATAGGAGATGGAGTCCTCCGATATCAGGGTCGATTATGTGTTCCTAATGTGGCAGGGTTGCGCAAGCAAGTTATGGGATACGTAGTGAGAAAGTAATCTAGAGTTGTGTAGCACACCTTGGTAATAATAAACCTAAGTAAGTGTTATAGTACGGTATGACATACTTAGATGCAATAAAGCCATAAGGACAAATAACCAAGACTAGGAAACAAAATATAAAAATAGTTGTAAGTTCGGCAAAGTACCAAGCGAAGAACTTCAGTACACATATATATGCTCCGAGGGACATCTTGTTATAGTTCTGTATATGTTCACAAGGTGAGGTAAAGAGATTGGAAAAAGTTGGAAAAAAAATAAGAGAAGATCTGCACATAAAAGGACAGAGTCATACATGTTGCAACACAGAAGGTAGTCAAAGTTACGGGATTGGAAGAATTCTGATCACAAGTCGTGATGTGAGAAGATGCCTAAAGGGGGGAATGTCCTGATCTTTGAATATATTCATAGAACAATTGCCTAGATGGTGGATAATATGAAAATATTCATGAGATCTATAAGATATGAGACTAATAAGCACATCAGTCAACAATCGAGGACGAATGTTCCAAAGGGAGGAATGATGTTACACCTCATGTTTTTGTACATGAAAGTATGTAGTAAGTCAATTGATGTAAGCTCGAAAATGAGATATTCTTTGAAAGTATATAAAGTGATTTAATGTTGTTACACCTCGCACTTCAGACATCACAGTCATTATAGGATTATCTAACGTAAACTCAAAAAAGACGAAATTCTTCTACAAGAATAAGAAAGGTTTACTGAAGTCTTAACCAAGTTAAGATGAATATGAGACTTGTTAATCATGATTTAAATGAGTTTAAAGTCAAGATATGACTATATATGATGTTGGATATGAAATATAAAGTTTGGGAAAAATCGGATTTAAATTGCGGAAAAACCGACTAAGGATTTGCCTTGTAATGAAACATTTTGAGCAATATATTTCATGTGTCACATGAGGTTGTTTTGGGACATATTATATACCAAAATGAAGCTCTTGGAACCTAGTTTCCAACGGTCCAAACCAGTTATTCATATGACATCGGGGGAGAGAAATATGAATTTATATATTAGGGTCGCCAAGTCACGTCGCCGCTCTTTAGAGAAGCTGGCAGTTTTATAGGCCATTTGCGATGTTGTTTTCTCCCAATCTATTGAGAGTTACATGGAGATATTTATATGGAATTAAAGCCCTATATGTTTAGTTTTCAACGCTGCAAACCATTTGTCAATACGATGTCGGATTAGAGAGATACACGCGTCCGAAGTTGCACCGCTCAAGCTGCCAAGCAGGAAGCTTACTCACCTACTTGGAGAATTGAGGCAGTAGGCTTATAATTTATCTTCTCCCTTGTATATCTCATCATTATACATAGAAAACATACAATAAAACACTCTCAATTCTCTCTAAGAGCTGGCCTAAGATCCCAAGAACCAAACTAAATGGAAATCAACTCAAATCATCATTAAAGGTGTTAAAGACTACAAGAGAATGCTTCAATGATATTGTGGTGTGATTGAGGGCTATTGTGAGCTAAGTTGAGATAGCGTTTCGAGTTGTAGATGTTGTCCAAGGTATGTATAACATCTTCTTGATTGTGCCTAAGGCTAATCTTATGTTAGTTGTGTTGTTTGAGTGAAAAATCATAAGATAGCACTTGAAAGAACATGAGATATGGTTGTATCTTTGTTTGGGCTGTTTTGTGGCTAAATATATTGTTTGTGGTGGCTGAAAATTGTGAGAAATAATTTGATAATGTTGTAACTACTGATGTTAAGCTTTTCTAGGTTTTAATTAAGTTGATTGAAGAAGAAAAGATGAAAAACAAGTGGTTGACGGTAAAAATTAAGGTGTTAGACGTATGGGGCTGTTTTGGAAGGCATTTTGTGGATGTTTTCAACTAGAAATAATATGGTACATATAAGTATGATGTTCTGAAAGTTGTAAACTAATTTATGAAATAAGAGTTGGATTCAATTCATATCTTGTTATGAGTAAAAACGAGCTTGTCGCTCAATATGATTGTTAAGATAATCAGAGAAACTCATATTGGATTGCATTGTTGTTGTTGCTATTGTTGGTTATAGTTGTTGTTGTTGGGCTGTTGATGACCCTTAGTGGTCTTTGCGTGAATTAAAAATTGGGGAGGTTCTGCCCGATTTTTCTTAAGCCATACGACTAGCCAAATATGGTGGTACAACATTATATGTTAACGGCAATATCATTTCACTTGTTGAGATGCAAGTCATTGTGTCGAGCTTGATTGAGTAATAAGGAAGATGTCATGTATTTATGTTAAGGCTATCCTTTATTTCTTTTGGCATGATCCATAGGATGCAAATGAAACGTGTAAATGCACAACTTCCATAAATGACTCTATTCATAGAAACGCTAGAGATGCTTATATTCTTGATTCTCCATATGTCATATTATTCTATCATCTGTTCATAGGTCTCAAAAAAATACGTAAGTTGAAAGATTTCACTTCATGATATTAGTCGAAGGCATAATGGTCTTATGACATTCCAAGAGATTTTATTGATGTACTTCTTATGCATTACATTCATGTACATTGACCATGACCACATTGCGTTATATACGCGTATATATGTATATATATAAGGGATATGAGAAAAGGTTATGGCATTATATACGCACCACCACCAGATCAGCTGGTATACGTTGATAATTTGCCCATAGTGGCCGAGATGATATGATGGGATGCCCTCAGAGGCTTGATGATGTTATGAACACATATACCCATGCATGGTATGACATTTATACGCATATGCATAACATTATAATATTAAATGATTCATAGAGTTATTCAAATATACATGTTGAGTCTTTTACTCCATGTTTCTCTCATGTCTACTAGTTACTGATTTTCATTCCTTACATACTCGGTACATTATTTGTACTGACATTCTTTTTTCTTGGGGACACTGCGTTTCATGCCCGCAGGTCCTGATAGACAGGTCGAGAGTCCTCCAACTATGCTATCAGCTCAGTGGAAGGTAGTTGTGCACTCCATTTGCTCCAGAGTTGCTTCTTTGGTCAGTATGATTAGTACATGTATAGATTGGTATGGCGAGATCCTGTCCCGACCTTTACGATATTATGTATTCTTAGAGGCTTGTAGACAGATATCATGTATACGGATACTTGTATGGCCTTGTCGGCCTATGTTTCGAGTATATAAAGAATCATGCCGGCCTTATAGGCCTGTACTTCATATGTATAAGTTTGTATTCCCTCATGCTTTACTTCGGTTCATTTATCTATGATAGAATGATATGAAAGATACGTTATGTTGGTACTCGGTTGAGTAAGGTACCGGGTGCCCATCACGACCCATAGGTTTGGGTCATGACATGTAAGGCTCATTGCAGTAGTTATCTTTTGCTCCATTAAGAATTTGAGGTTGAAGTGATCAGTATTGATGATGAAATGCCCCACTTGAATGTAATTCCTCCATTTGTCTATGGCTGCAATGACAACCATATACTCCTTCTCATAATACTTGCCTAGATGTCTTGGTGCTAGGGTCTTGTTGTAGTAAGCTATGAGTTTGTTCTCTTGTGTTAACACAGCTCCAATGCCACGATTGCTAGCATCAGCCTC
Organism: Nicotiana tabacum; assembly: GCF_000715075.1. Classification (NCBI taxonomy): domain Eukaryota; kingdom Viridiplantae; phylum Streptophyta; class Magnoliopsida; order Solanales; family Solanaceae; genus Nicotiana; species Nicotiana tabacum. The sequence continues at coordinate 27,246,350 of NC_134089.1, read as the reverse complement.
GATAAGAAAGGTCTTAGTGTAATCTAGCATTGCTAGCACATGAGTGTTATTCATGGTCTGTTTCAACTGAATAAAAGCTTCTCCTTCTTCTCGTCCCCACTACAAGCATTCTTCTTAATTAGTGAATTCGGATGTTTATTCATATTCCCACAGTTCTTAATAAATCTTCTATAATATCCTGTCAAACCCACGAACCCCTGCAATCCTTTGATGTTTTTAGGCTTGGGCCAATTCATAATGGTCTCCACCTTGGATGGATCAGTGGACACTCTTTTGGTTGTGATATTATGTCCCAAATACTCCACCTGGGATTTGAAAAAGGTGCACTTGGACCTCTTGGCAAACAACTGATTCTGCCAAAGTATGTTGAATGTTTGTTTTAGATGCTCCACATGGTCTGATAGTATCTTGGTGTACACTACTATATCATCAAAGAAAACCAATATAAAGTTTCCCCGGAATGGTCCAAATAGTGAGTTTATTAGGGCCTGAAAAGTAGGCGGTGCATTTAATTCTCTAATTCATCTTGCAATATGTCTGAAACTTGCTTCTCTAATTCAGCTTCTTGCTTGAAAAGTTTTCCAGGAATGGTCCAAAGACCTTGCAACATGTCTGAAACTTGTTTCTCTAATTCAGCTTTCTGATAATGGTTGTACCTGTAAGGTCTTTGTAATACTAGTTTACCTCCTAGACTAATAGGTATAGCATGATCATAATCTCTTGGTGGAGGCAGTGACTTGGGTTCTTCAAAAATAGGTGCATAAAATTGCGGAACATGTTACACCTGTTCTGGTGTATTCTCAATGGTCTTACTTCTTTGCTTACAATAGTGAAAAAAGGAGCTAGAAGTGTCTATCATTTCCTTATCAATTTTCCCATAGGCTTGGTTGTGATCTGATACATCTCGCGTTGTCCTGTATCACCCTTCAATATCACCATCATACCAAATTGTTTGATTCTCAAAACATAGGGCTCATAGTCAAATGTGACAAGAGTGTGATCTCATCCAATCCCCTCCCAGTACTATATCACAACTGCCTATATTCAACAACCAAAACTTATCTTCAAATTCTATGCCACTGATTTTTTCATTTGACTTTAGTGACACTCGGGTGATTATACATCTGTTGACCATTTTCTATTGTCACCCTCAAGGGAGTATTTAGTTGTTGTACTACCCTCAAGTCCTTAGCAGTTTGACTGTCCAAGAAGGTATGAGTGCCACCTGAGTCCACTAGTATAATGACAGACATCTTCTTATTCATTCCCTTAAGCTTCAAAGTATTAGGCATATGTATACTAGTCATAACATTCAGACACACAACTTTCTCTTCCACTTCTTCATGTTCCTGTGATTCTTCAATTTCTTGATCCTCTTCTTCGCCACTTCTTCTTTAGTCATAATGTTCAGCTGCTTGTCCTTGCATACATGCCAGGGTGGTATCTATCCCCACATTTCCAGCATGCACCAAGGATCTTCCTATACTCACATTTTACCTCTGTCATTAATTATTCTTTCCTGCTCCTAGCAAAAGACACGAGTTAGAGTAGGGATCCTGCATCTCATAGTCTCTCCAATTTCTTCTTTGAGCCCACCAATGAAACATTCCAACAAAAAATCCTCTGTAACCCTTGTATTTTTCATCAACACTAATGCCTGAAGGTCTTCAAACTTCTGAAAATAGGCATTCATTGTGTTGGTCAGAACCCGCATCTTAAATTCAGTCACAACCTCGTCACCATTTGCATCATCATACTTCAGGACTAACTATTCACAAAACTCTTCCCACCTCACTTGTCTTCTAGTGATTGTGAATGAGAAATACCATGATTCAGCTTCCTCTTCTAAGTGCAAAGTAGTCATCTCTAACTTCTTAGCTTGATAAGTGATTTTGTACACATTGAAATATTAACACATATCGCATCTTCTCAACCAAGCTCTAGGCTCACCCTCATTATATAATGAAAACTGCAACTTAGGCGGAAATTTTCCACCATTCATTGGTACGTCCCTTCATAATCTCAACTCCTCTATACCTAGGTATGTCCACATCACCTCGGCTGCTCTCCTCACAATCAGATGGTCATTTGTCGTTCCTTCTCTCAATCAACTTCATCAACGCCATTTGTATACTCTCCATCATCTGTTTCATGTCAGATTGATCTGAACTCATTTCAACAAACTTTACGTCTAAGGCGCTAAACTAAAAATCAATTTCTAACTAGATTGGATATGGCCTTCCAATTTTCTCATTTGTTCCTCTTTTTGTTTCGGCCTAGCAGCTTCAGCCCCAACCATTTTCCCACAGTATAATCAAAATCGTAGCTTTGATACCAATTGTAATGTACTTCAAGGAATTCAATAAAATTCATCTAACAACTTAACTACAATTCAGCAACTCTGAAACATAAATTACAATAAGAAGTTCAACAAATTCCCAACAACACCTTAACTACTAAATTTTATCTACTGAATTCAACAATTCAGAAATGTAACCAAAAACAATAAAACATCTACTAATCCAGTAACAAGAATTCAATTCTAGCTCTGTGACCCAGTCAAATACTTCTAGAGAACAAACATAAAAAGGAGATCAATTCGCAACTCTAAGTGAAAGTAGTAAGAAGAACTAAATAGTGACTTTAATTAGGAAAGAAAAGGAGAAAGTATCTGAGAAGGAAAGGAAAAGAAGGATTCAGATTGAAATTTAGAGAGAGAAAGAACGAAGACCACAATAGAGTGAACATACCATTTTTCCTACAATTTTTCTCAATCAAATTTTAGTTATACAATTCTTCTTTGAGTGAACCTAAGCCTTCCGATAGAATTAATCAGGACCCTCCATGTCACCTAACTATCATTTGAATAACTCTCGTTTTCTATTGATCCTTTCACTTAATTAATAGCTAAACGACGTCGTCCACTCCTTAATGAACTCACGCCCAGTTTATTACACGACTGTGGAGGAAGATAGGGGGTAAGAGAGGCGGAGGGGGAGGGGGAGGGGGAGGGGGGCGAGGGGAGAAAGAGGAGTACATTAGTTTTTATAAAATAAAAAATTTTGAGAATTTTTAATGGGTAATGCATTAATAATAATTAAAAAAGAGCATCACCAATTTTGAAAACTGAGTTGCAAAAGGCTCTTCTAATTCAGCACCCCTATGCAGCTTTAAATGCTTCTCTTCGACCCAGTCATCGCCTTCTCCTGCAGCCACGTTGAAGCGTTACATGATTCTTCAGATCGCCACATTTTTCTTTAACATGCTAAGATAATCATCCACATTATCTATGACTCTAGAAAAATTACACCTGTCTAAGATATATTGTCCAAGGTAGTATAATTGTTTAAACATGCGACTTGAGAATAGGTCACACCAGGTCTATACCGAAAGAGGATAAAGAGCTTCATAAAATAAGTCTGTTGAAACTATGAAATACATCAGATTTAAACTCGAAGAGAATAGGTTCAGTTAAATATATGCTACATTCAACATACTGTACATTGGTTCAACAAATACTGCAACTCTAAAAAAATTGTCTCCAAATGTCTCTGGAATCCTTAAAGTGGACCTGAGACTTATGATAGATCCAGGTGACCACATGCCACTCCCTGATCTTGTGCAAATTCACTGTCAGTGGGTTACTTAAACAACAGAAGTTCTCTCCAAATACTGGGCAGATCACTGATGGCTTTGAGCAAGTAATAGTGTGTGCCACCACCCACACGCTACATTTTTTGGTGTACAATCATCGATGGGTACTTCACAAGGATTGTTACGGTCAATTGTATCACTTAGGCCAAGCTGGAATGAAAAGCAAAAGGTTAGATTGAATACTCATCGTAAATTTTTTTAAAGAACAATAATCTCTCACATACCTGACCATACTTGTTCCATCCCCAGCTATACACTTTGCTATCCTCTAAAGGTTAAAGCAAAAGGTATCTTTAGATACTAACATATAGCAAACGGATAATAGAGATATTAACGTGTTACCCTACTAGTGACAGTTTAGCAAATAGTAGACATATTATTGTTTTACTAGTAATAGTTTCACAATAAAAAGACATATTTAAGTGCTAGTTGCTTCCTATTGTTTAATTCCTACCGCAGCTGATCGATTTAACACACATTTGATAATGATCAACAGCAAAAAAGGTGTACCACATGGGCAAGACACAAGTATATTCAAACTCACCATCAAAAGTATACTTTGCTACTCATAAAATTCCAAAGATTCAGATATATATTTGGACAAGACCCGCTAGTCATAGTTATGTAAACAATTGCATGTACTGAATAATATCTCCACCACAGATCACCACAAATGGAATAGGTGTGTGAGATCAAACTAAGTGAACTAAAGTTGTCCTCTATGAAAAAAAAAAGAAAAAAAAAAGAACTCAGGTTGTCCAGTGGATTAGAGGCCGAAATGCACTTCATCTTCTTGATAGTCTCGACACTTACCTGTCATTATGGCACTATGACGAGCTCCACAAGACACTACTTTGACATTCTTGTTTTCCAGTATTGAGTCATCCACAAGCCTAGGTGATGTCTGTAACAGAAATCTCCTGTTGAGTTTCTAGAGCCCTCAAACAATAAGGTTTAGAATAATGCAGCTGCAAAACTGCCAATATATAAGGAATTATATGGTCTAACTAATTGGCTGTCAGAAATTGACAATAATCTCTTATCCCTCAAGTGCTAGGTATATTTAAAGCCACCACTTCTGGTTGAAAGTTTCTGGACTGTGATTTCAACAAATCCTACTTCTTGGCACATCTCATGGTACGACTAGCCAAACTCTTAGATGACATCATAATTCAGCCTCAACTAGATATTACTATTGGACATTGAAACTGTTGAGTCCACAAACAAGAGTTTATTAGAAAGACACGAAACAAGTGATAAATCTTGGACGCACCTCTGCATGGTCTGCGCCTGTACCTAGACCCAATTGGCCAAACTGATTTCCCCCAAAAGTATACACACGGCCATGATCACATAAGCACACAGAATGCCATAGTCCACCTGCCACGGCTTCTATTCTAGTGTTCAATAGAGAAGAGACACAAGTTGGCCTCAGCACGTCATTTGTATTACCTAGTCCACACTGAATACAACGAATGAGACTAGAGGACTTATAAAGAAAAGCAGTGAACACTGAACCAGGCACACCAAGTTGATATTGCAGGTGTATATTTTTTGGTGTTTCAGATCAATTTCTTACAAGATACAACAAGATTACAATTGTCTGCTTTTTGAAAAAAAACAATATTAAGTGGTGGACATTCTATTCCGGCAACAAAACATATATCGACAACGCTATAAGCAAGATGCGACCTGGCTATGATATTTCCTTGCTCAAGATTAATCAATCTTATTAATTCTGAAATTGTAGAGAATAGCATGTGAAGAGTTCTTTTATGGATAAGAGGACAAGACATGCATCGCATTTGAAGTGTGATGATATAAACACTCACTTGCCCATACAATCCCCAGCCAAATGTAAGCAGCACCCCAGCATCTGACAATTGAAACAAATACCCAGGTGAGCAGAAAGATAATCGAGGATTAAGTATCATTTTTAACTTCAAGGAGCAAAAAGTAAAGACAATGATTTGAGATGGAGTCTGACTTTGTTGTAAACGGAGTAACTCAAAGCCATTCAAACTTGAAAAACTTAAACATATTTCCAGAAACATTCTTCTTTTCTTCTCACAATGTGAAACTTAAATTTGAAAAGTGTCCTTATTAAAAGATATTGTACTCTATGTGGTCAGCAGAAGTACTAAAACTGAACTCAGTGCTAACCTGTGATTACTGCACTATGCCGGCCACCACAAGCAATTCTCTTTATGTAGCTCCCCAAAGCTTTACGTGTCTCACTCCCTGGGGTAATGCTTCCTTGAGGACTCCGAAGACTCCGGTCTGCTCCATGTGAAGACATATCCAGACATGGTATAAGATGAGGAGTAGCCACTATTTTAATCCTGGAGCCTAAACCAAGCTGCCCTTCACCTCCATAGCCCCAACCCCATACCTGTCCCACATCTAAATCCGGCAAAAATATGATGCATCAGGTGTCTTGCTTTATATTAAAGTTCTTCCATATCTTCGTACTTCATAAGACCTACAAAACTATATGGCGTAACCACAAAGCAACCGACTTCACTTCCAAAATGACAGCAACACACTACAACCTGCATGGAGGAGTGAAGTTACCTGACAATGCTAATGTGTGGCGCCCTCCTGCAGCAACTGAGGTTATCTTCACCCCAGGATCCAGTTCTACAATACAAGGTGGTGCAGAAAGGGATTCGTCAGCAGGTGGTGGGCTTTCAAGTTCTTGTTTAGCTGTCACTGTTCTTCTCCTCTTTGCAGTTTCTTCAGCTTTTTTATTATCTTGGTGAGCGACTGAACTAGCAGTTAACTTGGAGCCTTGAGACTGAGGGCTCTCTGCAAAAATTAGTCTTTGTAGTATTAGTTAACTCTCCAGAGATAAGCATGCAGATGAACTTACCAAAATCTTAACTGGTTCAAATTGGAAACCGAACTTCCATTACCTTGCTCAGTTAATACTGAACTTTCTTTCCGAAAAGAATCCCCTTCAACACTTCCTCCAGCAGCGAAATTTGCAACAAGCTTGGAAGAAGGCACGCATTCTTTCCAGCCCCATGTGTATACATCATTCTTTTCTGTACAGAAATATAAATATATTATAACCATATGTCTCCATTATCTTTCTTATGGTTTGAAGTAGAAAAAAAGAAAAGAGATTGAGAAGGTTCCTGCAAATAACGTTCTGAATTAGCTGAAGGGTGACTGACAGCTCAGAAAGACTGGCAAACAGTATATCACCTGTAACAGATACAATATGCGCCCAACCAGCTGCAGCTTTCACGACTGGATCATCAGTTGGAATCGGAAATGGCTCTGGAGTCTCCTTGATAAATGCAGTCAGGAAAGAAGATAGCAACATCAATTTTAAGTGATCTATATAAACGAGTCCACACAAGAAAGATTTGCCACAATACCCCATGTTTTCCTGAAGTCAAGTAGCTTTGGCCTTGATCATCTGCAGAACCCCACGTGATAAGTTTTCCAGACCCTGCTGCCATTTCATCGTACCGTTAGAATTATGTATATAAGTATGCTTAATCCCACATTGAAATAGGAGTAGTATGTATTGTGTAGAGTATAATTAAAAATAGGGATCCTTGTGTTATATTATGTACATCAATAATATAGTTTTCCCCTGCTATTTATCACAAATAATACATAGTTAAACCACATAAAATCAACGGCCGCGGAGCTATCGTCATTTTCAAGAAGGAAATCACTGAGAAGATGTGGAAAAAGAAATGAGATTGGAATGGATGGAGAGATCCAGTGTGGAATCTTTCATTTTTTATTCTCAAGATGATGTCCTCTGCGCCATGTTAAATATACCAAAACAGTGACTAATGGAGGCTGGAAAATCAATCAAGGCTCTGTAACTCAAACATAATTTATAGTGTTCATGATGGAACACTAATCTCAAAGCACAAGGATTAGTTGTTTTCCCTTGGTAGGTGCAATTCCAACTGTCTAGTATAGCTTGTGTAGATTCATAGACAGCTTACAAAGAAGCATCTCTCTCTTCTAACAAGCAACAATGCTCTGCTGAGTTGTGCTTATGTGAACTGCAATTCTTATCTTATGAAAGTAGACATTGATGACACAAAGCACAAGGATTAGTTGGTTAGATGCAATTCCGACTGTCTTATTTGGTATTATAACTAGTATCTCTTCATCTACACCTTGAACAAAAATGCATCTCTTTTCTATTGATCAAAAATGTTTCTTTAACAAAAATGCATCTCTTCACAAAAATGCATCTCTCTTCAATTTTTACCTCCATTATTTTGCTAGCATTCCTTATCACATACTTATTGTAATACAGCATGCACAACAGTAACTGATTGGGAGGGTGATCAGATGTCATGATGTATACATGTCATAATCATGACGTATACATTAGAATTATTATGTATCAATGACATTTGGGTGCCAAGACGAGTCACCAAGACTTACAAGCTCACTTATGTTTTGAACAGTCTTCAAAGTTCAAATGATGCTATGCACTTATATGAAGCATTACATTGAAAATGCGAAATTTTCTTTAAAAAACTTGATTCAACTTTTAGAGGTGGTTTATTTGACAAACTGAATTTTATACTTTCCCTATGCTTTTATGTCATACAGATTCTGTCAGCCTCGAACACCAGAGTTGAGCACCACATCCATAGTTTCAGCGGTAATCCCCATACTTGACCCATTGTGGCACCTTCTGTTCTTCCTTTCTTTGGCATTATGGGGTTATGTTCTGTCTCAAATTCATATTACTGTAGTTTTAAGAAGCTCCATGACCACTTGCAGGTAGATATTAGTTTTGGAATTTACACATATACGCCTCATGATGACACCTCTCTTGACATGGCGAAGAGGGTGTCTGGCTAAGCTTATAAGCGGGTCAAACTAGCTTAAAAGTACATTTTGATTTATCTATCAAAAACAACCAAAAGCCATTATTTGGTCACCCCAACATAATGCTTTTCCGCTTATAAGCACTTTTGGTTTGACGGTAATTTTTACTATTTTATCCTTACAAAACAACAACAACAATAACTAGGCGTCAGCCCCAAACAAGTTGGCGTCGTTTATATGAATCCTCGCTTCTAAGCTCAACTCATATAATCATTGAAGATGTTGGTTTATGTTTAGTCAACAATGGCATGCCAATTGGAAGAGTTGGTGGAAAGAGTTGGTGTGAATGCTAGGAGGAAGCTTCCTCCTTTAATGTCACCCATGACATCAAGAGGAGGTAGTTTGATGTCACCAATGACATCAAGAGGAGGTCTTTACCTCTATAAATAGATGCACTCCTTCATTTGTAGAAACCATCCCAAAAATAATACAACACATTGTAGTGAGTAGAGAGTTAAGAGAGAAATTCTCTTAAGTGTAATTGGGAACTCTCCCCTTGCTTTGTTAATATTAAAAAGGCAACTGTTCTCTGGTGGACGTAGGATTATTTTGATCCGAACCACGTTAAATCTTGTGTTCTTTCTTTTACGTTTCCGCTAACAATTGGTATCAGAGCAACAGGATTCTTTAACGATCCAAGGAGGAAGAACAAGCAAAGATGAGTTCCATGAAGTTTGAAATTGATAGATTCAGTGGACGCAACAACTTCAATATCTGGAAGATCCAGATGATGGCGTTACTGCGGAGGAAAGGTTCAATCCATGCTATTGACGGAAAGTATCCTAAGGATATATCAACTCCCGACAAGAAGAAGATTGAAGGGGATGCATTGAGTGCAATCCAACTATCCCTTGCACCTAACGTGCTTTGTGAAGTGAGTACGAGTACCGAGAGACGGCCAAACAGTTATGGGAAAAGCTAGAAGGGCTATACCAAGACCGATCAGTGACAACAAGGATGTCGGCGTCTTCACACATTTAATATGGGGTCAGGTACTTCGTTACAAGATCATTTAGATGCGTTCAATAAACTTGTCATGGACTTACAGATTGCGGGAATTAAAAAGGAGGAGGAGACGCTTGCATGTGCTTTGCTATTTTCATTGACTTCAGGATATCGTAATATTGAGAATTCAATGATGTATAGCAAGGAGCCTATCAAGCTTGAGCAAGTGCGGCAGACACTTAACTCTAGTGATGTGCGAAGGCACATTGAAGGAGATAGAGATGACCAGGCAAGTGGGCTCTTTGTGAGAGGCCGGACTAGCAAACAGGGAAAGAGCAGATCAAAGCACAGATCAAAGTCTCGTGTGAACAAGAAGCATACAGAGTGTTGGGGTTGTGGCAAGAAGGGGCACTTTGAACGAGACTGCCCAATGTCAAAGTCCAAGGAAAAGGCGAGTGCATCCACAGTTGAACAGGTACATGATTTTGATAATGATTATGTACTAACAACATCGTGTAATAATAATAGTAGTTATGGAAACAAATGGGTGTTAGACTCTGCTTGCACTCTGCATATGACGTTCCGAAAAGACTGGTTTAGCAGCTATGAGAAAAGTGGAGGAACTGTAGTAATGGGCAATAATGCAACTTGTGCAATAGTTGGCATTGGCTCAGTTCGGGTTCGCTGCCATGATGGAGTCGTGAGGACTATTACACAAGTCCGTCATGTTCCTGATCGGAAGAAGAATTTGATCTCCCTGAGTACGCTGGATGAACGACCTTTACACAAGGCTACAGGTACATGAGCGAAGCAGGAACTATAAAGGTGACTAAAGGTTCTTTAGTCGTGCTGAAAGGCAAGATGGAGAACGACCTTTACACATTGGTCGGAAGCACCATTGTTGGCTCTGCAAATGCATCTACAGTGCAGTTATCTAATGATGACAAGGCAAGACTATGGCACATGAGACTGGGTCATATGAGCGCACGTGGACTGGAGATGTTGAGCAATCGTAACCTTTTGGAAGGTGAGAAGATCAGCACACTTGACTTTTGTGAGCATTGCGTTCTAGGGAAGCAAAAGAAGGTCAGCTTCAGCACTGGCAAACACAAGACAAGAGGAGTGCTAGACTACATCCATTCAGATTTATGGGGTCCCTCTAAACTTCCATCGAAGGGCAAAAAGAGGTATCTTCTCACTTTTATTGATGATTTCTCACGAAAGGTTTGGGTGCATTTTTTGAAGGCAAAAAGTGATGCTTTTGAAGCATTTAAAGAGTGGAAGATTTTGGTTGAAAATCAAATGGAGCGGAAAATCAAGTATCTTCGCGCAGACAATGGCTTGGAGTTTTGCAATGAAGAGTTTAATGAATTCTGCAAGGTTCATGGGATCTCAAGTCATAGGACTGTCAGGCATACCCCACAGCAGAATGGAGTTGCCGAGAGAATGAACAGAACTCTTCTTGAAAAGGCTCGTTGTATGCTCCTACAAGCCAAAATGTCCAAAGTATTTTGGGCTGAAGCAGTTCACACTGCTGCTCATATTGTCAATCGATCTCCAGCATCGGCAATTGACTTTAAGACTCCGAATGAGGTATGGTCAGGTGAACCCTCTAACTATTCATACTTACAAGTATTTGGGTGTCCAGCTTATTATCACGTTAATGAAGGAAAGCTTGAACCAAGGGCTAAGAAGGCCATATTCGTAGGGTATGTGGATGGAGTAAAAGGGTATAAACTTTGGTGTTTGTCTTTACTCAAATTTATAGTTAGTAGAGATGTCACCTTTGATGAATCCTCTATACTTGATCCCCATAAAGTTTCCGTGGAGTTTTCAGGAAACAAGAACGACGAGCAGGTGGAGCTTCCGGTGGAGCTTGCCAAGGAAAAGGATCAAGAGACTCAGGTTAAAGATGAGTCAGAAGATGTAGACCTTGAAGAACTTGGTGTCAATGAACCATACACAATTGCAAAGGGGAGGGAGAAGAGGCAGACACGAGAACCGGAACGCCTTATAGATCAAGCAAACTTGATTGCATATGCGTTCGTAGCTGCACAAGAAGAGATTAAGGATCTGGAGCCCTCCTCGTATATTGAAGCAACTTCTTGCAAGGATGTTGTACAATGGCGGTTAGCCATGACGGAAGAGATGGAGTCTCTTCACAAGAATCAGACATGGGTCTTAGTGAAAAGACAAAAGGGGAAGAGGACAGTTGGATGCAAGTGGGTCTACCGAAAGAAAGAGGGAATTCCTGAAGTGGAAGATGCTAGGTTCAAGGCGAGATTGGTTTCAAAAGGATTCAGTCAGAAGGAGGGAATCGACTACAATGAGATTTTCTCTCCAGTCGTGAAACATAGCTCAATTCGCGTGCTACTAGCATTGGTTGCCCAATTTGACTTGGAGCTTCAACAGCTTGATGTCAAAACTGTTTTCTTACACGGTTATCTAGAAGAGACAATCTATATGGATCAGCCTGAAGGTTTCCTAGCTGAGGGAAAAGAAGATCACGTATGCCAACTAAAGAAGTTTTTGTATGGTTTGAAACAATCCGCTAGACAGTGGTACAAGAGGTTTGATGCATTCATGACTACACATGAATTCTCAAAAAGTGCATTTGATAGCTAGATAAATGCTTTGAAGAAACTGTTGAGTAAGGAATTTGACATGAAGGATTTAGCTGCAAAGAAAATCCTTTGTACGGAGATTTCAAGAGAAGACGATGTTGTACATCTTTCTCATAAGAGGTATATTGAAAGGGTTCTCAAGAGATTCAATATGCATACGTGCAAGCCTGTAAGTACACCATTAGCTCCTCATTTTAAACTTTCAGAGTTACAAATGCCTCAGTCCGAGGATGAGGTGGAACATATGTCAAAGATTCCTTATGTCAGTGCAATTGGTAGCATTATGTATGCTATGGTATGCACACGTCCAGATATTGCTCAATCTGTAAGTGTGGTAAGTAGATACATGTCCAGCCCAGGAAAGAGGCATTAGGAAGCTGTCAAGTGGATATTGAGATATCTCAAAGGAGCTTCTGGTGTTGGTCTGACCTTTCGAAAAAGTGGTGGAGGTATTTCAATTCTCGGTTATGTAGATTCTGACTATGCAGGAGATCTTGGCAGAAGAAGGTCCACAACTGGATACATCTTTACCCTCGTTGGCAGTGCCGTTAGCTGGAAGTCGACTCTGCAGTCGATTGTCGCTTTGTCTACGACAGAAGCAGAATACATGGCAGCAGCGGAGGCGGTGAAGGAAGCTATCTGGTTGAAAGGTTTAGTAGCAGAATTGAGTTTGGTTCAGCTGGAATCAACTCTTAGATGTGATAGTCAGAGTGCTATTCATCTAATGAAAAATCAGAGATTTCATGAGCGCACTAAACACATTGATGTCAGATTTCATTTTATTCGAGATGTTGTTGAAGAGGGAACTATCAAGGTCGTGAAGGTTATCACAGATGATAATGCTGCAGATATGTTGACCAAGATAGTCTCACTCGCTAAGTTTGCACACTGCAAGGACTTGGAGGGGGTGTGCATCAACTGATGCAACTCCGAAGAGAACAGTTGTTAGGTGGAGGTGGTATGTTCAACAATGGTTTGATTCTTCTTGTTTCTTACAATGGGGTTGCCCAGTAAGCTTAGAAGTTTTGGCCAGAGTTGTTCACACGCACGCTTGAAACGCAAACCAAGGTGGAGATTGAAGGTGTTGGTTTATGTTTAGTCAACAATGACATGCCAATTGGAAGAGTTGGTGGAAAGAGTTGGTGTGGATGCTAGGAGGAAGCTTCCTCCTTTGATGTCACCCATGACATCAAGAGGAGGTAGTTTGATGTCACCAATGACATCAAGAGGAGGTCTTTACCTCTATAAATAGATGCACTCCTTCATTTGTAGAAACCATCCCAAAAATAATACAACACATTGTAGTAAGTAGAGAGTTAAGAGAGAAATTCTCTTAAGTGTAATTGGGAACTCTCCCCTTCCTTTGTTAATATTAAAAAGGCAACTGTTCTCTGGTGGACGTAGGATTATTTTGATCCGAACCACGTTAAATCTTGTGTTCTTTCTTTTACGTTTCCGCTAACAATTGGTATCAGAGCAACAAGATTCTTTAACGATCCAAGGAGGAAGAACAAGAAAAGATGAGTTCCATGAAGTTTGAAATTGATAGATTCAGTGGATGCAACAACTTCAATATCTGGAAGATCCAGATGATATTCTATCTTTAGCAAAATTTGCAATGATGCTAAGGATTGGTAAGTCTCTCAAGACAATTATCGTCCATGTGATTTTAGGTCTATCCCATTCCCTTTAAACATCTTCATTCACCATTATTCCAATACAAACCGGTAGTGTCATCAAAAGCGCGCTTAAGCCCTGAAGCAAGGTTCAAAACATATTGAGCACTTCGCCTCGCTCAATGGGCACTTCAGTGCTGTCATTAAGGCTCTAAGACATACCTTTCCTTGCCAATGAGCGTAATCTTGAAGAGGCGACAATCAACAATTGATATTTCACATTATTGTAATTTTCTTCAATTTCTTTGTCCATATATTTGGTATTCATGCTTATAGATATTAGTCTTGGACTACACATACATATTTATCGTTTTTCTCCATTTGTGCCTTTCTTCATTAAAGCCTACACTTTATTTGCGCTTTGCACTTAAAGCCCCAATAGACCTTAGAGCTTTTTTACGTTTTTAACCTTTGATAACACTGCGAACTGGTGCATTTATAAATTGACGCAAGATATGACTAAACCATCTCAAGCGGCCTTTTCTAATTCTATCCTCAATGCATCCTGCTTGCACCTTCTGGCAACTGTGGTCATTCTTAATCTTATCTAATCTTTTTATGATTACATATTTATCTAATCATTCGCATCTCTGCAACACTCATATTGTGAATATGCTAAACTTTAGAGGCCCAACATTCGCTACCATATATCATGGTCGGTCTTATAGCTATTCTATAGAGCGTTCTTTCATCACATGACACCCTAATAGCACTTTTGCATTTCAACCATTTGATTTTAATCCTACGAACATCTTCATCATCATTCCCTTCTCTTGAAACAATGAATCTAGATATCCAAATTGTTTGCATTTTGGGACAGCAAACCCTTCTAGTCTCACCTTAACTTCGCTCTTCTTATGCTGACTAAACTTGCAATGCATGTATTCAGTCTTACTTTTACTTATTCTAAAACTCTTACTTAGTAAGGTACTTCTATGTAGTTCAAGCTTTTGGTTGACACTCTCACTAGTTTCATCAATTGACACAATATCATCCGTAAATAGAAAACACTATGGTTCTCATCTTGTGTTATGTTGATTAGCTCATCCGTAGCTTGGGTAAAAAATAGGGGCTCCATGTCGATCCTTAATGTAGACCTACAGGTATGAGAAACTCCTTTGTATCTCGTATTATGGTTCACACACGACCCCTTTATACATACCTTTATGACATGTATATATTTAATATGAATTGTTTTCTTCATTACCCACCAAAGGACCTTTCGTGATACTCTACTATATGTTTCATCTAAATCAATGAACACCATATTTTGTCCTTCATATTATTTTTTAATTGTCAAAATATCATTTCCAACATTATTAGGGATTGAGGCATAGTTGTTGTTGTTGTCTCAAAATATCTTTCCCGAAACAAAGTTCCCAACTTCCTCTCCCCTCTATATTTGTCATTCCTCATATTTCTTACAAATATTCTTTTAAATTTTGTAATTCTTTGTAAAAATTTCAAGCGTATTTTAGTCGTTTTTGAAAGAAAAAAAAGTTTATCCGCACTTTTTACCACATATCAACGGCTTATTACCTGTTTCAACACCTCTGTCCAAACATTTACGCTGTTTATTTATAAAATAAATTTCAGAACTTAAACTTATCACTTATTTATAATCAGCTAGCCAAAAAATGCTCTTAGCCTATGGGCTATAATTGTGGTTAAAACTTTGTTATTTGCATGATGGTACGGAGCAGTCTAGAGCCCCTTTGGATGTGTATATGGTTAGGAGCATTACAAGCAAGAGCCCCTCTGCATGATGGCGCAGGGCAACCTAGAGCCCCTTTGCCAAGTGCCCTTGCATGCTTTTATGGATTCACTCAATAGATGTCGGCCCCGTTGGGAGACAATTAGAGCTTTCAATTCTCGGTCAAGGTAGAGAATTAACCTAAAGTTTGCACTATTCATCTAGATGTAGGAACAATCTAACTGTGTAAGCTAAATTAGCCATGGTATATGGTTAGGAGGTATTACAAGAATAATGGTTTCTAGAATTCATAGAACAAATTGTCTTCTACTTATAAGATAATCAACCACATGACCAACACTATGGCATCTACGTAAGGGCTGAAGGAAGATTCAAAACTCACTCCAACAACCAAGCTTGCATAGAACACGGCGTGCGAGAAGTCATGAGGTGAGATTTATTTAAGATCAAATAAAGGGACAACAACTCATACCTCAACCAATATGAAATTGGCACCCACCTACCTACGTGTGGATGACTAAAACGTGTAAAAAATAAAATAGGGCTCAACATTAGGTAAACCAAAAATAAAAGATGAGTCTAACTTTGCTACCATATTAAAAAATGAACCTTTAACCTAACTCAACCACAAATTTAACCAAGACTATATAATTAGACAACCGCTTATGCCCACAACTCATACCCTCAACCATGAGCAAAGGTCCCCTAACTACAAATAGAAAAAGATATAGAGGTATGTGTCATACACCAGAAGGACTAAGAAGCTGACCAAACGACGAGATAGGGTCCCGTTGAATTACCCGGTAAACCCTGCCATAAGGGCCATTTTCTACCTCTAACACATGGATACCAAGCTCCTTTCATTAAGATTTTAGGACTCTTAGGCGATGTTGCTCGGACTCTCCAAAAAATTAACGTGGAATGCATGTCGGATCATCAAAAAGTAGTTCATTTTTGGAGGATCCAATACGGTTAAGACAATATTTTAGAAAAGTTCGAGCAACATAGCTCCTATGTCTAACTTCAAAGATGTATTTATTGTCATATTGAAAAAATATTTGAATTTGGCAAGAACCTATTAAAAAACCTATACTAATATCGGGGAATCGGCCAAGTATATATTACTTCTATTTAGGGGTTCTACAGCACCTAGTAGGTATGGACCAAACCATGTATTTGTGTTAGGATCAAACCCTACATTTATGTTAAAAAATCCACTTAATATGTATAAATAATTTATCTAGTACTCAATAAGCTACCTTTTCTAGAACTCAGAACCCATAAACTTAACTCTATCGAAGCCTCATACCTCAACCAATGTGACGCTGTTACAAATAAAAATGAAGGCACACATAGGATTAGGCAGGCGTCTACCTAATCGTCACATTTAGCTATTCCAAATTAACTTTCTTTTATTGATTCACTACATTAATACGAGGAAAAATTCACGTCTAACTTGCTAAGATCTAAGTCAAACTTGCTACAAACGTTCATAGTCGCAGATCTCACTATATGAATATCAATGAAAAGCTTGCCACACAAAGCTAGAAGAAGTAAGAGATCTACTTTTTCTAATTCATAAATCCGTAAACATAGAGAAAAATTCGCCTAGGAACACAAATTCGTAGAAAAAAAAAATACGTATATAACCTGAAATGGCCATGGCGAAACCACAACCTCCACCACAAACATCCTTCCACGATTGAACATCAATGCCGGTCTCTGGCGACTGAACAGACACCGGAGAAGTTAACGGCGACTTATGAGTCAATACTCCGGGAAGATATCCCCACATTAACACCTTATACCTCTTCTCCTCATCATTCTCTTCCTCCATTTTCTCCTCTTCCTTTTCTCTTTCACCATTTCCGTTCATTGCTTCGGAAAATCGAAGCAATATTCTCTGTAAAAATTTTGGTTCCAGAAACAACTGGAAGCTACTAGAAGATGAAGTTTTAAAAAATTGAATTAATCGAGGTGGTGGAAATAAAATAATGCAAAAAATCGGGGGCGTATCATTAACAGGTTAATTCATAGTGCCACATCGGATCTTATTGGTCCCAGAAGGACACGTGTTCGATGGTGGAGGCTCTTCTGTTGTAAGCCACGAATTCATTAGAAGTTTCTGGAAATATAGGGGGTTAATACCTACCCCAGCTATAACCGTCCCTCGCGTGCGTGCCACGTGATGTGTTTTTTAACTGAACTGACGTGGCATAACGTCATCCGTACGATGTGAGATGCTCTGCACATCAACGGACAGCGCGCGAGTAGCCAACTTAAGAGTAGATTAGATTATCGTTAGATTGGGATGATATTCTTTGTACTCACTTGATGTTATTTTTTTCCACAAGTTGATGATAGTTTTTGTCACACATACAAAGTTGGGGGAACAATTCGAGGACTTTATTCGTATTTTTTTGTGTGTGTGTGTTTTTTAACTATGTGAAAGTGTATCATTTTTCCAGCTTGTAAATGAAGATGTATTGTCTCAGTTCACGATGTCTCGAGTGGACTTAAACATACTATTTGAATTCATTTTAAATAAATGTACTTTTAGGAAATTATAATTGAGAAATACTTTTTGAAAATCAGGGTAAATAAGGGTAAACTTGAAACAATAAAATAAATATTTTTTGATTATGTAAATATAGTACTTATTTTAGAATAAAAAAATAAAAACATTAGATAATGTGGACTAGAGAGGATAATATTTGTAAAGCATGTTACTAAGGCATCATGGAAGCTAGCAGGATCTTCGTTTTTTATGAAAAAAAAGAAGAAGTTAGTTAATTGTAGCAATGAAATAAAATAATGTGAAAAATTAGTGCGTATCATTAACGGGACAATAATAGTGCCACGTTTGATGCAAACTGTTCCTGGAGAACAGGTGTTCAATATTCCTTTAATTGCGTGCAAGGTGGTGGGTCTAACATTCAATTGACTCTTCATTTAAATAATACTAGTATAGTTACTTTCAAAGGAAAATATAGGGGAGAAAGATATTAGAAACGTCTATAAATTGCAGACTACATTTAGCAACAATATTCAAAAGAATTAAAACAAAAAAAATTAGATGAATTTAATCGAGTTTTCTCTATAAAATTATTGTCAGGGACCACCAATTTTCAAGAGATGTTAGATCATACTGGAGTAATGCTACAGAAATACTTGACTTTAGAAAGATTAGTCCACTTGAAAATACAAAATTTTTCATCTAAAGTTCTGATCAGCAAAAATAAAGAACAATTAAAAATATTTATAATCACAGTAATTAAGACATCACCTTCCGTTGTGATGTATTTTGGATCAGAATTATATGAGCACATGGGCAAGTTAATCATGTTGGTCGATAATATAAACGAAGACTCATATGGCTAACCAAGATCCTAGAAATACCTAATCTAAGAACACTAATTCTCATCGAGATTATGTGCCAATTATTGATGTAGCAGTGATCTTGTTGTTCTAACCGAAAACACCTTTATCAGAAGCTACTTGTTCCTTTGTAGCCGATGAACAAAGTTCGGTATTGCATACTTAAGGTAAGTTTTGTTACCTGTAGAAACAGATGTATATTACGAACTATTAGATGAATTGATCGATAAAATATTTGTTCCTCTTTCCTTTTTAAATAGTGACCACCCTAGTGTGTGCTGCTAAATCGAGTATCTAATTAAAAAACTCACTAATAAGGGTATATTATAGTGTAAAATCAGGTATCAACAAAGGCATAGACAACAATTTACCCAGCTATAAAGCAATAAAAGGTTCTCTATTTATTAGCAAAAATGTAAGACCATAAGTAAAATAGTTGTTACTTATTCCCACACTGCTTAGCTTCAGTTTAAAGTTGATTTTAAACCCATCATATTCCATATAACATATTATTTACATTCTCATCTTCTTTTCCGCTACTCTTTGTGATTACTCTCTAACAACATAAGATGGTCATAATACTTTATGTTGTTATCATAGTTAACTATTACCTAATTAAATCCAACAAAATGAAAACAGAAAGAGCAACCACAGTCTTGTTGTTGATGAAAATAATCTTTTCCATGGTAATAATGGCAAAAGATAGCATTCTTTCCAATTTCAAAATAGTAATTATGTACGAAGTAGATTAAATGTAGAATAACGTTTACCTCAATCAGCCCCAAATGACATGAAATTCTATTTTAACCAGCGACAACACAGATCACATAGTCGCTTTAATATTGATCACTTCCCATCCTTCAAAGGAGCATGACATGCAGCAAATAGATCATGTGTAACAGCAAATATGATAGACAAAAAATAGCCTTGAAAAATCATCCCCGTAATTATACTCAAATAGAGAATTATCATTGTCTTAAGAAATCAAGCAATAATCAGCAAAAACATGCTCAATGTTCCACCTCCTAATCAACGGGTTAATGCAAATATAAATTGCATAAATTCTCAATTTCCTTGTGCACAAAATCATCGAGCAACTCTTGAGAAAATTACTAAAACAGTAGTTCAACTCCATTATCCTCTTTTTGCATCTCGAACTCATCATGCTAGTTCCATCCATTGACAATCACTTAACTGAATGAGCATCAAGTGCTAGTACCACATACAGTCAATATGTAACCTGCAAAAATGAACACAATATAACTAATAAAAAAATACCCCTGAGTAATTTTTTTATTGAAAAATAAACTTTAGCTGCAGTGATTCTTTTCTTTCAACATAGAATGGTACGTAAAAATGTATTATTTCTTGTATGGTACATAGAAAACATCCTAGATCGAAAGATCATATCAAAACTTCTGATGGTTCTTGAAGGTTTGATTTGTCCTTTCTATTTCAGGGCAATTGATGATATGCTTGCTAAATTGCATCTCTATAACAATGAGTGTTGACATTAACTGAGTGGAGGCATGTTTCCTCTGAGTATGAAACTTTTACAGACTTATGCGTAATTAACAATTGGAGAAGTTCTGGACAATAGCTGGGATATTTTTAGTCATTGCATCTTTTAAAGAAAAATCTGTCCTTGATTTTCCCCTCCCAATCAATCTCTTCTGCAATCACAAGGAGAAGGGAACTTTATAGTCATGAAATTAGTAGTAAGGATGTCAATCCTTTTTAGTCTAGAATTATGACAAAAAATGCTTCTTCTTTTTTTTCAAAAACAATCTATTATATGATTGTAGTATACTAACAGATATATATATAGTTCAAAATAGAATTAAGTCTAAAGTTTAAAAATATAACCTTTTCATCCATCAAAATAATCTCAATTGAAAAAGAACTATCCAGAACTGCAACACTTGCAGTGCACAACTGTTTGTCCAATAACCATAAGAATACACAAAAATCTTCACTAAATCATTTCTCAAGATTCTTACTAACTATGTGACAATCTGTTGCTTTTGAGTTTGTCATCTTAAAGCATTTTTGTTTCTCATGCACGTCTATCTGGAGAAACCTTTCTAACGTTTTGAGCTTATGGAATCACTTCTCCCTTCTAACAAACTTTCGCAAAAAGTATATTATATGTAGACTACATATTAAAAAGCAATATATTGAAAGTAAAGGTGCTTCAACATATGTCCTTCAAGCTCCGGCCCAAGTATCCAATGCACATCAAATAAAACTATCCCAAAGGCATACGATGCTAGAATTGAAGATGCTTTTTTTTAAACAATTTTCTAAAATTGAAGATGCCAGAGACTATTGCATTATCTACCCTTTTTATATGACTCTGTTTGACAGAATAAGAAGCTCAAGATGTTAATCTAGCTTATTTATCATATAGTGCTAGTAGACAAAATAATACAATTATAGTAAGAAAGTTGGTTGCATAAGATATTTCACACCAAAAGACAAAATTTGTCAAGTTGAATTCCAATTTAAGTTGTCAAATTTATGGATCAAACACTTTGTATGTCCCAGGTGAAAAGAGTGTTAGAAAAATTGGGACATATAAAGCATGAATTTATTTGTATTCTTTTTGGGATAGGCAAGAGGGATTGCTCTGATGGTAAGCAACCTCCACTTCCAACCAAGAGGTTGTGAGTTCGAGTCTCCCCAAGAGCAAGGTGGGAAGTTCTTGGAGGGAAGGATGTCGGGGGTCTATTTGGAAACAGCCTCTCTACCTCATGGTAGGGGTAAGGTCTGCGTACACACTACCCTCCCCAGACCCCACTAAGTGGGATTATACTGGGTTGTTGTTGTTGTACTAAGTGGGATAAATATATAATGTACTTTTTGAATTTTAAATCATTATTGTACTTAGAGATAATGTTTATCTTTTAGATCAGCATGTAACTATAAAAGCTCATTGTATCTGCAACAATATTACATAAAGAAATATTACTTATTTCATGGTATCAGAAGTCTAGGTTTTCTCTCCTTTGTTGACTCATGGCTTCCAACACCTCTACGGAATCAGTTCCTTCTTCCCCAACCTGAATCACTAATGCTTCCTCCATTCTTCCATCCTCTCCCTCTGCTATTTCCGTCTCAAACATTAAAAATCTTGTCCCTATTGTTCTTGACTATACAAACTATATGTTATGGAGAGAGCTTTTCTTACCCGTTTTCAAAGGTCATGGTGTTTATGGCTTTATTGATGGAAGTTTTCCCTGTCCTGAGCCTACTATTCTTCATAATGATGGTAATTCCAGAACACTTCCTTTCAACAGTGGATTCAACTTGACTCCCTTGTTCTTTCATAGATTCAAGCAACAATTTCCCAAGAGATTCTCCAAGCTATTATCAAGCCAAATCATTCTCTCACTTCTACAGACACGTGGCTTCAAATCGAGTACTTTTTCCGTGATCAAGTTAGTTCTCGAACACTTCAACTCAAAGTCCAGTTTCATAACCTTAAGAAACGTAACATTTCAATTAATTAATATGTCCATCATCTCAAATCCATTGTAGATGCGTTGACGTCCATAGGTAATCCAATCTCTGAATCTGATCTTGTTCTACAAATACTTTCTGGATTAACTCCAGAATATATGTCGGTGAGCACCTCTATCTCTACTCGTGTTCCTCTTCCTACTTTTATTGAAGCACGCTCTCTAATTTTCCTTCATGAAGCCCAATTAAGTAGTTTCTCTAATTCTACTATGAATAATTCCACCACTGCTTTTATGGCCAAGCAGCAATCGTCTCCCTCTTATGGTCGTGGACGTGGTCGTCATAACAATGGTGGTCGAGGTCGCTATAATCAAGGGAATACCAAATTTTTTAATGTTGGGCCTCAACAGTTCACTCCACGTCCCCGTCTTCCTTCCATCTTAGGTCTTCCTCCAATTTCTTATCCTGCTGCTTTCAATCCATCTCAACCTAATAATGTGACGTTTTACTGCCAACTGTGCTATCAGCCACACCACACTGCTCGAGATTGTCCTTCTCTAAATTCTAAGGCCTTTGTCTCAGATATTAGTTCTAACTACTCATGTTCTTCACCTGGTGATGCTTCTTGGTTTGTGGATAGTGGAGCATCTTCTCACATGACTCCAAATGCATCCAATTTATCCTTTATTACTCCATACAATAGCTCAGATAGTGTAGTTATGGGTAATGGAACTCAATTTCATATTTCCTACATTGGATATAGTATTTTCTCTACTTCTGATTCTCTTTTTTCTCTTAGAGATATTTTAGTTGTTCCCTATCTTTCCACCAATTTACGAAGCATTCGTAAATTTGTTTCAGATAATAATTGTTCTATGGAATTTGATCCTTTTGGTTTTTCCATTAAGTAACTCAAGACGAAGAAGCCTCTCCTTCGGTGCAATAGTTTTGGACCACTTTATGCCCTTACTTCTTCTTCTGCTGGCTTTCCTGCAACTCGTCGTCCTGCTCTTGCTACTACACATGTCTCTCCAAATCTTTGGAATCGTCGTTTAGGACATCCAAGCTCAGCTATTTTAGCTATTTTAATTAGGGTTAATAAGCTACCTTGTTCTTCATTTAAAGGTTTATACAATTTATGTAATGCTTGTCACCTTGGCAAACACCAAAAATTGTCATTTATGGATTCTTGTTCTTTCTCTTCTTCTCCATTTGAGTTAATTCATAGTGATATTTGGACCTCTCATGTTCTTTCTTTTACTGGATTTCGATATTATATTTTATTTCATGACGATTTGACGAAGTTTTCATGGGTTTTTCCTCTCAAGCGTAAATCTGATGCTTTTACTACATTTAAGCAATGTTATGCCTATGTATTGACCCAGTTTTCTACGAAATTAAAAGCATTTCAATGTGACGGGGCTGCTGAGTTTGTTAAACTTCAAGCTTTTTGATCATTCCTTAATGATAATGGTGTTTTTCTTCTCATTTCATGTCCTCATACTCATCAACAAAATGGCAAAGCTGAACGCATGCATCGTACTATTTTAAATATAGTTCGTTCATTATTATTTCAAGCATCACTTCCCTCTCGATTCTGGGTTGAAGCCCTGCACATTGTTGTCCATCTTTTAAATATTCTTCCTTCCTCTAAGCTTCGTTTTAAGACTCCCTTTGAAGTTCTTTTTGGCAAGCCTCCTACGTACAATCATCTACGTGTCTTTGGTTGTTCTGTTACCCAAACTTACATGACTGTTCATCCCACAAGTTGAGTCCTCGTTCTAAACATTGTATCTTTCTTGGCTATCCATCTAACTACAAAGGATACATATGCTTTGATCCTTCCAGTAATAAAGTATTTATCTCTAGACATGTTAGGTTCAATGAGGATATATTTCCTTATCTACATCTTCTCTCCTCAACTTTACCTGAATCTAGCACTTCTACTCTCTTTAAAATTCTCTCTTTAATTAATATTAATCCTTCTCTAACCTCAATCGTATCTCCTAATTTTCAGCATGGAGATATTGAAAAATATTCACGTTTCTTATCTCCTACAAATGTTGGAATTTTTTCTCCTATTCCTACTTTACCTCCTATCTTATCTCAACCCTTATCTCCTAATCTGATAAATTCTAGGAATACAAATCAGATTTTTAATTCTTCTAGAAGACATCAAACTTCTTTACCAACTAGACAAAACACTCCTAACACTACTTCAATTGTGCAGCAACGTAACACATCTCATTCTCCTCCAAATGTTGGACAAGTCACTTCTTCATCCACCCTAACCATACTATCTCACATTCACCCATTACAACGACCAACATATCTCCAATTCAAAGCCTTGACTCTTTTGTTTCTCAACCTTAAATTCCACACATATCTTCCTCTAATGCTAAAACACATCACATGATCACTCGCAAACAAACAGGCTCTCTTAAGCCTCGCATTCTCCCATCCTTAATCTCTCACATTTCATCACTTCCACCTGAACAAACTTCTTTTACGGAAGCCAACAAATTAGATCACTGGAGACGTGCAATGGCCGAAGAATACAATGCTCTTATAGTCAACCGCACTTGGGATCTTGTGCCTGCACCACCTACTGCTAATGTTATCGGTTGTCGTTATGTTTATCGTATTAAACAAAAATCTGATGGCTCTCTAGAGCCTTTTAAGGATCGTCTTGTGGCCCAAGGCTACAAACAACACCAAGGACTAGATTATGATCAAACATTTAGTCCTGTGGTGAAACCAGTAACCATTCGTCCTATTCTCGCCCTTGCTGCATCTAAGCAATGGCATGTTCATCAATTAGACGTTAAGAACACATTCTTGCATGGTAATCTTAACTAACTGGTATACATGAAACAACCTGCTGGCTTTGTTCATCTACAATTTCCTCATCATGTTTGTCGATTGAACAAAGCACTTTATGGCTTAAAGCAAGCCCCTAGGGCATGGTTCCATCGGTTCACTTCTTTTATTCTAAGTACTGGATTTCAAAATAGCGTGTCTGATCCCTCTCTTTTTATTTATAAACATAACTCAGACATTGCTATTCTTCTACTATATGTTGATGATATTCTCCTCACTGCCTCTTCTACTACTTTACTTCAATCTTTAATTCAGACTCTTAAATCCGAATTTTCAATGAATGACTTAGGATTAGTTAATTATTTTCTGAGTGTTTCTATAACTACTCGTGATGGAGGTTATTTTCTATCTGAGTCCAAATATGTGAAAGAACTCCTTGGTCGTGCAAATTTGCTTTCTTCCAAACCAGTTTCAACTCCTCTTTCTCCTAAGTCTCTACAGCATTCAGATGATTCTTTCCCTTTTTCTGATCCCACACTTTATAGAAGTCTTGTTGGTGGTCTTTAATACTTGATATTTACCCGTCCAGACATTGCCTTTGCAGTTAATCAAGTATCTCAATTTATGCATTCTCCCTTAGACATCCATTATACGGCTGTAAAAAGAATTTTGCGATATTTGCATGGTTCACTGAGTCACGGTTTATTTATTCCTGGTGGTTCTATTGACAGTTTACACTGCTATAGTGATGCAGATTGGGATGGTTGCCCTATAACTCGTCGATCCACTTCGGCCTACTGTATCTTCCTTGGCTCGAATATTATTTCATGGTTCTCTAAGAAGCAGAATGTTGTTTCCCGACCAAGTGCTGAAGCTGAATATCGTGCAGTTGCTCACGCGACTGCTGAAATCACATGGTTACATTCTCTTTTAAAGGAACTTCATGTTTCTTCTTCTTCGCCTTCCACAATTTTCTGTGACAATATTAGTAGCATATATTTGGCACAAAATCCTGTTCAACATGCTCGTACCAAGCATGTCGAGATTGATATTCATTTTGTTCGTGAAAAAGTTGTTGCTGGTATTCTTCGAGTTTATTATGTCTCTAGTCAAGATTAACTTGCAAATTTATTAACCTAGGCACTTCCTTCACCGCGGTTATTGTTTTTGCGCAACAAGCTCTGCATTCTTCCAGACCATGCATTGCTCGAGGGGAATGATAAATATATATTGTAATTTTTGAATTTTAAATCATTATTGTACTTAGAGATAATGTTTATCTTTTAGATCAGCATGTAACTATAGAAGCTCATTGTATGTGCAACAATATTCATCAAGAAATATTACTTGTTTCAGTTTGATATGGACACGATGGATAAAGAATAGAACTATATACTGTAAAAATTAAACTGATTTGATAAAACTGTGACACCATGTTACTGAAATCCAGCGCAGAAGAATTCGTGGGTGAGGAGTTGAAATCGTGATGAGAGATCGTGGGATTGAAGCGCCAAATTTGGAGGATGAAATTTTTAGGGCAAACATGTGAAAATAGTGCTCCCAATTGTCATTTTTTAAAAAGTAGAAACGACAGTTTCTTTAAAAAATAATATATACCTATTAAATTGTTTTCAAAATACTCAATTAGTTAAAAGAGAAACTAGTTTTATCTAAAATAACTAATTTGCCCTAAAGTTATTACATGGCATTTTATATATACGCAAAATCTTAGGGCTGACTTCTTTCCTTTTAAGTAAATATAGATTTATGTTTGTCACTAGTTGGATGCACTAAATGGTATTGGTTGAATGCATAACACAGTCATTTAGGGAGTGTTTGGTATGACGAAACTATTTTTCGTGGAAAATATTTTCTTGGAAAACAAGTTGTAATCTTATTTATCTTCCGGTATTTGGTACGCAAATTAAGAAAAATAACTTCTCAAGAATATTTATAAATAATTTAGACACAATAAACATGAAAACATAAACTTTCAAACCCGTAAACTTCCAAACACATAAACCTTCGAACTCGTAACTTTGGAACTTGTAAAATTTCGAACCTGTACACCGAAAGATGAATAAAGTAAAATTGAAAATATATTAAAAAAATATTTTTTCGGGGGGGGGGGGGGGAGGGGGCAGGGGGTGTGCAGAAAAATCAAAAAACAGAAATTTAAAATTACAAAAAAAGTGAAAAACAAAAAAAAAATTGTGGGCGGGGGGAGGGGGAGGGGAGGGAGGACTGAGTGGCAGGGGCAGCAGAGTGGATGGGTGGTGCAGAAAAACGAAAAAATAGAAATTTAAAAATTACAAAAAAAAAAAAAGTAAAATAAACTTTTTTTGTGAGGGGGATGGGGGTGAGTGGTGCAGAAAAACGAAAAAACAGAAATTTAAAATTACAAAAAAAAAGTAAAAAAAAATTTTTTTTTGCGGGAATGGATGAAGGGTGGGTGGTGACGGAAAAAAAATTAAAATTTAAAAAAAAAGTCTTTTTGGAGAGGGGGTGGGATTGGGTGGTGGGTGGGGGTGTGGGGTGGGTTGGTGAGGGTAGGGAATAGGGTGGGAATGTTGAGAATGAGTTTTGGAAAATATTTTTCCTTCTCTTGATAAGGAAAATAATTGGAGGAAAATGAGTTTATAAGGAAAATATTTAAGCCAACCAAATATGAAAAAATTAGAAAGCATTACCAAACACACCCTTAAAGTTGTGATTCTTCATTTAGATACGTTAATTAGATTTTGTTTCAATTGAACACGTTCAAAGTAAACCAATCAAACACATTTTACACTGATTAAAAATATCTTAAGCGTATGTCTGCAAGCGCTCCTTATATAAAATAATTAGTCAATTAAAGTGTTAATTATATTAGAACAAGTTATTTTCGCAATTCTTTTGGAGACCATCTTCAAACTCCTTCTCAGGTTCATCTTTCATACTAAATGTGAAAGTACATATATGCATGTGCTCCTTATGTAAAATAATTAGCCAATTAAAACATTGATTACACTTGGAACAAGTCATTTTCACAACACATTTGGAGAGTTTTTTCAAACTTCTTCTTAGGTTCATCTTTTACACTATAATGTGAAAACACGTGTCTGCATGAGCTCCTTATGTGGAATAATTAGCCAATTAAAGCATTGATTACATTTGGAACAAGTCATTTTCACAACTCTTTTAGACATTTTTTCAAACTTCTTCTTAGGTTTATCCTTCACACCAAAATGATTTAATTGGCTTACTATTCTGCATAAGAAGCGCTTACATACATGAGCTTGAGGTATATTGTTGCTTTAAATCGCACACGCAAGTATACACAATCAATCAAGTAATAAAGAATGAGTAAAGTATCGTTCCCACGAGGACTTATAATCAATTATAAACTAAATCAAGCAATTTCTAATTTATCGAGTCAAGAACAATTTCAAGGTGATTTTTGTTTAATTAATTCTACTAACTAAAGATACGATTAAGAGAAGAACTAATTAAATAGCACACTTAGAATGAAAGGTTTATTTCAATGAGAAATAATATTTCGGGGTCATGGTTATGTAACAATCCTGTCGAATTCTTCAATAAACTTGACTTACTAATTATCCGGGTTATTAACCAGCAAGGACAATAATACTCGTAGAAATTTGACAACTTCTACTTGCCTATTCAATCTATTCTAACCCCTATATTCCTATTAGATTAGAGATAAAGAGAACGCATTAATAATCTCTTGCAAAATTGGCTAAGCATGGTACATAGGTATATTTCTATCCATATGTGCAAATCAATTCCTCAATGACTAGGTTCAAGATCACGCTCTATTCAATTCTATTACAATCAAGAATTACCTCTTTCAAGTTCAACTCTAGATTCATATGTAGTATTTCACTGTTAGCTAGGCAGTAAAATAATTAGGCTTGGGATATGAATAAATAACTCAATATGATAAATCAACTTGTCAAATCAATATTTGAATATCAACATTCATATAAAACAATAATCCTAGAATGAACGAGTTTAGCCACGCATAGTCATGGTAGCAATCTCAATTAATTCCCAAGAATACATAAAAATCAATAATAGAAGGGAAAAAGAAGAATTCAAGATGAATTCCACGGTTTCCAAACTCTGTTATGCATTCTCTCTGCTTCCAAGTGTGTTCTTTCCTTCCCAAGGTCTTCTCTCCCTAAAAAAGTGGCTAAAAATCATATTTATATGGTTTAGGGTTTAGTTGGGGCGGATTTGGTTTCTCCTAATTCGAATTGGAAAAGCTGATATTTTTCTACTCTGGTCCCGGTATGGCGAAGTGACCCTCACTTCGATGTCCGAGACTTTTCATTTCAGCTCATTTTTCATCAATTATTCTCCCATTTGATCCTTTTCCGTACAAGTTTATTCCTACACATAAGAAACACGTAATGAGCATATTTTCACTTCAAAAGCAGTGTGAACTCCCGCAACTCATACAAGAATTAAGACAAAAACACACTCAAAACATATACTTTTCACCTTTTATAACCACCCCATACTTAAACTTTTGCTCGTCATCGAGCAACTTGAAATTAAGCGCATAGGCAAGAAACACATTTTAAAACATACTCGAGCATCACACCAATGACAATGGTTTATATCAATGCTTAGAATCCAACATAAGAACTATTGACATTTTTCTTCAAAATTAGACCCATGCCAAGACTATTTAAAATATTTGTGTGACTCTTCTAATAGCTTAACCTCAAAAGATGACTCTATTACATTTCCTACTATAACTCACTTCTTATGCCAACTCAAAGTGCCTGGACTTTACCAATCCTTTGTAAATCATGTGCCCTCACCATAAATCAAAGATATAAATTAGTCCACACACTCAACTATGCATTCAAGTACAATTTAAGGACTTACGAATCAAAATAACTCGCTCGCTCTCTCAAAGAAATTCATCTGCATCATGAGGTCGTATCATAGGCTTGCCCACAGTGTCTTGTCTCTACTAATCTAAGCTTACGAAGTCCAGAATCAATTAGGTCTTTTCAGGTTGTAATGTAGGCTAAGGGATGGGTAGGATATATTTGAATATAGTGACTAACCCTCCTAGGCAATTTAATACACTACACTTAACTTTCAAATCCACACTCTTCATGACCAATCCAAGCAATTTCACGAAACCATGTAGCCTTTCTCTTTAAGCACAACTACGCATTCACTAGCCCGGATAAGAGAACTAGGATGTGTATTTTCTATTATTTTTTTTGTATTTTCTATGACCTTTTTTTTTCAACACTCTCCCCGTTTAGGTTGCCTAGCTAATGATCTTTCAAAACACACGTGCACCTTTGGCCTTTCTATGGTTCCACTCAAAAGCCACCTGAACTCTCACCATACTCTTGTAGCGACTTAAGTGCTTTCGGAGATAAAACTTCAAGAAGATCTAGTTAAGAACAAAAAGGGAATCATCTAGTACTATGGGTGCCAAAGAAAAGGTTTATAGGCTCAAATAAGCTATCTAAGGATAATTTTATTTATGGTGGCATACTAGCTCAATGGGCAATCAAAGAAATGCCTACATTATCTCCTAGACTCACAAAGCTTACTTATTTTACTTCGACTAACACACAGGGCAAGTTTTAAACTAACACAAGATAGCACAGAATATAATCAAGACCTCATATCATACAATGCACATGATTTACTCCGGACACCTCGGGCCCGACTCTCAAGTTAAACAACTAAGCATAGTCATCATAACAATTCCAACAATTAGGAAGTAATTACAGGAGTCAGCAAAATGAGCTTAAGCGTCAAAAGAAAACCACACATATTATCAAGGCATGTAAAATAAAGATCATGACGAAAGTGCTTAGTTCAAACGCTTTGAACCTAAGCCCCGATATAAAATATATCAACAGCATAGATGCTTAAGTTCCTCCCATTTTATTACCAGTTCAAAAAGAAAAAAAATATTTTGTATATTTTTAGACTTTAATCCCTTAAAAAAACTATCTTGGTAATCCATTATCGGTAGAAGTCCACAAATCTTTACAAAATTTAAATAAAAAAATCTACCTAAAGATATCTGGATCAAGAAAATGACATATCGGAAAAGATCCGTGGTTTAAAGAAAATACGGGATTAAGCCACTAAAAAAATGACTACAATTAAACAATTACAATGACCATAAGTGTGGTCATGCAATTATAAATGTATCACTGGCAATTAAGCACATGCTACAAAAATCAAGATCTAACACTCCACCCCACATTTAAGAATGTGCATTGTCCTCAGTTGCACAATATCACAAAAATATAAATAATCAAGATCAAAAGTAGAGTGGGTGTCAGAAACTCCCTCAAAATCACTGGGGTCATGCCAAGGACCGGTTGTAAACCTCGATCCTCGGAAATGCTGGATCTTCTAGTTCCACACCAGATGCATCAAATGCTCAATTAGCTCGCCCTCCCAAATAGGAGGAAACCCAATCGCAGCATTCCCCACACCCGCTACAGTCATGCCGGTTAGTCCTGGCTCTCCCACAATAGTGCCATCAGTAGCACTGAAATCAACCATCTAGATCACCTCTGTATCAGTTAGCAACTTTATAGTTATTCCATATTAATTAGCACAATTCAACAAAAAGTGGGGAAGGCAACATCTAAGTCGTGCCTAGGTCGGCCGTGGATGACACTAGTTTTAGAAAGAATACAATTGAAGTTCATAAGACACCCAATGACCATCCCGCACTTAAGAGAAGGTTATATTGATAATAGAGGTAGGTTAGTTACTCAGACTTCACTAAACCTCACCAAAATATCTGAGGGGACTGCCATGGGAAAGGGAAGAGTAAACGAAAAAGAAAAAAAATTGAGAGGAAAAAGGTTCTAACCTTGTGAAGATG
The DNA here is from genome assembly GCF_000715075.1 of Nicotiana tabacum. Lineage (NCBI taxonomy): Eukaryota > Viridiplantae > Streptophyta > Magnoliopsida > Solanales > Solanaceae > Nicotiana > Nicotiana tabacum. The sequence continues at coordinate 27,214,310 of NC_134089.1, read as the reverse complement.
AGGCGATGGGGCGATGGGGAACATCGAGGAAGAAAAGTGGGGAGGGGGCTGTACGTTCTTGAGTGAGAGATGGGATAGGGTTTTTTCTTGGTAAAATAACTGGAAACAAAAGGGAAAAAAATTATAAAATAAAACAAATACCTGGGGGTCGCGCCGGCCTATACAACGCGCGACCTAGAGACGCACCCTGTTGCTCTCTCAGTTGTGGCCAGTCCCAGTCTCGCGAAGCCATGGGCACTTCGTTGCCCACTCTATTTTTTTCTCTCTTTTGGTCCTAGTTTCGCGAAGTGAGACACACTTCACTGGCCCCCAAAAGTTTGCTCCACAACATTCTCGATCTCAGTCTCGTGAAACGAGCTCCAGTTCGCTGCTGCCTACCCATATTTTTTTTGAATAACTAGAAGAAAGCAATAAAGTTGGGTTGCCTCCCAACAAACACCTGATTTGATGTCGCAGCACGACAAAACCATTTCTTAAGCATCTTTGAAGGCAATTGAGGACTTATGACGATCTAGGTCACCACCCCAATAATGCTTAACTCTTTGCCCATTGACCAAGAAAGTCCTTTCTGAATTTGGTGCTCATAACTCTATAGCCCCGATGGTGTCATACACACTATTTCAAAAGGTCGAGATCATCTCGACTTTAATTTTCCAAGAAACAACTTCAACCTGGAATTGAATAGCAATACCAACTGGCCTGGGTCGAAATGGCGATGATTGATGTGCTTGTCATGCCACCTTTTGGTCTTTATTTTATATAGTTTGGCATTCTTATATGCATTTAGCCTGAATTCATCTAGCTCATTTAGTTGGAGCAATCTCTTCTCTCCTGCAAATTCTCATATCCATATTGAGCGCTTTGACTGCTCAAAAGGCCTTGTGTTCTAGCTCAACTGGAAGGTGACATTCTTTTCCATAGATCTACTTGTAGGGTGAGGTCTGAATAGGTGTCTTATATGTAGTCCTATATAAGGCTGCTCGGTGGGCCTGGCCTGAACCAGACCGGACCGGGCCCGCAGTCCTAACGGGCCTGGTGGGCCGATCCTGGGTGGGCCGGTCCTGGTGGTCCTCAGAAGCCCGTGACGGGCCAGTTTTCTAGTATGAGCCCACGAGCCCGGGACCGTTTAGCCCGGGACCGTCAGCCGGGCCTGGGCCGGTCCTGGCGGGCCTGGCAGGCCTAACGGGCCCAACGGCTATTTAAAAAAAAAAAAAATCTCCAACGGCCATATTTAAAATCTAGCCGTTTGGGCTGAAAATATGACCGTTTTTAAGTTTAAAAAATGGTCATTTGGCCCCCAAACTTTATATAATTACACTTTTCCCCATTTCTCAACTATAAATACCCCCTCATTCTTTCATTTTTATTCACCAATTCATCAATATCTCTCAATCTCTCTCAATCTCTCTACTACAATTACTTAATTTATTGTTGAAATTTCGTGAAAAATTGTGAAGTTGTTGAATTGAAGTTTTCAAGTGTTCAACGATTTTCAATTTTCAAGAAGTTGTTCGGCAATCCGGTAAACTCGTTTCAACTCTTACGTTTTAAGAATATATTTTTGTGTGGTATAGATTGCATAATTATAATTAATATGACAATATATATACTACAAGAAAATATATAAGAGAATATTTATACATAAGATACAATATATATACTACAAGACAATATATTATGCGAATATATATATACATAAGATACAATATATATACTACAAGACAATATATTAAGCTACAATATATACATAAGATACAATATATATACTACAAGAAAATATATAAGAGAATATATATACATAAGATACAATACAATATATATACTACAAGACAATATATTATGCGAATATATATATACATAAGATACAATATATATACTACAAGACAATATATTAAGCTACAATATATACATAAGATACAATATATATACTACAAGAAAATATATAAGAGAATATATATACATAAGATACAATACAATATATATACTACAAGACAATATATTATGCGAATATATATACATAAGATACAATATATATACTACAAGACAATATATTATGCGAATATATATACATAAGATACAATATATATACTACAAGAAAATATATTATGCGAATATATATACATAAGATACAATATATATACTACAAGAAAATATATAAGAGAATATATATACATAAGATACAATATATATACTACAAGGCTTCTACCCTTGAATATCTTTTCGCAATATTTCTTTGTCTTTACTTAGAATTATTTATAAGCTACAATATATACATAAGATACAATATATATACTACAAGAAAATATATAAGAGAATATATATACATAAGATACAATATATATACTACAAGACAATATATTATGCGAATATATATACATAAGATACAATATATATACTACAAGAAAATATATTATGCGAATATATATACATAAGATACAATATATATACTACAAGAAAATATATAAGAGAATATATATACATAAGATACAATATATATACTACAAGAAAATATATAAGAGAATATATATACATAAGATACAATATATATACTACAAGACAATATATTATGCATGACAATTTAGTGTTTTACTATTGTTTTGTTATTTTTCTTTTTCGTCAAGCACTTTAATAATTAGATCTACATATATACTACATATGAATTTTTAATATAGCCATGATACTACAAGAAATTGCCTTAAAAAAAAAAATCCGATAGGCCCGCGAAGCCCACGAGCCCGGCCAGTTAAGCACATGACCATGTGGGCTTAGGCCCGTCACGGGCCGGTTCCACCCATTGAGCCCACGAAGACAGGGACCGCCAGAGCCCAGGCCCACGAAGCCCGGGACCACGAAGCCCGGCCCGTTAGGCCCACTAAGGCCCGAGCCAGAATACAGCATTAGTCCTATACGCCCATAGAGCGTCATGCAACCTTGCAGCCTAGTCTTTCCTATTTGCATTGACCATTTACTCCAAGATTTGCTTTATTTCTCTGTTCGACACCTCTGCTTTCCCACTTGTCCGAGAGTGATATGTGGTGGAAACTTTATGTTTGACCTCATATTTAGCTAGAAGGTTGTTCAAAAGTCTCTTACAAAAACGTGTACCTTCATCTCTTATCAGAGCTCGAGGAATCCCGAAACGTGTAAAAATGTTCTTCTTGACAAAATTAGCTACCACCTTCACATCATTAGTAGGTAAAGCAATGGCCTCTACCCACTTAAACAAGTAGTCCACTACTAACAAGATGTATTTTTTCCTTCTAGATGATGGGAATGGTTCCATAAAATCGATCCCCCAAACATCAAAAATCTCCACCTCAAGAATGTTTGTGAACACAATCTTATTTTTTCTAGTGATTGTCATACCTCCTTTTTACCTACCCCGGAAAAGGAGTGTATAAAGGAAGTTTTTTCCAACTTAAAGTGACAATCAAAACGGGATTATTTATTTAAAAATTCAGAGTCGCCACTTGGGATAGTTTTAGGGTGTCCCAAGTTACAGGTTCAAATCCCGAATCGAGGAAAAGATTGACTCTGTTTTACAGTCTGCGAACACATAAATTGGGGTAAGGAATTCTGTTAACCCGGGAGAAGGTGTTAGGCATTCTCAGATTCCGTGGTTCTAGCACGGTCGCTCAACTGTTATAATTGGCCTATTATCTGATTTTAACATATGTTTTAACCTATGGTTCAATTTTAAACTTTATAACCGCTTTAATTATTTTTAAGGAAAATTTCAACGTTATCTAAAACACATCTTGAACCACGTCACATAAATGCACCCGCGGTCCACGATACATTTTATTTTACATTGTTGAGATTTGGATTTGGGTCACATAAATGCACACCTGAGTTTAGGGAAGTAATTTTAAATAGCGCACCTAAAGCAGCTACACACTTCATGAACTATTTTTCCTTAAACGACTTTGAGATTATAGTGAAGGCCATAGGTTATGAAAATTATTGTAGAAAAATATAAATTTGAGATACCTACAACTTATCAAATTGTTAGCTATCTCTATCAAGAAATCGTTCAACGTTTGGCCTTAATAACAGGGACAACGTTTGGGTATTCTATATTTAATTCCTAAGTGACAAAGTTGATTCTCCTATGAGCCAATATCAGCCCTCAGTGAGGGCTAATCCTTTAACTACTCAATGGCTCATTTAAAACCCAATCACGGCCTCAATGCCTTAAAAGTCCATTTTAAATTCATCTTTTATCTTCTTTAATATTAAAACACATGGACCCAAAAATTCTTCTAAGTTCTATTTATCAAACCTCAAGGCTCTCTGTAGATTTCTTTTGAAAAAAAAAACTAAACTTCTTTTAAAAAAAAATTAATTAACCATACTCTACAATTATCGTAGAGAAAGCAATGAACTAATACGATACTTTATCAAGCAAAAATAGTGAATAAGATGCAAATCACTCCAAAATTGCAACAAAAAGAAACATAATGTGAATCTATAATGAACAGTGAAGGGAATAACCTTAATTGTCTTTTATTTCTGAAACTCAATTTGCGTAGAGGGTCTCACATTTGAACAGAGCTTGGAGCAAAAATGTTTAAACTCAAAGACAACATACAGAGAAATTGATTCCAACGAACAGAGACCGGAAACCAATCGTCGAACTCAAATAGGACCTCGCTGGCGACCTCGAAACCTGCCGAAAAACTCGAATCCCCACAACAACAAAAACTAGAAGGAAGAAGCTATTTATAACGGGATTTGGTGGTTATTTGGAGTTGATTTCAAGATCGATTTCAACTGGGTTTTGCGGCTGATGTTGCTGCTTTGAGGACTGTTTCTCGGGAGATTTTGGGGTTAAATGGCTGCTTCTTTGGCTGAATTTTGTTACTTTATTTTTCAGTTGCATTTAAGAGGTGCGTTGCAACTGTTTTGGGCTGATTTTTGTGGGAAATGGTGGTGCGATGGGTGAAAATTTTGTGGTGTTAAAGCTGGAGAAGAGAGCTGAAAGTCTATGAATTTTCTCCTATAGAAACGGGAATTCCAATTGAGGAAGAAGGTTGACGGTTTTTTTTTCTCGTCACTCTCTGTTTTAATCCTTTTTTCCAGTTCTTTCTCTCTTTTTTCTCCCTTTTTATTTTTCAGCTCTAGGGTCTTATAGGTCGAGTCTAGGTTTACATTTTGTGTATTTTACTAATTAGTCCCTAAGTCTTTTGTGTTAAGTCCTTAGGGTCTTTTTATTTATTTTTTGTTCCAAAGAAGAGTCTAGTAGGGTCCATAGGGTTGGCTTAATGGGTATTGGGCCAAGAATTGGGCTCTAAAACTCTTAAAATTGTGGTCTAACACCTTAATTAACTCCTTTTAAAATAAGATAGAAATACTACACAATGCCAAAGCTAATCCTAATTAATTAAACTAAACATGAAACTATTTTTGTGTTTTCAAAATTATATAAATATAAAAATAAGGTACTATTTTTGTATTTTTTTTTAAATTTATGAAAAATACATAAACTAAAATATCTTTTTGTAATTTTCATTTTTCTTGTAATAAAATAAAGTAAAAGAGTAAAAATTAGTTGAAATAGCTATATTATGCCTAAATTAAATATTTACATGCTAAAATATTAAAATCTTGGGGAGGGACAAAAATCACATGTCTACAGTGATTGTCCCAGTTCTTTGACACCGATCACACTTCTTCACAAATGAATGTGCATCTTTAAACAGATTCGGCCAATAGAATCTTGAGTGCAGAACTTTTGCAGCTGTTTTATCACTACCAGGATGCCCATCATAAGGTGAGGAGTGACAATCGTACAAAACCTGCTCCACCTATTTCTTTGGAATGCATCTCCTCATCAGTTGGTCAGCACATTGCCGATACAAGAACGACTCATCCCAGAAATAGTAGTTTATGTCATGTAGGAATCGCTTCCTCCCTTCAAGTGGCATTTCTGGGGGAAGTACTCTGCTTACTATGAAACTTACATAATCCGCATACTATGGTGGCAAGTCATGTCTGACTGCAAAGAGTTGCTCATCTAGGAATGTCTCCTTAATCATCCCTCCTTTCTCCACATGCTCATGATTTTCCAGCTCTGACAAGTGGTCAGCCACCTAATTCTCTATGCCCCTCTGATCAGAAATTTCTATGTAACGACCCGACTGGTCATTTTGAAAATTAACGTCTTGTTCGGAAGAAGAAGGTCTCGAGCAGCTCCGTATTGAGTGTTATGACGTGTGTGCGTAGTCGAGTTCGGATTTTGGATGATTCAGGATTGACTTGGAAGAAGGATTCATGTTTTAGAAGCTTGAGCGATAAAAGTTGACTGGAATTCGACTTTTATGTAGACGACTCCAAAATGGTATTTTGATTATTTCAATAGCTTCATATGGTTATTTTGGACTTAGGCGCGCATCCAGATTTGGATTTGGGGGTCCGTAGGGTAATTTGAAGTATTTTGGCGAAAATTAGAAAGTTGAAATTTTGGAAGGTTGAGAGGTTTGACTGAGAGTTGATTTTGGTGATATAGGGGTTGGAATGCAATTCTAAGAGTTGGATAATACCCTTCATTCCATTTGGTACTTGCACGAAAAATTTGACGTCATTCCGGGTTGATTTGATATTTTTCAGCGTGAGTTTTGGAAGTTAGAAGATTTGAAATTTCATAAGTTTGACCCGAGGTGCGATTCGTAGTTTCGATGTTGTTTGATGTGATTTGAGATATTGACTAAGTTCGTATCATATTTTAGGACGTGTTGGTATATTTGGGTGAGGTCCCCGGGGACCTCAGGTGTATTTCGGATGGGCTACGGGCAATTTCTCCATGTTGTTGGACTACTATTTTGCTGGTATCTGCTTTTGTTCAGCGCGTTCACGCCAACTCCTCTGCATTCGCGTAGTGTAATTTGGAGGCAGGAAATATTTGTTCTTCGCGTTCGCATGCTACTACCCATGATCGCGTACGGGTGCATCACCCTTCTCCGCTTTTGCATCACTCTGTCCACATTTGCGTAAGGGCTTCTGGTGGGGCAGTGTGCTCTTTTACGCAATCATATTCCTGTTCACGCGATCACGTAGTGCTTTTTTTGGGCAGTGTAATTCCTTGTACGTGATTGCATTACTTGTTCCACGATCGCGATGTGTTACACCTGGGCAGCAAAATATATCTTTCAAAATCGAGGGTTTAGCCATTTTTATCATATCTTGACTTGTAGAGCTTGGTTTTGAGAGATTCTTCGTGGGTTTTTCAAACAAATCAATGGGGTAAGTGTTGTTCACCCAAAATTCATTACATTTCATGATTTTACCTTTATGTTTATCATTAAATTAGTGTTTTGAGTTGAGGAAAAGTGGATATTTTTGAAGAAATCTTTCAAAACGTAAAATGATGATTTAAGGGACGAATTGGTATCAGAATTTTGTAATTTTGGTATAGTTGAACTCGTATCGGAATGAGTGTTCAGGTTTTATAAATTTTATCGGGTTACGAGGTGCAGGCCCAGGGTTTGACTTTTGGGTCGACTTTTAGTTCTTGTTAAATATTGAAGCTTTATTATCTGAAATTATTTTTCTATGAGTTTTATTTATAATTTGAAGTTATTTTGGCTAGATTTGAGCCGTCTGGAGGTTGTTTCACTTGAGAAGTTCATTTTAGAGTAACGATCTATCTTTTTTGAGGTAAGTATCTTGCCTAACTTTGTGTAGGGGAACTACCCCTTAAGATTTGAGTCTTTGGTGCTAATTATGTCATGTGAAGCCCGTGTACGCGAGGTGACGAGTACGTACTCGGGCTTATCTGTGAAAATTTGACTATTTAGGGTTCTTAGGTTCTTATGTTCATTAGATATGAAGTTGCTTTATTATGTTAAATACCCCATTTACTAAATTCACCCTTATCTATCTTATTTGAAATTAATTGCTCCATGTTTTACCCTTATTGTCGATTAAGCTCTTATGTGCCTTAACTGAAATTATTGCCTCTTTTATTGCTATGTTATCCTTTCCATAATTGTTTATCCTTGATTGAAGTTATTATTATATTTTTTATAATCTGCTAATATTTAATTAAATTTCCTGAACCTCTTCCATAATTGTTTATCCTTGATTGAAGTTATTATTATATTTTCCATAATTTGCTCATATTTAATTGAATTTCCTGAACCTCTTCCATAATTTCTCCACCCTAAGTGAAGACTTGTTATCCCTTATCACTGTTGGCTTACCCTTAATTGGAGTCATTGATTCATGTTATCCCTCTTATCTTTGAATTGTATTTATGTGGGATCATTGCTACACAATATCTCTTCCTTGTTGAGTTATTGCTATGTTGTACCATTATCTCCTGTTGTGTCTTTCCTTGTGAGTTCGTTCTTCCATATTTTTTGTGTTTTGGAGTTCCTGAGTTGATTTACTTATTGTATTCCTGTGTTATTGCCGTTGTTGCCGTAGTATTCAGTGTTGTGTTTGCATGAGGTTTCTGCCGTGCGGATTGTTATTGTGGCACGAGGTTTCTGTTATGCGGATGTTATTGTGGCATGAGGTTTCTGCCGTGCGGATGTTATGATGGCACGCAATTTCTACCATGTGAATACTATTGTGGCATGAGGTTTATTGTTGCACGAGGTTTTTACCGTGCGGTGGTTATTGCTTGTACGAGGGTTTTACCCGTGCTTGTGATTCATTTATGATTTGAGACTACGAGGCGGTACCTCAGGAGGGTTCTGTTGTCATTTCCCCTTTCTACGCACTTGTCTTTAACTATTGTTTTCCTTAGCATACTGCTAATTGTATTCCTGTGTGTTGCTCTATTTGCTCAGTTCTATGTAGCCAATAGTGTTGTGCTTGTCGTTACGCCCACTTCATTGTTGTCTTATTTACACTATATATTTCGTGGAGATCACTTCTTATGTGCCATTCCTTATCTCTATTCTTAATTATGGACTTGAATTGTGGTAGAACACTTGCACAAGCATACACGTAGATGAATCCCCCATATCGATTTAAGGGGGTGAATCCTAACGTTATTGACCATTACATACACTCTTGTCTACTTGACTTCTGTGTGAGAGTTGTCCTCATGGCTTGTAAGTAGTCCATGCGGTTATAAATTGAAATATGGGCACAAGGTGCCAAGTGATTAGGGTTCAAGAATTGGAACCCGCGAGCTGTGATTTTGAGGTCGGTACCTCGTGGAAATGCTTGAACAAATATGGAGTGAAAGAGATTGTTCTTATTGAGTTGTTGCTGGTTTTCCTTATTTGGTTTTGCGTACTAAGACTGTGTTCAGTTTACTCTATAGTATTATTACCTGACTGCTTCCTGTTAGATATTATTGTTACTAGTATATCATTGCAAGTATTGTTTTGTATCCCTTATCCCGCTTAACTTTATGTTATTATTGTTCTCTATTAGTTCACCTTAGGTGTCTTGACTGTCCCTTGTCACTACTCCATCGAGGTTAGTCTTGATACTTACTAGGTACCGTTGTGGTGTACTCATACTATGCTTCTGCATGTTTTGTGCAGATCCAGGTGCCACAGTTGTTGAATATTAGTTGGCTGGTCGAGCTGTGGAGATCAAGGTAAACGTGTCATCGCATTCGCAAGCCTCGGAGTCACATTCTGATTTCATTTATGTACTGTTTGATTTCCATTCCAAATAGTTATCCTTAAAGATTTTCTTAGCAAACTTAGTAGAGCTTATGACTTGTACACCCAATTTTGGGAAATTGTAAGTTGTGTTCAAAGGTTTCTATTTCATATTTTGTAGTTAATGGTTAAATTCTTCTAATAATTGAGTAAGGGCTAGTCTTACCTAGTCTTAGAGACTAGGTGTCGTCACGACATTCTACGGAGGGAAATTAGGTCATGATATTCCAAGTCAAACTCTTGCAAAAGAAGTGCCCATCTAATCAGTCTTGGCTTAGTATCTTTTTTTAGATTAAATACCTAATCGCCGCATGATCTGTGTACACGATCACATGATTTCCTACTAAGTAGGACCAAAACTTATCAAAATCATAGACAACTGCCAACAATTCTTTTTCCGTCGTAGTGTAATTGAGTTGTGCATCTGTTAGGATCTTGCTGGCATAGTAAATTGAATAAAACACTTTGTTCTTCCTCAGTCCTAGAACAACCCCAATTACTACGTCACTCACATCACACATTAACTCAAAGGGCAGACTCCAGTCAGATGGGATAATGATTGGGCCAGGCACTAACTTCAATTTCATCTCCTAGAATGCCTACAGACATACATCATCAAACTTGAATGTGGCATCCTTTTCTAGCAACCAACACAAGGGATTAGAAATTTTTAAAAATCTTTAATGAAGCGTCTATAAAAACTTGCATATCCCAAGAAGCTGCGGATGCCCTTAAAAGTGATGGGGGGTGGTAGTCTTTCCACCGCCTCCACCTTGGCCTTGTCGACTTCAATTCCTTGCTTGGACACTCGATGTCCCAATACAATACCTTCTTGAACCATAAAATTACACTTCTCCCAATTAAGCACCAGGTTAGTTTCCTCGCAGCGTGCTAGCACCAACTCCAAGTTCTTCAGACAATTATCATAGGACGACCTGAAGAGTGAAAATCATCCATGAACACCTCCACAAATTTCTCCACCATGTTGGTGAAGATGGCCATCATACACCTTTGAAAAGTCGCTGGTGCATTGCATAACCTGAATGGCATCCTTTTAAAGGCGAAGGTGCTATAGGGGCATGTAAATATAGTCTTTTCCTGGTCTTCTAGTGCTATCACTATCTGGTTAAAACCGGAGTAACCAGCAAGAAAGCAATAATATTCATGCCCGGCTAGCCTGTCTAATATCTGATCAATAAAAGGGAGAGGGGAGTGGTCCTTACACGAAGCATTGTTGAGTTTTCTGTAATCACTGCATACCCTATAGCCTGTCACCATTCTGGTAGGTATCAACTCATTTTGCTCGTTTGCCACAACTGTCATGCCTCCCCTTTTCAGCATGCACTAACAGGACTCACCCAATTGCTGTCAAAAATAAGAAATATGATCTCCGCATCCATCCATTTGATAATCTTCTTTTTTACCACCTCATTCATAATAGGATTCAATCGCCTCTACTGCTCCACACTTGGTCATTGTCCATCCTCCAGGAATATTTTGTGCATGCAAAATGATGGACTAATTCCCTTGATATCGAAAATAGTCCAACCAATGCCCCCTTTGTGTTCCCTCAGAACCTGCAGCAACTTGTCCTCTTGCACATGTGATAATGAAGATGAGATGATCACAGGTAAGGATTCTGAAACATCTAATTACGTGTACCAAAGATGAGAAGGTAAAGTTTTGAGCTCCAACTTTGGAGACTCCTCAAGCTTTGGTTCAGGTGGTGTTAATGTCAATGGCCCATCGATTTCCTCAAATCTCTTCAACCCGTTGACATACTGGCATGTCATGTTCAAAACTTGTACAATTTCTTCCACCAGCTCATCCTCTTCTTTTTCTTCGTCAATTAAAGCTCTTCCCAAAGGATCTTCAGATACCAAGTATGGTGTTATGCCTGCCATCATCATCTACAATTGTGATCATGGACAAATCTTTATAATATGCTGGCAATTTAAGTGCTCGGTATACATTGAAGACCTCCACCTTGTCACTTACTCTCATGGTCATTAGTCCTTTACATATATCAATAATTGCGCGACCCGTGGCTAGAAATGGTCGTCCCAAAATAAATGGGACTTCCTGATCAAGCTCGTAATCCAGGATGACAAAATCAGCTGGGAATATGAATGTGCCCACTTGGACCAGCACATCTTCAATGACGCACTTGGGGATGGCTAATGATCTATCTTCCAATTACAATACCACCATAGTCAGTCGAGGATCTCCCAACCCTAATTGTTGAAACACATACAACGACATTAGGTTTATGCTCGCCCCAAGATCACACAATGCTGCTCAACCACATGTTTCCCAATTGAAATTTGAATTCTAAAGCTTCCTAGGTCCTTCAATTTAGGAGGCAACTTATTATGAATTCTGGAACTACATTCCTCAGTGAGTGATACAATCTCGAACTCAGTTAGTTTCCACTTGTTTGCCACAATTTCCTTAATGTACTTTGCATACTTTATATAAGGCCCCGTAAAATATTTCCTAAAATCTAGAATTTTGTGGTGCCAAGTTAGGATTATGTGTAGAGATTTTTGAAGTTCGGACTTTTTGGATTGAACAGTACGCTATAGAGTTAAAGGAAAATGTTTTGCAGAATTGTGCATTTCTGCGACCCATTATGCAGCCGCATAATCACTCTGCAGGTCGCAGAGTGAGGTTGTCTTTTTGACCAATTTTGAGGTCAGCTTCACGGCCAATTATGCGACCGCATATCTATTTTGCGGGCCGCACTTTGGTTGCATAATCAACTTTGGATTTTTGTGAAGGGAGGTTTTGCGGAGCATTATGCGACCGCAAAACAGGTCTACAGACCACATATTGGCCGTATACCGAGGTAGAAAATTCAGGTCCCTGCCACCTTTCGTGGTCTTTTGGGGGACCGCATAGACATTATGCGATTGCATATGCGACCGTAGATCTATGTCAGGGCTCTTATTTTCTAATCTTTAAGCTTGACCCTATTTCATTAAAACACATATCATACACCATTTTGAGCTATTTTTTTTGATGTTGTAGAGTGGTGGGGAGAGTTTTTAGAGGGAGAGAGAAACCTTCACACTAATATCCATCATTCTTGCTAAATCCTTAAAGATTATCAAAAGAGGTACCTAGGTCTTGTTCACAAGATATTGAAGTTGCTAATTCTGGAAAAGCTTAAAGTTTTAAGAGGCTCAATTGAGGTATGTATGACTAAAAACCCCTTTTCTTAGAATTGAACCCCCTTGGTGTTCATGAAATCGGTGTAAGTCCCAAATTGATCGTATAAAACTTGCTATTCCAAATGTGCTTGCATTGATGGATATAGTTTCAATATGTGTCCTTGTGCTTTTATCGTGTTATCTTATCATTTGGGAATGTGCTAAAGATATGTAATATGTGCTACAAATGCTTAGACTTCAAGTCAAATTCAAATAAAGATTATTATGTCAAATTGTTTGAAAGGCCTCTAGGTGCTCTAGAATCTAAATCGCTCTCGCGTGTAGTTAAGTCTTGAATGAAAGACCTTGTTGCTTTGATATGACAATAATATTGAATGTGTAAAAAGGGAAACTTGAATTGTAAAATACAGTCAAATGCCAAGAACGACTTAATAAAAGAGGTCAGTCGTGCCAACACATTGAAAGATGGGAAAGAAGTGTGAAGTGAGATGAATGATTGAAAGGATGATGTCTCAAGTGAGATGGCCTAGCCGATCGAGCCGTGATCGGATGCCATGCCGCACACATGGTGGTAATTGTGCTGGAAATGATGATTGAAATTGTGGATATGGATGATGTCTCAAATGAGATGATCTAGCCGATCGGGTCAGGATCGGACTCCGTGTAAGAACACGATGGTATTATGGATTGTGAAATATGACACTAAATATTACCAATCTAATAAAGATGGAAACTAACTTGAGAACTTATGTGATCCTTACTTGATGTTTTAGTAATGTTTGAAGCTCTTATTGTACATCATGATTGTTCCCCTTTGTTTCATTGTTTATTCTATTAAGATGTTGTTTTAGCTCTACATACTAGTACTATTCGATAATACTAACGTCCCTTTTGTCGGGGGCGCTACATCTTTAAATGGATGTAGGTGGTTCCATAGCAGATAGTGTTGATCGTAGCTAGCAGTGCATCATCATTATCTTTCCAGCAGACTTGGTGAGCCCCATTCCATCCCGGGGTCATGTAATGCTTCTTTTGTTTATATGTTTAACACGTTTTGAGGTATAGCCGGGGCCTTGTTGCTGACATTATTATAATTATCTTTTATTTCTTTAGAGAGTTCGTAGACATTTATTTGGGTTGTGTATGGGTGCCAGAAAGGTCAGGTGGGTTATAATGTGTTTTGGACTCTTGTTCCACTAGATTGTAAAGTTTATGTATTTTAGAAACTAAACAATGATGTAGTAAAATAAAGTGAATTAGTAATGTTGTAAATGTATGATCCTTCTACTATTTAAACAAATGGAAATGCGCCTTCTCTTGGTCATAAGTGGGTTGGGTAGAAAATGTGTAATAGGCTTGCTCGATCGGGTCCACTCGATTGAGCCGGTCGCGTTCCCCAAGGTTAGGGTGTGACACTTTGTCACTTCTTGTAGAATGTCCACCAATGGGATATTAATCTGCACTTATTTCAAAATATCAAGGAACTTCTTGTACGCTGCATTATCTTTCACTTTCTGCAATCTCTGAGGGAATGGAGGTGTTGGCTTTGCATCTATTGGTTGTGGTTGCTTTGCCGCGGCCTCCTCAATTGGCTTCTCTAACTCCTTTGCAGTTTCCGATTCGACTTCTGTGGTGGGCTATTTTTCACTAAACGTCACTTGCTTTCTCTTCTTCGATGGGACTTCTTCTAATTCTCCCCCATTCCTCAATGGCACAACATTAATAGGGCCTTATGATTAGCCTCAGTGTTGCTAGGTAATGCTCTTGCTGGTCTGGTGTTCTGGGCACTAGCAAGTTTCCCCATCTGTCGCTCTAAATTTCGAATAGCAGTAGCTTGATTCTAATTATCAGCCATAATCTTCTTGAGCATCTCCTCAATATTACCCATCAGATTTGGGGACTGATCTGCTTGTGGTAGGCGAAATTGCTGGTATTGACCTTGTGGTTTGAACTGATTCTGATTATCCTAATTTTCACACCATGAGAAATTTGAGTGGTTCCTTCTATTTGGATTATAAGTATTACCATACTGATTCTGATTATCTTGGATTCTATTCACTTTCCCCATAAAGTAAACTGACTCTGGATTTACGTGATAGGCATCACTGGTATGGCCGTCGCTGTAGACTTCACAGAACACCTACACTTGCTGTAGTGGTTGAACTTGTTGCATTGGTGGGAACTGTTGTTGGTTCTGGGTCACATTCATCTTGCTGATTTGATTTGCGAAAGATGCTACCTTTGTAGATAGTGCTGATATAACATCCAATTTTAGTACCTCAGCAGCTTTATGGACTGTGTGTCTACCTGCTTCCCCTTGCCAATCTAGGTTGCTTTTGGAAAACTTGTTCAACAATGCGTAGATCTCATCAAAGCACTTTTCCAATACTTGACCACTAGCTGCTGCGTCTACCACTATTTTTGTTTCAGGGTGCATACCTTCAGTAAAAGTGTGAGCCAGTACCTTGTTGGTTTGGTTATGGACAATCTCTTAGTAGCCCCTTGAATTGCTCCTAGGCTGCATAAAGTGATTCACCTTCTCTCTATTTGAATGCAACTATCTCACTTCTTATATTTGCAGTTTTACCAGAAGGAAAGAACCTAGCCAAGAATTTGCGAGCCAATTCATTTCACGATACATAGAGTTAGCTGGCTCAAATTTCAGCCATCTCTTGGCCTCTCCCAATAGAGAAAAAGGGAACAATGTGAGCCTGTCATAATCAGGTGTGACCCTGTTAGTGATATAAGTATCACTAATCTCCAGAAAATTCAGAATATATTGGTGGGGGTCTTTGTATGGCAGTCCCATGAACTGTCCATTTGCATGAAGTAGTTGGATCATGCTCGGCTTAAGCTCAAAATGCCTAGTGATCCTAGGCTTAACAATATTTGAGGTGACAATAGCAATGTTGGGCATAGACATCTTTTGTACCGCCAATGGGTGTTCTTCCGCCATTTCCACAGGAAATTGAATGGGTGGTTGTAGATTATTTGCCTCCCGAGCTTCTCTCAACCTTCTACGAAATGCTCTCTCAGGTTCTGGGTCAAAATCATGTAGTCTATCATGGCTTCTAACCCGTCGTATTCAAGAAAAGTACCTGAGATCAAACACCCAGCCAAAAAGAAGATTAAAAAAAACTCAATGAGTAGTAAAAGCTTAATGTAGTAAAATAATTAATTTCTACGTCCCCAGCAACGATGCCAAAAACTTGTTGCCATAAACCGTACATGCAAGTATACACAGTCAATCAAGTAATAAATAGTGAGTATAGTATTGTTCCCACGATGACTTGTGATCAATTATATACTAAATTAAGCAATTTCCAATTGATCAAGTCAAGAACAATTTCAAGGTAATTTTTGTTTGATTAATTCTACTAACTAAAGTTACCATTAAGAGAAGAACTAATCAACTAGCACATATAGCATGAAAGGTTTAATTCAATGAGAAATAATATTCTGGTATCATGCTTATATAACAATCCTGTCGAATTCATCAATTAACTCAACTTATTAATTATTCGGGTTATTAACCAGCAAGGACAATAATACTCGTAAAAATTTAACAACTTCGACTTACCTATTCATTCTATTCTAACGCTATATTCCTATGAGATTAGAGATAAAGAAAACACATTAATAATCTCTTACAAATTGGCTAAGCACGACAGATAGGTATATTTCTATCCATATGCGCAAATCAATTCCCTAATGACTAGGTTCAAGATCGCGCTCTATTCAATCATATTGCAATCACGAATTATCTCTTTCAAGTTCAACTCTAGATTCATATATAGTATTTCACTGATAGCTAGGCAGTAAATAACTAGGTCAGGATATGAATAAATAACCCAATATGTTAAATCAACTTGTCAAATCAATATTCGAATATCAACATTCTTATAAAATCATAATCTTATAATGAACGATTTTAGCAACGCATAGTCATGGTAGCAATCTCAATTAATTCCCAAGTATACATAAAAATCAATAATAAAAGGGAAAAAGAAGAACTCAAGATGAATTCCACGGTTTTCAAACTCTGCTATGGATTCTCTCTGCTTCCAAGTGTGTTCTTGCCTCCCCAAGGTCTTTTCTCCCTCAAAAAGTGACTAAAAATCATATTTATATGGTTTAGGGTTTAGTAGGGGCAGGTTTGACTTCTCCTAATTCAGATTGTAAAAGCTGATATTTTTATGCTCCGGTCCCGATCTGGCAAAGTGACTCTCGCTTCGTTGTCCAGGACTTTTCTCTTCAGCTCAGTTTTCACCAATTTTTCTCCCATTTGACCCTTTTCCGTGCAAGTTTGTTCCTACACATAAGAAAAATATAATGAGCATATTTTCACTTCAAAAACGGTGTGAACTCCTGCAACTCATACAAGAATTAATATACAAACACACTCAAAATATGCACTTTTCACCCTTTATCGTATTTCCAAGCCAGTGCAAAATATGCCTAATCAGTACACTTTGGGCCTACTATAGGTGTTCATTGTTGATACCAATTTTTTCCTATGTATTTTTACATGCAAATACTTTCAAAATAGCATATATATGCATATATAAGCATGTCCAAGTGTTTCAATAATTTTCCTAATTTCTAAAAGATTTTTAAACTGATTTATTGCCCATTTTAGCAGTACAAAAACCAATAATTATTCCCAAAATTATTATTTTGGTGAATAACTTACTTTATTCTCATATTTATACCAAAATATAGCTAGGGTAAGTTTTATATATATTTTTTACAAATTTATTAGGTATTTTAAAAACTAAATTGCATATAATTGTAATTTTATCTTATTTTAAGACTAATAGCATTTTATAATTGTGAAATTGGTTCCAATATTTTTAAATTAATATTTATATATCATTAATTAATTCAGTACCTTTAATTTATTTTCAAAAGTCATTTTACTATTTTTATAAAAATAAAAAGGGAAAAGTGGCTATTTAAAATCTGGCCCATTTTGTTTCAATTATAGCCAAAATTGGTTCCCCTAATTGACCCAATTTCAAACCCAATTTCGGACCAGCCCAATTCCATTTAACCCAACCCTTCACCCATTTAAAACTACCCGACCCAAACCCTTTTTAATCGAGGACGTTGATCAATCTGATCAACGGCCACGATTTCCCCTTTCCCTTTTTAATCCGTCAACACCCCTAACCCTAACTCATTTCATTCTATCAGCCGCCTCTGAATACCCTCCCTCTCTCAAACTCTCTCGAAGGTTCTTGAAACCCCAATCATCTCCTATTGTCTTCTACCTTCAGCTCACCGGAATCCATGGCCTCTCAGGCCATGGATGGCTTAAACTCATCTCCCTCTGCTCTTAAACACTTGGTGTTCGAAGTTTCGAGGTCTGATCTCAATGGTGTCCATTCAGATCCTCTCCGATTCAAGGTTTATGGCCTCTTCGGACTTGCTCCGGCATATCCAAGCATTACGAGCCTATTTCTGACTTATCCGACTCAGATCAGACCTTTTCCAAGCCTTTCTCGCTTTAGGGTTCCTCTGAAACCCTAGCTATTCGAGATTTTCTCTGATTGTTTCTTAAATATGTTCTATATATGTGCTCTACTTGAGTTTTTAAACGTTTTCCCTAATTTTTCTTTCAAAAATTACTTCTTTCCGATGTAGGGTTTTTCTGTAAAGCTTAAAATGTTTCTCTGACTTTTCTTCTTCTTTTCTTTGTGTGTATTTGTCTATACTATATTCTTATATTTTCTTTTCTACCACGTATGTTCTTCTACTGTGTTCTTATGTTTTCCCTTATCATGCATGTTCTTCTATGCTTTGTTTTCTACTGTGTTTTGTACTGTGCTTGCATGTTTATCTTGCTGTATTTTCCTATATGATATTTTGCTATGCTTTTCCGGTATTTTTGTGTTCTTCTACTGTATGTATTTCCTACTGAGTTCTTAAGTTTTGTTTGCCTTCTACTGAACTTTGTTTAAGTCCCTTCTAAAAGGTTTTCTTAAACACGTTTCTTTTACTGTCGTGACTATTCTCTCATTATGCTCCTACGCTCTGTCTGCTTTGAATATTATTTGTATTTGCTTTTATTCTCATGAGATTCTGAAAGGAAATCTCTGAGCCTGTTGCCTCCTCATCTCTGTATTTGACTCGAGTCAGAAACCCTAGAATTTGGGGGTTTCCTCCGAGTTTGGTCATATGATCAAACTAGGGTTCTGTTTGAGGACCCTTGACTCTTTCAGACTTATTTCTAGGTCTATGAACTAAGTGTGAACTTCTTTTGTTTGCACACAATTCTGATTTTACTACACTCGACTCTTCTATTGAATAGCATGACAAATTTCTTCATGTTTAACGTGTCTGTGTGCTTTTATAAATGAGGAATCTTTCTTCAAATGGTTTTCCAACTTGTGATTGATTCAAAATTCCTTTTAATAAGTTTAATTGATTGGTACTGATTTTCCTTAAGTCGAAATCCTTCCCATCTTTCTGACCTGGTTCATTCATACGAAATCCTCAATTTCTGATTTACTAGCTGTTAACTGATTTCCTTTCCTTATTTGCAAAAACCGTGTACTATCAATACTTTGTCCTTAAATAAACCTCTATGTATTTACCCCTCTTGTACTGCTCTAGAAAAGTGTTTGATTGACCCATTTCCTTAATTATTTTGCCCGTTTGAAATCAGAATCCCTTAATTAAAGGGAGACCTTGTGCAATTGATTTCCAAACTATTTTTCTTACCTATTTCTACTTGCTTTCTGCACTATAAAAGGGCACGACCCTTCTGCACTTTAGGACACCTTCAATTCAATACTTCTACACTTCACACTTCACAATTCTCGTCTAAACTCATAGCATTCTGATTTCTCATTTACACTTTGTCTTTACAAGACTACTGTTTTCTCTTTGTTTGTTTTCTCTGAAACTAGTATGTCCTAATTTTAGTTTCAGCATCACCCCAATGTGTTTAAAGTTTTTATATCCATGACTACCTTACTGCTTATATAGAGTTCAATATTTAACTTAATATGCCTATGTTCTACTGCCTATTTCTACTGTGAATCTTTGCTCCCTACCCCATTACCCCTATGTGTTTGTAAGTGGTGATTTAGGGCATGGCAACATAAGTTGTTGCCCATGACTTGAGTTTTGAACCAGTGAGGTCCTAACCTCTAACAGGCTGGAGGGTGTGCCAGCATATCCCATTACTGAGTATGCCCATCAGCCTACTTCTCTTGTGTTCTTGCAAATACCCTACTCCTCTATACCCCTATATACACTGATTTTTAAGTTGTTCCCTTTTCCCCCCTTTCCCCTTTCAGAATTTCACTTTTGCACTTGCACTCTCTCTTAGATTCTAGGTTTGCCTCCCCCCCTTGTGAGCCTTGCCTTGGGACCTTGAGCTCCCTCTGAACTTGGACACTTGAGGCCTGGCCCTTCCACACTGCACTATGTTCTTAATCTGGTAACATTTGGGTGTGAGCACTGCCCGAGTCCATATGAGGCTCTTAGGAAACTCTGACACAACCAAAGATGAGAGAAAGGCTTTGGATCATGATCTTTAGAGTTGGTTCATCTCATATTTCAGACATGGAGTCTGAATTCGGCTCCCCTTGGTTGTACTTTTAATTTTGCTTTTCTTATTTCATTCTGGGTTGTAATAACTTGTAATAAATATTGGGGATGGCTAGTGAAAAGGGAAGGAATCATTATACTTCTGCACTTCTGCAGTTCATATAGATATCATGTTCATAGGGAATCATTATACTTTTGCACTTCTGCATTTCATATAGATATCATATTCATAGGGAATCATTGTACTTCTGCATTTCATCTAGATATCATGTTCATAGGGAATTATTATACTTCTGCACTTCTGCATTTTATATAGACCATGTCCATAGGTTTCTGCACTTTTGTATTATATAGAGACCATGTCCATAAGTCATTTCTGAAATTCTGCATATCATATAGATAATATACCTATAGGACTTCCTACAATTTGCATGTGCATCTGTCATTAGGCAAACCTGTTTATAGGAGTTAAATCACTAACTGCATATAGATGACCTGCCTATAGGATTTCTGCATATCAATAACAATGTTTTAAAGTCAACAATGCCTAGAAAGCATGCCTATAGGAATTAACAACCTAGTATGAAACGTTTTCGTTCACCTATAAGTCTAAAATCGGCAATATCATTGTCCAACATCTGCTGAATCTTTTGTCAAAACTCGTCTTCCCTGAATAACTAACGACCTCTTCTAAAATCAGTACACTTCATCTTTTCTGAAACCAGTAGATATCATGCCTATAGGTTTCGTCTAACACTTAGACAAGCCTTAGGATAAAAATTATGACTGCACCAGTTTTTTTGTTAATTACGACCAGCGGGCAGGTCTAATTCGGACTTCTTATCTGAAAATATGTGATAAATCAGCCTGCTTTCCCCTTTTAAGTTTTAATCAGACCCTAATCAGTACATGCAAGACATGCTAAACTAGATGCTTTTCTTTGATTTGAGGAGATTTATTTGAGCCATACCTGTTTATGTGTTTTTCCAATACTTGCTATACATGTTTTGTTTGCCGCCTTAGTATTTTTACCTTTTGAAACCACAAATAAGCCAACGTTTCCACCATTATAGGATTAGTAGTCCCAAGCACCTCTGGGGCTGATAGAATTGGGGCGGGTAATAGCATGTAATAAGTAAACGAGACTATTCCGCACTTTAACATCTTAACGGGGTGGCAAAGGGTAGATATAGATGTGATGACCACGCGATAATGTCACGTGTAACCCCTCGTCTAGGAGCTATTACCGGACATTGTGTGGGGTGATCCATATTATTTATAAACTTAGGACCCTCCCTTTCCTTTGCTTGTTTATTTCGTTGTTTACCTTTCAAAATTTTAAACCGTTTTTCTCAAATTTCAGCTTGCCTTTCACTTCTTTTAATTTTATCTATTTGCAACCCTTATGTGAAAACCCCCTCATATTTGAAACTCTTATTTGCTTACTTAAAGTCACAATAATAGTATGACCGGGAACCACACTAGTGGATCCTGAGAGGTGCCTAATACCTTCCCTTCGGGATAATTTCAAGCCCTTACTCGATCTCTGGTTTTCCTAAATCAAACTCTTCTTAGTGTCCTAATGCACTTTAATCATTAGGTGGCGACTCTTCTCTTTTAATACCCGTTAAAAGAGTTTTCAATGTCATAAACCCTGTTTTGTGAGAAAAAATGGGGCGCGACAGCATGGCAACTCTGCTGGGGACATTTAGGCTTTTACTATTTCAGACTATTATTGTGATTTATGTATATTTATGCGCAATTATTTGTTTATTTCTTTTAAGCATTCAATTTTCTTTTTGATTGCAAAACTGACTCGTCTCTTGTTTCTTTCCCTTGTCTCCTTTACTGCTTTCCTCTACTGCACTCCTTTATGACTGTTTTAAATTATTGTAATTGTTACTTTATGAATGTGCAAATACGTGACAACTTGCTTAATCATTGCATAAATATGTTTTCAATATCATATTCCACTCGTGCTAAACAAATACCATAGCAACGCTTATAATGAGTGGTTGTGCTCTTCCGATATTTTCACCCTTTAAATCCGGCAAAGGCGTATTTGTGGTAAAACCAGTCGATCAACGGTGTAGTCGACGGTTCCGTGCCTTTCCCTCTTGAGATGTCCGCTCAAGGGTACCAGTCTAATACCCCATAGAAACCTTACTATGTTTAATTGTGCATGCATCATGATCAAACTTAGCCGAGTTAGTTATGTTGTCCGCATAATGACTCTTTAAGACAACCTCGTCCAAAGTCCACTGGGTTTTCCAAAAAACCCAAACGGACACTACCACATTCTATGCATTTATTTGGAGAATTAAATGCTTTTATGCCAATTATTGGTATTTAATAGTCGAGTCTGGTGGGGGTAAGGGCCTGACCCTTTTGTCTTGTAGAAACATGAGGCACGAAGTCCCCAGATTCGGCATTGTCACAAACATCCACCCAAGGTTGCTAAGCTGGTGGAAGGATCTTCATTCCAGTGATCAGACTCTTGTCCGAAAATACCTAGGAAATCTACCTTCTCTCCTGAAGGTCCAACCCAACAACAAAATCATAGAAGCTGCTACCCTATTCTGGGACTGTGATAGGTCTGTGTTTCGCTTCGAGGAGATTGAGATGACACCCCTGCTAGAGGAAATAAGAGGATTGACTGGTATACCATGGGAGACTCTGGGTTTGTTAATGCCGGAAAATCCCAAGAGTAGAGGTTTCCTCAAAATGATGGGCCTAAAGAAGAATCCAGACTTGACATGTTTGAAGGAGTCTTACATTCCCTTTGATTATTTGTACGAAAGGTACAGTCACAACAAATCCTACCGTAGTTATTCGGATGAGTTTGCCCTTACATCTTTGGGGCATATTCACCGGAGGGTCTTTGTCTTCATGTTCTGTTTCTTGGGGATGATAGTGTTTCCAATGAAGAAAGCAAGGATCCACTCCAGGCTAGCCATGGTCACCAAAACTTTGATGGAGGGAATTGGGGGACAACTGTTTAGCATAGTGCCCATGATTATCGTAGAGATATACCGAGCCTTGGAAAAGTGTCAACAAGGAGCCCCACACTTCGAGGGCTGCAACTTGCTACTCTAACTCTGGCTCATGGAGCATCTCCAAAGTGGTGAATATCGGCAAGAGATTCAGCATAGAGACTGGGACAATCATATAGCCTTCCATCAACCAAGGCGAATGAACTACATGCCCAACATGTTTGCTCAGCCAGAAGATGCCAAGGGATGGGTGGAGCTGTTTGAAAATCTGACTGAGGATCAAATACAATGGATGTTCGAGTAGTTCCCTACTAAAGAGTTCATCGCCCGATCCAGGGATGCACCATTTCTGATACTTATCGGTTTGAGAGGAACCTACCCTTATATCCCTCTCCGGGTTATGAGACAGGCTGGTAGGAAATAGGTTATACCAAGGATCGACAAGATGAGTCACTTCCGGGCCGACTTCCAAGCTGATAACAGTCCTTATAAGTGCCAAGCTCAACATATGTGGCATTGCAAGATCATCATGGGAAGAGATACTATCGATCCAGATATATACCATGTTGGCTGCACCCCATACTATTCAGGATGGCTGGAGGGCAATCACAATGGTCTGGGCCAACCTGGGTTTGTTCGAGGTCACAGAATCATCGATGAAAGTGCTGAAGCATAGGTCAAATACAACCAACTGCGAGAGGATTCGGGAATGTGAAAGCAAACACTGCAAGATTCAAGAAGCCCACCAAAAGCTGATTGAAGAATGGAAAGACATGGCTGTCAGCGCCAACAAGCGACTAGGATACTTGGAATGGGGTCTAGTGGAGCTGGAAAGGAAATTCATCAAGAGGATCGAGGACTGCCAGAATACTAAGGGAAACGAAGGTGAACACCTAGCTAGAGCCTACTTGCTGCTGGGACTTCGCGAGCTGGTGAAGCTATTCGATGGAGACAAAAATGCCAAGTCTGGGGAAGGTCCTTCTGGGACCAAGTAGATAGGAGTCTTTACTTTTCGTTTTATGAATGTAATAAGGCCCATGGCCACTAGTGACATTTTATTTCCGATTATTTAATGTCATTTTGGGATTCATCTACTTTTTATTAATAAAATTAGGCATTTAGCATTATAAGATCTCCAAATCAACTTGTTGCTAGGCCTACCTCGGGCACAAAGAGTTTCCCCAAATTAGGACACGATTTACATTCTTGCACTATGTGTTTAAATATCGCAATATTTTTTCTTGAAATCCTCACTGACTTGTTACCTTTTTGTTTTTATTTTTGTTTATTTATTCCCCTCCCCCAAGGTTATTTCATGCACTCTAGCATCATCATCATATTCCACATGATCAAAGGGCCCTCCACCCACTCCTCCTCTAAGTCCTGTCAAAAATAAGAACAAAGAAAAGATGGAGGATCTTAACAGCTCAACTGAACGGGTAAAGGTCACTCATGGTACTCAGGTCTCCAAAGAAAATGCATCCCAACTCGAGCAAAAACTGTTGAAATTTCAGGAGGAACTTGATCAGGTCCGGAACTTGGCGAGCTTATCATTTTCCTTCACCACCCCAGATGTCAATTTTCCTAACGCTCAGAACCCCACACCTCCACAAAACATCCCAAAACCACAAAACCATCCCGCCCCTCACCACCACTGCAACACTTGTCATACTTCCAACAATACTCCACTGCTCATCCCAGAACCGATGAACTCCACAAATGACCATTTCCACACTCATAACACCCATATCTACGTGGAAACCATGCCACACTCCGCCCAACCCATTTCAAGCACACCCGAGTCTGATGATAAAGACTCACTCATCAGGAGTCTAGCTGAAGAGCTTAAGAATTTGACTAGCCGAATTCAGGGCGTCGAAGGAAGCAAAGGAATTGAGGGGCTAAACTATGAAGATCTCTGCATACAACCCGATGTTGAACTGCCCGAGGGGTACAAACCTCCAAAGTTTGAGATGTTCGATGGTACAGGAGATCCAAGAGTTCATTTGAGAACATACTGCGACAAGCTGGTCGGAGTAGGAAAGGACGAAAGGATCCGCATGAAACTTTTCATGAGGAGTCTGAAGGGAGATGTTCTATCTTGGTACATTAGCCCGGATCCGAAGAAGTGGTCGAACTGGGTAAGCATGGCATCCGATTTCATGGAAAGGTTCAAGTTCAACACAGAAAATGAGCCAGATGTGTTCTACATCCAGAACCTAAAGAAGAAACGCGCGGAGACATTCCGCGAGTATGCTACTCGCTGGAGATCAGAAGCTGCTAAGGTCAGACCGACTTTAGTAGAAGAAAAAATGAACAGGTTTTTCGTCCAAGCTCAAGACCCACAGTACTATGAAAGGTTGATACTGATTGAAAGCCAGAAATTTTTTGACATCATCAAGCTAGGTGAGAGGATCGAGGAAGGCATCAAAAGTTGTATGGTCACAAACTTTGAAGCCTTACAGGCTACCAACAAGGCTCTACAGTCTGGTGGCACATCCAAGAAATGGGACGTGAGTGCCGTAATGGTTGCACAGAGAACCAAATCCCCTATCAAATACCAAACCTACCCGATGCCTCCACTCACATATCAACTTAATCCAAATTACCAAGCACCCTCGCCCTCTTACCAAACTCCACCACCTACTTACCAATCACATCCACCTCCCACATATCAGCCTACTTCACCCAGATATTCCCAATCCGAACATGTCTACTAAGCCTACAATGCTCAACCCTCTCACTATCAATCACCTCCCACTCGCTAAAACATTCCTACACCTCGACCGAATTTCGACCACAGACCTCCTAAATAATATACCGCTATTGCTGAACCAATTGACCAACTGTATGAAAGGCTCAAAGCTGCTAGTTATGTCACCCCCATCTCTGCTATAACCCCTGAAAACCCTTCCCAATGGGTCAATCCAAATAAGTCATGTGCATACCATTCCGGCATGAAAGGGCATGCCATTGATGAATGTCGTTCTCTGAAAGATAAGATCTAGGCACTGATTGATAACAAGATTATTGTGGCAAAGGAGCCTGCTCCGAATGTCCGCAACAACCCTCTGCCTGACCACAAGGGTGGAGGAATTCACATGATTGAGATGGAAGATGATTGGGACCTCAAGGGATCGATCGATTTGATCGTGGAAGGTGACGATCCAAAGAAACCGACAGTCACCCTTAATCAGATTGTAGTCCAGATCCAGCCTTCTGGGGACACCGAGGTGAATATGTCCATACCACTTGAGTTTGAAGAGCCTTCCCCCACAAAGACGCCAACATCAATTAAGGTCGAGTTTGGGTCTCCAGCAAACACACCCGTGCCGTTTGAAGTTATGGTTTTACCGTCCAAAATACATGCTCCATTCGGGGTAAAGGCGCCCATTCCAATAGCAATATCGGCTATAACACCATTCCATACAAAAGGGAAATCCAAATCCGGAGAAGTAGTTGCGGCACAAGGTATGACAAGAACCGACAGAGTATATACCCCGGAACATTTGGCTGAATCAAGCAAGCAGGCCTCTGTACAAATGACCATCACTGAAGTTGGGCCCGATGATCTCTGGAGAAAAATACAAGCAAAGTAGTACTCAGTCATTGATCAGTTGAACAAAACACCGACACAGATCTTTATCCTAGACTTGCTGCAAAGCTCTGATGCTTATAAGAATGCCTTGTTGAAGGTTCTGAGTGAGGCATATGTACCAAGCAACATCACTGGAGGAGAAATGGCAAACATGGTAGGGCAGGTATTGGAGAGTGACAAGATCACTTTTAATGAAGATGAGTTGCCACCAGAAGGGTTGAGTCACAATAAGGCGCTACACATCACTGTGCAATACGAGGATTATTTCATCACCAGAATCCTAATTTACGGAGGGTCCAGCCTCAACATTTGTCCGTTGGTAACACTCAGGACATTGGGAAAGGGGATGTATGAGATCAAGGATGGGGCCATCAATGTCAAAGCTTTCGATGGTTCCCAAAGGTCCACTATTGGGGAAATTAGCTTGTGTTTGCAGATGGGGCCTACTTGGTTTGATGTTGAATTTCAAGTAATAGACGTGCAGGCATCTTACAATTTGCTTTTGGGACGACCTTGGATTCATGCCGCTAGGACTGTAGCATCAACCCTACATCAGGCAGTGAAGTTTGAGTGGAATCACCAAGAGGTGATCATTCACGGCGACGGTAGCAATACCATATACAGTCGCCAAACCATCCCAGCGATCGGAGGTAGAAGAAAGATAGGCGGAGAGACCTATCACCACATCAAGCGAGTCAACGCCATTGATAAGGACAAATGGTGGGACAAAGAAATCGAAAGCATATTGAACTAGAGCAGATATGAACCTGGCAAGGGACTTGGCAAGAACCTCCAAGGAATCGCCAAACCTATCAAGCTGAAGAAGCATGTCACCACTTTCGGTCTGGGATACGAGTACACTTGGGAAGAGTTCAACAACTGGTCGCCACCATGGCGCGGCCCTTACTACCCACTACAGCAGCCGATACCCCATTTTGAATAGACTTTCCAGTCAACCGATGTTATATATGGGTCGGAAGAGGAGGAAGCACTGGCAGCAATGAGGAATTTATTCATGGAAGATGATGACAATGATTGTTGTGTCATTTTCAAGGAGGAGGGGGAGGAAGGCCCTTCCATACAGACTGTAAGCCGAGGAGCATGCCTCAACAATTGGACCATCAGAACCACCAAAGCCCGGAAAGCCTCGGGGTAGCAAGGCTGAACAAAGCATCATGCACTATCTTTCATTTTTATTAGTTTATTTTCCTTTCGCATTTTTGAATTTTTGCAATAAAATCTTCAATATTCAAAACAGTTATGGAATTTAGCAAAACATTTTCTCTATAAATCTTACTCTTATTATTTTTCTCTCATTACTTTACTCATACAACATTACTATTACTTATCTTGATAAACCAATGACTGTGACATGCAACGAGACAATGCAACAAATGGACATAGATTCAGATGAAGATGACATACCAGAAGAGATTGTTAAATAGGTTGAAAATTTTGAGAACAGACCTAAATCCAACCTATATGAGACCGATATTGTTAACCTGGGAGATGCAGAGAATGTCAAAGAAACGAGAATCGGTGTCCACTTATCGCCATCAGAAAAGAAGGAATACATAGAATTTCTAAGGGAATATGAAGACATATTCGCTTGGTCGTATGATGACATGACTGGTTTGAGTACATCTATTGTGGCTCACAAACTGCCAACCGATCCAACATGTTAGCTGATAAAGCAAAAGCTCTGAAAGTTTAAGCCTGACATGAGTTTGAAAATCAAGGAAGAAGTCACTAAGCAAGTCAAAGCCAAAGTTCTCAGGGTAGTAGAATACCCAACATGGTTAGCCAACATTGTGCCAGTACCAAAGAAGGACGGGAAGGTCAGAGTCTGTGTCGACTACCGGGATCTCAACTGGGCAAGTTCGAAAGACGACTTCCCCTTGCCGAACATACACATCCTGATCGACAATTGCGCCAAGCATGGGTTGCAATCATTTGTAGATTACTTCGCTGGATATCATCAGATTTGGATGGACGAAGAAGATGCTGAGAAAATGGCTTTCATTACGCTGTAGGGAATGTACTATTACAAGATGATATCGTTCGGCCTGAAAAACGCAGGGGCCACCTACATGAGGGCCATGACTACCATTTTCCATGATATGATACATAATGAGATCGAGGTGTATGTAGATGATGTCATCATCAAAACCAAGAAAGCCACTGATCACATGAAAGATTTGAGGAAGTTCTTTAACAGACTAAGAAGGTACAACCTGAAACTAAATCCCGCGAAATGTGCATTTGGGGTTCCTGTCGGAAAACTACTTGGGTTCATTGTAAGTCGCCGAGGAATAGAACTAGATCTATCAAAGGTTAAAGCCATTCAAGAATTGCCACCGCCAAAAAACAAAAAGGACGTGATAAGTTTCCTGGGAAGACTCAACTACATCAGCCGATTTATAGGTCAATCTACTGTCATCTATGAGCCAATCTTTAAGATGTTGAAGAAGGATGTCGCTACCAGATGGACTGATGACTGCCAAAGGGCCTTCGACAGAATCAAGGAGTACATGTCAACACCGCTAGTTTTGGTCCCCCCCCCGAACTTGATAGACCCCTATTACTCTACCTTGCAGTGCTAGATGGAGCGTTCGGTTGTATTCTTGGGTAACATGATGAAATGGGGAGGAAGGAGAAAGTCATCTACTATCTTAGCAAGAAGTTCACCCCTTACGAGGCCCAGTATTCTCTGTTAGAACGCACCTGTTGTGCTCTGACTTGGGTAGCTCAGAAGTTGAGGCACTATTTCTGTGCCTATACCACGTATCTCATATCAAGGATGGATCCGTTGAAGTACATCTTTCAAAAGCCCATGCCCACTGGCAAGCTATCCAAGTGGAAAATCCTGCTGAGTGAATTCGACATTGTCTACGTAACTCAGAAAGCAATCAAGGGACAGGCTTTGGCAGATCATCTTGTCGAGAATCTCGTGGACGGAGAATACAAACCCTTAAAAACATATTTACCTAATGAAGAGATATCATTCATAGGAGAAGACATTGTAGAATCCTATGACGGTTGGAGAATGTTTTTCGATAGAGCAGCAAATTTCAAAGGAGTTGGCATAGGGGCAGTCCTAGTGTCAGAAACCAGTCAGCATTATCCAGTGTCTGCCAAACTCAGATTCCCTTGCACCAACAACATGGCTGAGTATGAGCCCTTCATCTTGGGACTCAAGATGGCCATTGACATGAACGTCCAAGAGTTGCTAGTGATCGGGGATTCAGACTTGCTTATACATCAGGTCCGAGAAGAATGGGTGACCAAGAACTCCAAGATACTCCCTTATCTACATCATGTGCAGGAGTTGAGAAAGAGGTTCACAAAGACAGAATTCCAGCATGTCCCCAGGGTCCAGAATGAATTTGCCGATGCATTGGCTACCCTATAATCCATGATACAACATCCAAATAAGAACTTTATTGATCCCATTTTGGTAAAGATCCATGATCAGCCAGCTTACTATGCTCATGTCGAAGAAGAAGCAGACGGAAAGCCTTGGTTTCATGATATCAAGGAATTCTTGGCAAAAAGGGAATACCCAGAGCTCGCAAACGCTATTCGGAAGTGCATGCTTCAGAGGTTATCCAATAATTTCTTTCACAGCGGGGGAATCCTATACATGAGGACTCCTGATTTGGGATTACTAAGGTGTGTCGACGCAAAGGAAGCATCTAAATTACTAGAAGAAATCCATGTTGGGACCTGCGGGACACATATGAATGGCTTTGTCTTAGCCAAGAAGATACTCCGAGCTGGTTATTTTTGGATGACTATGGAAATGGACTGCATCCAGTATGCCCAGAAGTGCCACCGCTGTCAGATACATGCAAATATGATAAAGGTGCCTCCAACCCAGCTTAATACAACAAGCTCACCATGGCCGTTCGCCGCTTGGGGAATGGATGTTATCGGACCAATCGAACATACCGCATCAAATGGGCACAGGTTCATCCTAGTGGCAATTGATTATTTCACCAAATGGGTTAAAGCATCATCGTACAAGGCAGTGACTAAGAAAATGATAGAGAAGACTTTGTCCGCGACCGTATCGTTTGTCGGTTCGGAATTCCAGAATCAATCATTACTGATAATGGTTCCAATATCAACAGTGATTTGATGAAAGCCATGTGTGAAACCTTCAGGATTAAACACAAGAATTCTACAACCTACAGACCTCAGATGAACGGAGCCGTAGAGGCCGCCAATAAGAATATCAAGAAGATACTGAGGAAAATGATAGAGAAGCATAAGCAGTGGAACGAGAAGTTATCATTTGATTTATTGGGGTATCGCACCACAGTCTACACATCAACTGAGGTGACTCCCTATATGCTGGTTTATGGTACAGAGGCGGTCATTCCTACCGAGGTAGAAATTCCTTCCTTGAGGATCATACAGAAAGCAGAACTCGACAATGCAGAATGGGTGAAGAGTTGTTATGAGCAGCTAGCTCTTATAGATGGAAAAAGAATGAGCGCAGTTTGCCATGGTCAGCTTTATCAGAACAGAATGTCCAGAGCCTTCAACAAAAGAGTCAAGCCGAGACAGTTCACACCGGAGTAGCTAGTGTTAAAAAAGATTTTCCCGCATCAGGATGAGGTCAAAGGGAAGTTCCCTCCCAACTAACAGGGTCCGTACATGGTCCACCAGGTTCTAACAGGAGGAGCCCTCATACTTGCAGAAATGGACGGAGAAGTTTGGCCGAAGCCGATCAATTCAGATGCAGTGAAGCGATACTATATGTAACCTTTATGCTTTCCTTTATGATGTAACTTGAACTACGCCTGACCTGATTCCCGTTTAAGAGGGGATACGTAGGCAGCCTATGGGTTCGGTCATAATGCAATAAAATTTCCATTTCCCTGATAATGGAAACTGGGGCAGAATTTTGAGAAGGACTCTCAAAATTCCGGAGCAAGAGAAGTTGTAATGTCTTGAAACACGTCGTAGTCGTAGGTTCATCTAAGGAAAACTATTCTCGATTATGTATTTATGTTATATTTGTTTTACTAAATCATGCATGTCTATTACTAAATCATGCATGTCTTGAGCTCCCTTTGAACTTCGACACTTGAGGGCTGGCCCTTCCACACTGCACTATGTTCTTAATCTGATAACATTTAGGTGTGAGCACTGTCCGAAGTCCATATGAGGCTCTTAGGGAAATCTGACACATCCAAAGATGAGAGAAAGGCTTTAGATCATGATCTTTAGAGTTGGTTCATCTCATATTTCAGACATGGAGTCTGAATTAGGCTCCCCTTGGTTGTACTTTTAATTTTGATTTTCTTATTTCATTCCGGGCTGTAATAACTTATAATAACTATTGGGGATGGCTAGTGAAAAGGGAGGGAATCATTATACTTCTGCACTTCTGCATTTCATATAGATATCATGTTCATAGGGAATCATTATACTTCTGCACTTCTGCATTTCATATAGATATCATGTTCATAGGGAATCATTATAATTCTGCACTTCTGCATTTCATATAGATATCATGTTCATAGGGAATTATTATACTTCTGAGCTTCTGCATTTCATATAGATATCATGTTCATAGGGAATTATTATACTTCTGCATTTCTGCATTTCATAGAGACCATGTCTATAGGTTTCGACACTTCTGTATTATATAGAGACCATGTCCATAAGTCATTTCTAAAATTCAGCATATCATATAGATAATATGCCTATAGGACTTCCTGCAATTTGCATGTGCATCTGTCATTAGGCAAACCTGTTTATAGTGGTTAAATAACTAACTGCATATAGATGACCTGCCTATAGGATTTCTGCATGTCAATAACAATGTTTTTAAAGTCAACAATGCCTAGAAAGCATGCCTATAGGAATTAACAACCTAGTATAAAACGTTTTCTTTCACCTATAAGTCTAAAATTGGCAATATCATTGTCCAACATTTGCAGTATCTTTTGCCAAAACTCATCTTCCCTGAATAACTGACGACCTCTTCTAAAATCAGTACACTTCATCTTTTATGAAACCAGTAGATATCATGCTTATAGATTTCTTCTAACACTTAGGCAAGCCTTAGGATAAAAGTTATGACTGCACCAATTTTTTTTAATTACAACCAGCGGGCAGGTCTAATTCAGACTTCTTATTTGAAAATATGTGATAAATCAGCTTGCTTTTCCCTTTTAAGTTTTAATCATACCCTAATCAGTACATGCAAGACATGCTAAACTAGATGCTTTTCTTTGATTTGAGGAGGTTTATTTGAGCCATACCTGTTTATGTGTTTTCCCAATACTTGCTACACATGTTTTGTTTGTGGCCTTAGTATTTATACCTTTTGAAACCACAAATAAGCCAAGTTTTCCACCATTATAGGATTAGTAGTCTCAAGCACCTCCGGGGCTGATAGAATTGGGGCAGGTAATAGCATGCAATAAGTAAACAAGACTATTCCGCGCTTTATCACCTTAACAGGGTGGGAAAGGGTAGATATAAATGTGATGACCACGCGATAATGTCACGTGTAACCCCTCGTCGAGGAGCGATTACCAGACATTGTGTCGGGTGATCCATATTATTTATAAACTTAGGATCCCCCCCCCCTTCCTTTACTTATTTATTTCGTTGTTTACCTTTCAAAATTTTAAACCGTTTTTCTCAAATTTCAGCCTGCCTTTCACTTCTTTTAATTTTATCTATTTGCAACCCTTATGTGAAAACCCCCTCTTATTTGAAACTCTTATTTGCTTACTTAAAATCACAATTATAGTATGGCTGGTGTGAGCACATGAATTTTGCCCTATATGAATTACTCCCACAAATTCAAAACAAAATAATTTTTCCAATTATTTGCAATTTCCTAGATTTTTATAGCATTTTCTGTCAATTGTTTGCATCTTTCTGTGCATGTTTATTTTATTTAATTAATAAAAAATACAAAAAATATGTTGCATTTGCATTTAGGATTTAATTTCACATTTTAGGATTAATCAACAAATTAATTATTTTATAAAAATGGGAAAAGTGATGAAAAATAGTTTAATTTGTGCTTTTTATTTTAATTTTGAATTTTGGTAGTTTTTCCTTCGATTTGGTTTTAATTAGAATTAATTAATTTAATGTGTTAGGATTGATTTGATTTAGGATTTAGTTTGGGTTTTATTTGAGTTTTATTTGAAAATTAATTAAAAAAGAGTTTGAAATAAAAAGGATTAATTTGGAAAAGAGGAAAGGGAACTGAAGAGATAGAATTTTGGGCCAAAATTAATTGATTTTTCTCCCAGCCCAATTGAATACCCGTCCAAACCAACCAAACCCGACCCAAAACCCACTCCTAAATTACCCGGTCCCCCCACTTATCCAAACGACCCCGTTTCAGCAAGCATGTGATCTGAGCCATTAAACTCGATTAATCCAATGGT
This sequence comes from Nicotiana tabacum, assembly GCF_000715075.1. Taxonomy (NCBI): domain Eukaryota; kingdom Viridiplantae; phylum Streptophyta; class Magnoliopsida; order Solanales; family Solanaceae; genus Nicotiana; species Nicotiana tabacum. The sequence continues at coordinate 27,179,933 of NC_134089.1, read as the reverse complement.
TTAGAAGTGAGGGACACTTAATATATAAGTGTCCAAATCGTCTCCCCCCCTTAATTGTCTCTCACAACAACCCACCTCAGAGACCCCTCCAAAACCCTACCCGCCACCCCTCTTCTCCACCATCATAAACCTGGCGGTGCCACTACAAAACAGCCCCAAACTGACACCCTGAAGCCCCCATGATCTCCTCTCTACAAATCCCTAACCCATACCCCTCGAATCAATGTTGAACTCGTCGAATCTTAAATTCGAGTTCAACCCCAAAAGTATAAAAGCATCTTCCGTTGAGCCTGGTAGCATGCAGTGCTATTCCTTCAAATATTAAGGTTTGGACTCGATGAAACTGATGCCGATTCGATTATCTTGACAAAGAACAAAGGATTGACATAAGTTTGGCTAAGCCCATGTGTCTCCGTCTGGTTTCAAGGTTCAATCCGGTAAGGCCCTTTCTCCTTTTGGTTTTCTTTCTGCCATCATCTTACTATCCTCCTTCTCTATTTTCTTTACCTTAGTTTCATAATAATCTGGTGGAATTCAATTCGTCTTTGGAGTTCAGGCTATTCTTCCATTCAGTATTTTTTTCTCCTTTTTCCCCTTGTTTTGAGAACTCTGTTTTTGTTTGTTAAGCATGATGAATTTCTGGTTCGTTAAAATCGCTTAGTTAATTAAGTCTTAGTTTAGTCAATTTCTTATTTGTTGTTGTTGTTTGAGTTTTAAAAGAATGGGGTCCCGGGTTTCTCTTAAGGAATGTTGGGTCAACCTTTCAAATTGGGAATCATGGATTATTGGTAATGGGACTCTGAAAATCAGAGGCCCAGAAAAGGGACTTGACCCAATCTGGCTAGCCCAGCTTTAGAATGAGAACTTTGGGTCAAACTTTGACTCGCCTGGTGTCCTACAGTAAATAACATGGGTAACTACGGGGTAATTTGGGTGGTTAACTTAGGGAATCTTTCAATAACATCCTTAGGAAGCTTCTTAGAAACTGAAAATAGGTTTACTTGGCCAACAAGTCAGAAATTTAGGGACCAAGTAGCAAAAATATTAATTGAAAAGGGGGCTCTGAGTAAAATTGAACCCTTGAGGATGCCCTAATAGCTTTCCTATAAAGGCATTGCTAATGGGAGTTGAAGAGAGCTGAAGAGATAGAAAGATACTAAAAACTGAAACGGCTAGAGTTTTGGGAGGAAAAATCTGAAATAATATTGAATGCAAGAAGAAAAAACTTCAAAAATTCTGGTGTTTTGAGTGAACAATTGGTCTAGTTCTGAGTTAGTCTCTTCATTCTGTAACCCAAAAGGATTTTCTTAGCTTATTCTGGAATGAAAGTTGGTTTAAGGGTTGTTGGGTCACTGTTCCATCGATGAAATTCTGAACTACTTCTGCTGTTGGCTTGTTCTTTGCTGACACTGCTTTGCTGCTGCTGATCCCTCATTTTCCTATTTTTTTTGCTTTCCAGGTACCTCTCTAGCCAATGAACAACGAGTGAATGTTGAATATGTAATTCGAGTGAAAATCTAGTTGAATGCGAGTTGTTTTGAGTTTATGTTGGCTGCTTTCTTCAGTCTATAGAATGCTATGTGTAAACCCCCATATAATGCATGTTTAATTCAATCTTTCCCCCATTATTGATGTATCGTGGAGCTGGTATGTGTTGCTGAGGGTATTAGTATGTTTTTTAGATTTAAATAGGTACTATATTAGCTTCTGAACTCTGTTAATGTGAGAAATGGGAAGAGAGCTAATTGAGTTGTGTTTTAAATGAATTAAGATTCAATTCTCATGGGTTGTAAGGTCTCAGAAATAGTTATTTGAATGTTCTTATGGTTTGTGCATGCGTTTTGGGTTATTGCGTTTGGTGTTTAAAACCAGGGTCATGTAATGTCAAATTCCCTAAGGTCTATGGGTTTAGTTAAGGTTCAGGCCCTCATGGCATTGTTGAAGTCAGCTTGTTTTTTTTTAAAATCACGTACTGTATAATTTCCAAAGAATTGGATATTTTTATTTTTAAAACCATGTCGTTACTACAATCTCATGTAATTATTCATTGAGTATTTAAAACTGATTCAAGTCTTGTGGCATGTACTGTAGTGCCATCATTGGCAGTCAACTGGGTTCACGTGAATACCCCCCTGGAATATTCAGTCGTTACTTGCACGTTATGGGGACTCAATGTTGAGTCTTACCCTCAGTAACTGCAAGGTCCCGAAAATTGGGCTCCTTCTTAGGCCCAAACTTGAAAGCGCCAGAGAATGGGATCTGGACCCACTTCGCTTCTTGTTGGATCATTAATTGCTTATGCTGGCCCAAACCCTCCTTGCTTAAGTGATTAACCTTTTTGTATACAAGCCTTTAGTTAGTTTGAGTGGAACCCTTAATCGCATTTAGTATTTAATTAATCAAGGTGAGCCATATTTTATAACGCAAACAGTTTACGGCCCTCGTAACATTAAATAAGAAATATTTTAGACAAATAATTTGGGGCGTGCCATATTAGGCAAGATATAGTTTATGGCCCTCAAAAACTTAGTTTTGAGTTCCCTTTAAAATTGGAATCGAGGTGTGCCGTGCCAAATAAAATTTCAAATTGCATGACCTTTATTTAATTAATTTAACCACTTAGAAATCGAGGCATGCCATTTAATTGAATTTCCATGGCCCTCGCAAATATGAAAGTGCGTAGTTGCTTTAGGCGCGCTATTTTAAAAAATCACTTTCCTAAACTTGGGTGTGCATTTATGTGACCCAAATCTAAATTTCAACAACGTTAGATAAAATGCATCATGGATCGCGGGTGCATTTATGTGACATGGTTCAAGACGTGTTTTAGATGACGTTGAATCTTTCTCCTAAAAAAAATAATTAATTAAAGCGGTTATAAAGTTAAAATTACACCATAAGTTAAAACATGTATTAAAATCAGATAATAGGCCAATAATAACAGTTGAGCGACCGTGCTAAAACCACAGAACTCGGGAATGCCTAACACCTTCTCCCGGGTTAACAGAATTCCTTTCCCGGATTTCTGTATTTGCGGACTGTAATACAGAGTTAATCTTTTCCTTGATTCGGAATTTGAACCGGTGACTTGGGACCCCATAAATTATCCCAAGTGGCGACTCTGAACTTAAATAAATAAATAAATCTCGTTTCGATTTTCACTTAAATTGGAAAAAACTCTCTTATACCCTTACAGGAGTGTAGTAAAAAGGAGGTGTGACAGCTCTGGTTATTCTACTGGGGATCGAACCCAGAATCTCTTGTTCGGGGTTCAGAATTCGAGCTTAGATGGATTTTTATATTTGGCTTTATTTATTATCTGATTTTATTACATGTTTGGGCCTAATGTGCTAAATATTGCTTTTACCACTTTGATATTATCTGAACTGTATATATAAACTGCTACGAAACCCCTCTCTTCTCTCTTCCGAGGAGTGCACACTGATCGTGACTTCTTTCTATTAGTGTCATATCCCAAATAGAATGAGGTTCGGACAATTTGCAAAGCCGGATGATCTTTTGGTTACCAGTACGCATCCCCCCTAGCTCGAGTTGTCCGCTCGGGCAAGCCAGGTCTAGAACAATACACGCAGGTTTTAAACCTAGAATAACTCAGCCTCATGTCGGATCCCTAGTAGGAACGCTTATCTGCATCATATGCATTTGACTTTGGAGACTCAACACAGGGGTTGGGTCTGTCTAGGACAAGTGTACCCGAAATGAAAAGACCATCCTGATGCATCCTACTTGCTACTTGTGCATTCATTTGCTTCGGATTTGCATGTTGACCGGCTTATAGGGGAAAGGTTGAGAAAAGAAAAGTCAATGTGAGGGCTAAGGGAGATAATTTCTTGTTTTTGAAAAATCGATGTCCCAAAATATACTGAAACTCTGCCGAAATTTTGAAAAAAAAAGATTTTTTTTGTTTTGTTTCGAAAAAAAGTTGGTTTTTGTTTTGTCAAAATTGTCCGAACTACGCCAGTTTGATTCTCATCGGATGTGGGATACGTAGGCAACCCCCATCGGGTCCAACTTCCTTTTTACAAAAATAGCCCAGAAGAACAAAATTTTATTTTTATTGCAAATAAGTAAGGTGATGTCATTCTTGTCAAAAATAGCCGAATGTCCCTCAAAGGGCGCCGGAAGGCTGTTTTTGCAAGAACAACCGCCTTTGGTCATTTTTCAAAGTTTTGGCCGGTTAGCCAATGCAGCCTTAAAATCTTCGTCCTCGAAGTGCTGAAAGACCGTATTTGCAAAGCCAGGTTTTTTATTTGATTTTGAAAGAAAAAAACAACAATGTTAACTTTGTTTTGTGAGTCAAATGAGTCTTGATTTTTCTTAATCACCCTAATAAATGTGCAAAATGAGCTCGAGTCAAAATTTGCCAATAACAGTCATGAACAAGATCCCTTTGGAGTTGCATATATGATGGGAGGATCTGGGTAAATCAGAGCAAGATAAGGTCAATTTACATTTGGGAGGCCTCACCGGGTTGTTGAAGATAAGGCCTAGAGGAGACATCATAAAGGCGTTGGTTACGTTTTGGGACCCAGCTAACAATGTCTTGCGTTTCTCGGATTTCGAACTTACACCCGCCTTGGAAGCGATATCAGGTTATATGGGAAGTACTGAAGGTCTGAGGCATAAGTATCTGATCGCTCCAAGAGCCGTTAACTCTCACAAATTCATGGATTTGCTAAAAATAAGCAAGGGAGTCCCGTACTCCGAGTTGGAGGATGGTTTTTCCACTCTACGTTTTATATACTAGAGATACGGGCATGTAGGAAGATTCAACAACCCGGAAAGCGGGGTTTGTAGCAAAGGGAACCGAGCGAAATGGGATGAGCATAGGCGTTTCGCTTTCATGGTAGCTTTCTTAGGCCTAGTGGTGTTTCCTCGGAAAGATGGGAATATCGATCTGCGGGTGGCTAGAGTCGTCAAAGTCTTGATTACCAACGCCAAGAGCACCCTTGCCCCTATGATAGTATCTAAGATATACCGAGCTCTCACAGCTTGTAAGGCTAGGGCAGATTTCTTCGAGGGATGCAATTTGCTATTACAGATGTGGATGATCGAACACCTATGTCACCGCCCCCAGTATATGAGTTATGGATCCGCAGAGAAAAGTTGCATTGAAGAGTTCGACACAAGGATTTCAGGGTCCAAGTTACCAGAAGGGTTTGGAGATTAGGTATCCCGCTTGCGCTCCATCACTGCGGGGCAAATAGAATGGACACTGGGTTGGCTTCCTATTGAAGAAATTGTGTATATGCCCGCCACCGGTCCTTACTTTCTCCTAATGGGTCTTCGAGGCATTCAACCTTACGCTCCACACCGGGTGATGAGACAGTTGGGAAGGTGTCAATTGATGCACCCAGATGAAGATCTTAGTGTTTGTGCGGTCGAGGTTAGCTCCAACGGCCAAATTCATGAAGAAATAGTTCGTTCTATTTGGAATGAGTGCCAGTATTTGACAGCAAACACTCGAGTGCGTGACCTATCTAGGGGCAAGGTCTCACCCGCCTATTTTGCCTGGTATAGAAAGAAAAACACCAGAAGGGCTGATCCTGAAAGACCAGCCAAAAAGCCTCACATTCAAGAATTCGTTGAGGCGTCGCAAGAACAGTGGGCTTGGTTGGCCAAGGAGAATGAGTACAAGGCCATAATAGGAAAGCTGGAAAAGCAAGTCAGGGATCTCCAATTCGAGAATGGTTTGCAAGCCGCGGCGAATGAGGGTGAAAAGAAAAAGCTAGCCAAAGAAAATGAGGCCCTTCGAGCCCAGATTCGAGAAATGAAAACAACAGCTGAAAATCCCGCCAGAAGTACAAAGAATGAAAAGCTTATAAAGAGCCTTAGGCAAAAGGTGGATGAGTATGGTTTTGATTTGAATAAAGGAGAGGGCGAACTAGCTAGGGCTCGAACCAAATTGGCTAAGAATGCGGAAGAACGAGCGCGCTTGGTTAAACAGTTAAAAGAGAAATATGACATTGAGATTGTGGGGTTGAAGAAAAGGGTTACCATCTTTGAGAACAAAATGATCAAACAGGCAAAAGACTTTAAGGCAGAAAGGGAACACTGTTACGCAGCGATGACACAGTTAGAAAGAGATTTGCAACAACTTCAAGAACAAAATCATGTAGCCGAACAAACTTTGGAAGCCAGGGCCCAGCAGATTGGGCGTTTGTTGCAAGAAAAGGGTGTCATAAAAGAGAGAGTCAGAAGGATCGCCGACTATATCGCAATGAAATATAGTAGTTGTGAGGATATGACTAGATCCATGTTCTTTTCCACCACGATGACCTTTGTTCGCTAGATAATGGAAGATCTCTACCACCTCCAAGGGGATTTAACGCGTAGGCCTGTGGCGAGGGCCCCAAAAGTAGTTGAGGTGTTGATGTATTCGTGATTTTCATTGAAGTCTGTTAGTCTGTTTTCGAGTCTGTATTTTCATTTTTCTGTTTGAGTTTGTATTTTCATCTTTTCATCAAAGTTTGTTAGTGTCTTTTTGAGTCTATTAGTTTTTGAGTCGTTGTAATCAAAGCATTCGCTTTTTATGAAAATTTAAAAATCCCAAAATATTTTATTTTTACACTTATCCCCAGAACTACGCTCGGTCTAATTCATGCGGGGTCATGATACGTAGGCAATCTCCATAGGATTTGACCATAACCAAAAAAAAGAAAAAGAGTGATAAAAAAAGATGAGGAAAAGAAAAAGAGAGGAAAAATAAGAGCGAAAAGAAAAGGAAGAGAGAAAATAAGAAACAGTGAGAAGGAAACAATGGCAAAGCAAGAAAGAGTCATGAGAGAATAAAAACAAAGAGAGACCAAGCAAGGAAAGGCAAGAATGAACAAGGAAAAAAAAAAGAGAAAAGAGAAGTTGCAAATGGAAATAAGGAAAAGCCGGGATGACGCAAGCAACCGATCAAATGCATAATAGAAACGGTTAACTGCTTAGGTGCATTTACTCCTCAACTATGCGGTTGCTTATCTGTTAAAGCCCTAATCGCTAACAAGTTTGTTATTGATGAAATTATAGGTCAGGCAGGTGGTTTGTTTTATTGGCATTCTAGCAACTCACTCCTACAACACCCGGTCCAAAAACAAGCTGAACATGGCCAACCAGGAACTTGAGGCAAGTATTGTCGATCCGTCAAAAGAAGTGGAAGAATCGGAGGTTAATCTGAAAGATAAGTTGTATAAGCTAAACCAACAGATGGCTGAAATGTACCAAGCATGGGCAAAAGGGCACCCACCTCCAGTTTACCCCGCCAACCCTGCTTTTATCCCGCCATTGGATCATACCCAGGAACCTCCCACTGTGAACTCATCTCCGGCCTTTCCTCTCTACCAACAATGCTATGGCACCACTTCCCATACATCACAAGATCCACCACCCAAACAAGTCCTGTACCCTCCTCCACCAGCCACTCCTGTTTCTGTGGCACCCCCACTTGCTGCATTACACCGATCCTCTAGTGAGCCTCTGTTCTAGCCTCACGACAACCAGTATTACCCCCCGAAGCCCACTTTCAAGGTTCCTGAACCCTATTCCTACACTCCTCATTTTGACCTCCCTCCGGAAACCGAAAAACCATTTAAAAATCCCGAACAGGAGGAGATGTTCAAGAAAGTTAAAAGCCTGGAATAGTCATTCAGGGACATGCGGGGGTTGGGAGGTCAAGTTAGTGTGGCTTACAAAGATCTATGTCTATTTCCAGATGTGCAATTGCCGACAGGGTTTAAGATGCCCAAGTTTGATTTGTATGATGGGCACGGTGATCCAGTGGTGCATTTGAGAGGTTTTTGTAGCAAAATGAGGGGATCTGGCGGGAAAGATGAGCTGTTAATGGCATATTTTAGTCAAAGTCTGAGTGGTTCGGCGCTGGAGTGGTACACTCGGCAGGATCACGGAAGATGGTACACATGGGATGATCTAGCCCAGGCATTTGCTTGCCACTTCCAGTACAATCTCGAGATTATTTCGGATCATCTGTCTTTGAAGAAACTTGAGAAAAAGCACAATGAGAGTTTCAGGGAGTATGGTTTTAGGTGGAGAGAACAAGAAGCAAGGGTCGACCCTCCAATGAAAGAAAGTGAAATGGTGGATTATTTTCTACAGGCCTTAGAACCTATGTATTACGGTCATCTGGTATCAGCTATAGGTAAGTCCTTTAATGAAGTGGTAAAGATGGGCGGTATAGTAGAATAAGGGCTCAAGACAAATAAAATTATGAGCTATTCGGCTATTAAGGCAACCACCTAGGCTATTAAAAGCGGAACTGGGGGAGTAATTGGAAAGAAGAAGAAAGAGGATGTAGCAACGATTGATTCAGGAGCTTGGTTCGGACCCAGGGGCCCATCACATTACTATGACCAACCTCAGCCTCACCACCAAGCCTACCCTCATACCCCATATAGTCCACCACAATACTACTACCCATCACTAGACCCCCATTTTTCTGTCCACCATGCCCAAACATACAACCAACCTCCGGCCCACGCACAATGGCATACACCAGTCCCACAAAATACGTACCTAGCTCCACAAAATGTCTATCCACCCCAAGAGCCTACCGAAACCCTCTTAGATCAGGTTTTCGGCCCAACCAAACATTTAAGAATGAGAGGTTGTAAAAGAAGAAAACCTTCACTCCATTGGGAGAATCCTATACCAGTTTGTTCCACAGGTTGCGACAATTGGGTATGCTGAGTCCGATCGAGCCAAAACTGCCAAATCCTCCCCCAAGGAACCTTGATCACTCTGTGAGTTGCGAATATTGTTCTGGTGCTCCGAGGCATGAGACAGAGAAGTGCTGGCAATTGAAAACAACTATTCAAGAGCTCATTGATACTAATCAGATTAAGGTCCAAGCTCCGGAGCCACCCAATATCAACCAGAATCCGTTGCCGGCCCATCTTGAGACAAATGTGATCGAGATAGTGCATAGGGGAGGGGAGCCCAAGAAGCCTTCACAGACCGTCATGATGATTCGGTACAGTAAAGTCAGGCCGGTTGAAAAGCCAACAAGTGAGAAATTAGTGATCCGGTTGAGCGGGGAAAATTATGAACCATCTGCAGTAGCCAAGAAGGGGACCCCAAGTGATGTGGCAATAAAACAAGAAAGAGAAAAAGTAATTGTGCCAGGAGTGGTGAACAAGCCTATTGTAATTGTGGAGGGTGCCCGCACAGACCCTGTCATTATCAATCTGGTAACTCAATTACCGATAGTCAATAGCAAGGCGGTCCCGTGGAATTATGAACGAGTGACAGTGACTTACAAGGGGAAAGAGGTTAAAGAAGAAGTTTGTGAGACCCATGGTCTGACTCGATCGGGGAGATGCTTTTCCCCCGAAGAGTTGAGAAAAGCTAAGATCTCCAAAGACAACCTAGTGCTAATGAAGAAAGCTATGACCAAGGAAAAAGCAGAAGAATTCTTGAGAAAGATGAAAGTGCAAGACTATTCCATTGTGGAGCAGTTGAGGAAGACACAGGCTCAGATTTCACTATTGTCATTATTGATCCATTCAGACGAGCACCGACGAGCTTTGATGAAGATCCTGAATGAGGCCCACGTTCCTGACAAAATCTTAGTAAACCACTTGGAAAAGATAGCTAACAAGATATTTGAGGTAAACAAAGTCACTTATTTTAATGATGAGTTACCCATGGAGGGTACTAAGCATAATAAAGCCCTCTATCTCACGGTGAAATGTGAAGATTCCGTGGTTACCCGGGTACTGGTCGACAATGGTTCCAGTGCAAATATTTGCCTTCTCTCCACTCTGAATAAATTGAAGGTGGATGATGAAAGAATTCACAAGAACAATATCTGCGATCGGGGATTCGACGGTGGAGGGAAAGATACAGTCGGGGACATAGTGCTTGAGCTTACAATAGGGCCAGTTGAATTTACCATGGAGTTCCAGGTGCTCGATGTGGTTATTTCTTACAATCTTCTATTAGGTTGACCCTGGATTCATGCTGCAAAAGCGGTGCAGTCTATTCTGCATCAAATGGTCAAGTTTGAATGGGATAGACAGGAAATTGTTGTGCACGGCGAGGATAATTTGTATGCCCACAGTGATGCCATTGTTCCGTTCATAGAGTTTGAAAACGACAAGGGGCCATGGGTTTATCAGGTTTTTGACACGGTGTTGGTAGAGAAAACTCCAGAAGGGAAATGCGTTCCAACGCTAAGGGTAGTTGCTGCATCAATCATGTAGCTATTGAAATGTTGAAAAATGGTTTTGTACCAGTCAAGGGTTTGGGTGCATCTCTGCAAGGTATCGTACAGTCGGTGTCTCTCCCCAAAAACTTGGATACATTTGGTTTGGGGTTCAAGCCCACAGTTGCGGACATAAAAAGAGCTAGAAAGTTGAAACAGAGGGCATGGGTCCTCCCAAAGCCCATCCCACGTCTCTCCAAATCATTTGTCAGGCCCGGCACCAAGAAATGCCCAGCAACAACAGTTCCCAGTTTTGTGGTTGGTCCTGATAAGGAGTTGCTTGAAAGATTTGAGAAATTATTCGATGAGGTGAACATGGTGGAAGCTGGAGAGGGTTCTAGCAAGGCGGATGTGCAATTTGTTAGGCCCAGTGCAAAGATTAACAATTGGGAAACTACTCTTCTCCCCACCAGGAAAGAGTTTCGGTAGTTTACTTTGATTTTCTTTCAGTTTATCGGGATTATTCCATGATTGTAATTCAGATTCTATGTTCCGTCCATTTGGATGTATAAACCTTGTTATCTTTCAATTTCAATGAAATGCAATTTCCCTTTTTCCTCATTCCTGACAGTTTTATTTTTGTTTTCTTTTCTTCCTTGTACAGCTCTTTTTATGTTGGTTTCAATAACATGACATGCATGAGGAATCTTCGGCCCAGTCTTAAAAGCCAATCTAATTCTGAAATAGTCCTTTGAAGAGATTAGTAAAGAACTAAGCCATTTTGAAGAAAAACCCAAGCCTAACCTGAGTGATACAGAAGCAATCAATTTAGGGGATCCAGATAACATCAGAGAAACTAAATAAGTATCCATCTTGAACCTCAACTCAGGGAAGAGATAATTAAAGCGTTACTTGAGTACAAAGACGTCTTTGCATGGTCATATGACGACATGACGGGTTTAAGCACTGACTTGGTGGTTCACAAATTGTCCACTGACCCGGCATTCCCTCCTTTCAAGCAAAAGTTGAGGAAATTTAAGACTGATATGAGTGTGAAGATCAAAGAAGAGGTCACCAAGCAGTTTGATGCAAAAGTCATTCGGGTCACTCGGTATCCCACTTGGTTATCCAATGTAGTACCTGTGCCAAAGAAGGATGGCAAGACCAGGGTGTGTGTTGATTACCGTGATCTTAACAAGGCGAGTCCCAAAGACAACTTCCCACTGCCAAATATCCACATTCTGATTGACAATTGTGCCAAACATGAACTTGGGTCTTTTGTGGACTGTTATGCAGGTTATCATCAGATCTTAATGGATGAGGAGAATACGACATTCATCACACCATAGGGAACATACTACTATAGGGTCATGCCTTTCGGTTTAAAAAATGTTGGGGCAACTTACATGAGGGCAATGACAACCATATTCCACGACATGATACATAAGAAGATCGAGGTTTATATGGATGATGTGATCATAAGATCTAGCAGTCTGACCATGTCAAGGATTTGAGAAAGTTCTTCCAAAGGCTTTACAGGTACAATCTTATGCTCAATCCTACACAATGCGCATTCGGTGTGCCATCTGGAAAATTATTGGGATTCATAGTTAGCCGCCAAGGTATTGAATTGGACCCGTCAAAGATTAAAGCTATCCAAGAATTGCCACCTCCAAGTAACAAGACTGAAGTGATGATCTATTAGGGAGGTTGAATTACATCAACAAGTTTATTGCTCAGCTTACGACAACTTGTGAGCCTATCTTCAAACTGTTGAAGAAAGATGCTACAGTCAAGTGGACAGATGAGTGTCAAGAAGCATTTGATAAGATAAAGGGGTATTTGTCAAACCCACCTGTGTTGGTGCCACCAGAACCGGGGAGACCTTTGATTCTGTATTTGACGGTTTTGGATAATTCGTTTGGTTGCGTGTTGGGTTAACATGATATCACCAACAGGAAAGAGCAGGCCATCTATTATCTCAGCAAGAAGTTCACATCTTACGAGGTTAATTACACTTACTTGGAAAGGACATGGTGCGCCCTAACTTGGGTGGCACAGAAGCTGAAGCATTATTTATCACCTTACACTACTTACCTCATCTCTCTTTTGGATCCATTAAAGTATATCTTTCAGAAGCCTATGCCCACAGGGAGGCTTGCAAAGTGGCAGATTGTGCTCACAGAATTTGACATCGTCTATGTGACCCGGACTGCGATGAAAGCCCAGGCATTGACCGACCATTTGGATGAGAACCTAGTGGATGATGAATATGAGCCTTTGAAGACTTACTTCCCTGATGAAGAGGTAATGCACCTTGATGAGTTGGAACAAGTTGGAGAGCCAGGTTGGAAACTTTTCTTTGATGGAGCTGCTAACATGAAAGGCATTGGGATAAGAGCGGTGTTGATTTCTGAAATAGGACAACACTACCCTATTAAGGCTCAGCTACGCTTCTACTGTACTAACAACATGGTTGAGTATGAGGCATGCATTTTGGGCTTGAGGTTAGCTGCAGACATGGGTGTCTAGGAGGTTTTGGTATTGGGGGACTCAGACCTTTTGGTACACCAGATTCAAGGGGAATGGGAAACACGAGATTTGAAACTCATACCGTACCGGTAATGTTTGCATAATCTTTGTCAACGTTTTCGATCAGTAGAGTTCAGGAATATTCCAAGGATCCATAACGAAGTTGCTAATGCTTTGGATACCTTGGCGTCAATGTTACATCATTCGGATAAGGCTTATGCTGACCCATTGCATATTCAGGTCCATGATCAGCATGCTTACTGTAATGTGGTAGAAGAAGAACTTGATGGTGAGCCCTGGTTTCATGATATCAAGGAATACATCAGGATGGGGGTGTATCCGGTACAAGCCACAGGTGATCAAAAGAGAAAAATTTGGCAATTAGTGAGCGAATTCTTCTTCAGCGGAGGGGTTTTGTACAAAAAGACTCTGGATCTTGGATTGTTGAGATGCGTAGATTCTAGACAAGCCACAACTATCATGACCGAAGTACATTCTGGATTCTGCGGACTACACATGAGTGGGTACGTGCTGGCAAAGAAGATTCTCCGAGCAGGTTATTATTGGTTCACTATGGAGCGAGATTGTATCAATTTTGTGCGCAAGTGTCATCAATGTCAGATGCACTGAGATTTGATTCATTCTCCACCATCTGAATTGCACACAATGTCTATACCATGGACTTTTGTTGCGTGGGGCATGGATGTCATTGGACCAATCGAGCCAGCAGCGTCCAATGGGCACAGGTTTATTTTGGTGGCCATGGATTATTTAACCAAGTGGGTTGAAGCTAAAACTTTCAAGTCCGTGACCAAGAAAGCAGTGGTCCATTTTGTGCGCTCAAATATCATTTGCCGATTCGGGATCCCGAAGGTAATCATCACAGATAATGGTGCTAAACTCAACAGTCATTTGATGAAAGAGGTATGTCAATAGTTTAAGATCACGCATCGCAATTCCACCCCATATCACCCCAAGGCGAATGGAGCAGTCGAGGCAGCCAACAAGAATATAAAGAAGATACTTCGGAAAATGGTGGAGGGTTCTAGACAGTGGCATGAAAAGCTGCCTTTTGCATTGCTGGGTTAACGCACTACTGTTCGTACTTCAGTAGGGTCAACTCCTTATTTGTTGGTATATGGCACTGAGGCGGTGATACCTACAGAAGTTGAAATCACATCCCTTCAGATTGTCGCTGAGGCCGAAATGGATGACAATGAATGGGTCAAAACTCGCTTGGAACAGTTGAGTTTAATTGATGAGAAGAGATTGGCAGCAATCTGTCATGGTCAGTTGTATCAACAGAAAATGGCAAGAGCATATAACAAGAAGGTGCGTCCATGGAAGTTTGAAGTGGGTCAGTTAGTATTGAAGCGTATCCTTCCTCATCAGGCTGAAGCAAAAGGCAAGTTCGCCCCAAATTGGCACGGGTCGTTCATCGTAATGAGAGTGTTGTCCAATGGTGCTTTGTACTTAACAGACATAGAAGGTAAATGTGTAGAAATGACCATCAATTCCGATGTTGTCAAGAGATATTATGTATGATTTCTTGATTTAAATTGTATTTGTTTGTACTTGGCATGTTTTGAAGATTGTAATGACAAAGGCATTTTGTTCCGCTATCTAGACACTTTATCCTTTGTTCTCCCTTTGAGCCTTGTTTATTTCTTTTCATACCCCTCTTTTGGAGTACGTAGCAAAGATCAAAAACACAAGGGTGAAAGAAAAATAAAGGAAAAGAGAGAAAGGAAAAGAATGAAAAGAGAAAGAAAAAGAAGAAAAGAAAAATAAAAAAGAGAGAAAACAAGAAGAGAAGAAGATAACAAAATAACAAAGAAGAGAAAAAGAAAGTAAAAAGAGAAAAAAAAGAAAGAGAAAATCACAACAGCAAAGCAGTTTCTATGACATGAACTACGTTCAACCTGATTCCTTTTAAGGATACGTAGGCAGCCTCACGGTTCGGTCCCATCAAAACAAAAATCCAAAAGTCCCCAAGCAAAGAAACTGGGGCAGAATTTGTGGTTGTTGCAAGAAATCGGATTCCAAAAGTTGAAATTTTGAGCCCATCTGAATTGTTTTGAGCCTTTGATACCCATTCTTTCTAACCCTATCCAAAAGCCCATGTTACGGTCCAAAGAAAGACCTTCTGATTAGTCTTCGAGAGATGCCAAGTCGAGCAAGTAGAAGTGATTCATATCAGGGGCAACACTCTGGTCCAAGAAAGAAAATTAAAAATGAGAGAGTCTTATTGGTGAAAACCCTCACGGGCACCATAAGGCGATAGGGGCCGAGAGAAATAAAAAATGAGAGACTCTTATTGGCGAAAACCTTCATAGGCACCGTAAGGTAAAAGTGAGTTGAGAGATGAATAAATGAGAGAGGCTTGTTGGTGAAAACCCTTCAGGGCACCATAGGCCGAACAAGGTCAAGGTTTTGGCGAAGAAGTCAGGTTATGGAAACTCCGGGGCAACAAAGTATGGCAACTGAAAGTTGATTGGTTGGACAGATTGGGCTGATTAATCCGAAATACATGTCATGATCATCGGTACCAGCTGTTCCACTCAGATAAGTCTCTTTCCTTTTTCCTTTTTAGCAAGTCATCCAGTTTTGGATTTTCTTTGCCCTTAACTCTCAAGGTCATTGCATTTCATTTCTTTTAGGTTTCATTTCTCTAAGATGTTTCAATGTCAGTCTTGGTCAAGCAAAATAAGAAAGGATTTCAAAGCTCACTTCCAACTTCAAAAATTGCAAAGCACGGTGTGTCCAGAACATACCAAAGATAGCATGATGTAAAGTGGTATAAAATGCCAGCAAAAGATCCACCGATGGAATGATTTAGTAATTTCATGGGAAATGCAGAGGTTCAGCAAAAGGGGTCAGAGGTGTAAAACAGCGGTTCAGGTATAGAACAATCGAGTCATCCGAGGTCATGTGGGTTGAAAGATAGTAAGAAAGTCAAGAGGTTCAAAGCGAGTTCGGGGAAGCCAGTCAAAATAAAGCACGACAGCGGGGAGACTTTCAGCAAGAATGCCACAAACTAACCACCACATTTTAAACTAACACGATTTTTCTTTGATTGAAACATGGGCAGAAAGTTTCCGATTGTTCGAGGAAACCCTTAACAGGGAAAAGCAAGCACCAGACAGGTTTTATTTTGATTTTCAGGATCCTTCTGGATAATGGGACCTAGTTTAAAATTCAAAACAATCATGACTAGCAAGATCTAACATAAATATACCCCAAAGGACCATAAGTAGGCTTCAAAGTTTGCATGTTTGAGATAGGATGCAATTAAGAGTTTTCAGGACCCTCCTGAATAATGGGACCTAGCTTTAAGATTTCTATTAGATAACAAGATTTGGCGTAAGTTCTCTTGTAGGGTGGTATAATTCAGCCGTAAAAGTTATCACGCTTAAGATAAGACTTGATTTTGATTTTCAGGAGCCTCTTGGATAATGGGATGTAGTTTTAAGGTTTTCTCTAAATAACAAGATTTAACGTAAGTTCTGCTGTAAGGAAGTATAATTCAGCCTTAAATATTGTCACTCTTAGGATAAGACTTGATTTTTGATTTTCAAGACCCTCCTGGATAATGGGATGTAGTTTTAAAATTTGCTTGGATAACAAGACTTAGCATAAGACATACCTTCATAAGACATAATTTAGCTTTAAAATTGTCATTTAAATAGGAGTTGTCAGGACCCTCCTGGATAACGGGATCTAGCTTTCAAATTCTTGGTAATATTTGGTAACACGATTCAGTTTAACACTCACAGATGTGCCAAACTACCAAATTGGGGCAGAAAATTTTCTTTGTTTTGTCTATTTTTGTTGAAATAAGGCACCCACTTGGAGAATAGGGAGAATTAATTCAAGTTCAGCAGTCAAACGCCCACCTGGAGAGCACGGGAATACAATTCAAGTTCAGCAGTCAGGCGCCCACCTGGAGAGCATGGGAATACAATTCAAGTTCAGCAGTTAGGCGCCCACCTGAAGAGCACGGGAATACAAGTCAAGTTGAGCAGTCAGGAGCCCACATGGAGAGCACGGGAATACAATTCAAGTTCAGCAGTCAGGAGCCCACCTGGAGAACATAGGAATACAGTTTAAGTTCAGCAATCAGGTGTCCACCTAAAGAAAGGGAAAACATCTCAGATTACAATTCAAGCCGGCAACAAATCAACATGACAACAAGAGCTGCAAGATCAAGTTTGAAGATTAGATAGGATTTCTTGTAATTCATAGATCATAGTTTAGTCTAGCGTCTTTTGTTTTGTCATGGTGTAATAAAGGGTTCAGTAAGCAGTAGTAGCAGCAACAACAACAGTAAAATCACAGTTTCATGGTAGTCCCAACTACCAAAACTTCCCGAACTATACATTTATAGCCAAGGATATGTAGGCAACCTCGTAAGCAGGGTGCGGTCAAATCTTTCAAAAAATGCTTCCCACGGAGTATTCAAACGGACAAAAATCGCTCGTATCCGCTCACTTTATCTTTGCACGAAAACCCTTTGTGGTTCCGCGCAAAGAGGGGCAGTTGTGAGCACATGATTTTTTCCCTATATGAATTACTCCCACAAATTCAAAACAAAATAATTTTTTCCATTATTTGCATTTTCGTAGATTTTTGTAGCATTTTCTGTCAATTGTTTGCATTTGTCTGTGCATGTTTATTTTATTTAATAAATAAATAATACAAAAAACATGTTGCATTTAAATTTAGGATTTAATTTCACATATTAGGATTAATTAACAAATTAGTTGTATTATAAAAATGGGAAAAGTCACGAAAAATAGTTTAATTTGCACTTTTCATTTTAATTTTGAATTTTGGTAGTTTTCCTTCGATTTGGTTTTAATTAGAATTAATTAATTTAATGTGTTAGGATTGATTTGATTTAGGATTTAGTTTGGGTTTTGTTTGAGTTTTGTTTGAAAATTAATTAAAAAAGAGTTTGAAATAAAAATGATTAATTTGGAAAAGAGGAAAGGGATTTGAAGAGATAGAATTTTGGGCCAAAATTAATTGATTTTTCTCCCAGCCCAATTGAATACCCGTCCAAACCCGACCCAAAACCTATTCCCAAATTACCCGGTCCCTCCATTTATCCAAACGACCCCGTTACAGCAAGCAGGTGATTTGAGTCGTTAAACTCGCTTAATCCAACGGTTTAGAAGTAAGGGACACTTAAAATATAAGTGTCCAAATCGTCTCCTCCCCCCTCTCAATCGTCTCTCTCACAACACCCCACCTCAGAGACCCCTCCAAAACCCTACCCGTTGCCCCTTTTCTCCACCATCATAAACCTGGCGGCGCCACTACCAAACAGCCCCAAACTAACACCCTGAAAACCCCATGATCTCCTCTCTCCAAATCCCTAACCCATACCCCTCGAATCAATGTTGAACTTGACGAATCTTAAATCCGAGTTCAACCCCAAAAGTTCAATAGCATCTTCCGTTGAGCCTGGTAGCATGCAATGCTATTCCTTCATATCTTGAGGTCCGAACTCGATGAAACTGATGCCGATTCGTTTGTTCTTGATAGAGAACAAAGGATAGGCATAAATTTGGTTAAACCTCTGTGTCTCTGTCTGGTTTCAAGGTTCAATCTGGTAAGGCCCTTTCTCATTTTAGTTTTCTTTCTGCCATCATCTTACTATCCTCCTTCTCCCTTTTCTTTACCTTAGTTTCATAATAATCTGGTGGAATTCAATTCATCTTTGGAGTTTAGGCTATTCCTCCATTCAGTATTTTTTTCTCCTTTCTTCCCTTGCTTTGAGAACTCTGTTTTAGTTTGTAAAGCATGATGAATTTCTGGTTCGTTAAAATTGCTTAGTTAATTAGGTCTTAGTTTAGTTAATTTCTTGTTTGTTGTTGTTTGAGTTTTAAAAGAATGGGGTCCCAGGTTTCTCTTAAGGAATGTTGGGTCAACCTTTCAAATTGGGAATCATGGATTGTTGACAGCCTTAGGGGTAACTAAGGGGTAATTTGGGTGGTTCACTTAGAGAATCTTTCAATAACAGCCTTAGGAAGCTTCTTAGAAGCTGAAAATAGGTTTACTTGGCCAACAAGTCAAAAATTTAGGGACCAAGTAGCAAAAATATTAATTAAAAAGGGGGCTCTGAGTAAAATTGAACCCTTGAGGCTGCCCTAATAGCTTGCCTATAAAGCCATTGCTAATGGGAGTTGAATAGAGCTAAAGAAATAGAAAGATACTAAAAACTGAAACCGCTAGAGTTTTGGGAGGAAAAATCTGAAATAATATTGAATGCAAGAAGAAAGAACTTCAAAAATTCTGGTGTTTTGAGTGAACAATTGGTCTAGTTCTGAGTTAGTTTCTTCATTCTGAAACCCAAAAGGATTTTCTTAGCTTATTCTGGAATGAAAGCTGGTTTAAGGGTTGCTGGGTCACTGTTCCATCGATGAAATTCTGAACTACTTCTGTTGTTGGCTTCTTCTTTGCTGACACTGCTCTGTTGCTGTTGATCCCTCATTTTCCTATTTTTTTTCCTTTCCAGGTACCTCTCTAGCCAATGAACAACGAGTGAATGTTGAATATGTAATTCGAGTGAAAATCTGGTTAAATGTGAGCTGTTTTGAGTTTATGTTGGCTGCTTTCTTCAGCCTATAGAATGCTATGTGTAAACCCCCATATAATGCATGTTTAATTCAATCTTTCCCCCATTATTGATGTATCGTGGAGCCGGTTTGTGTTGCTGAGGGTATTAGTATGTTTTTTAGATTTAAATAGGTACTATATTAGCTTCTGAATTCTGTTAATGTGATAAATGGGAAGAGAGCTAATTGAGTTGTGTTTTAAATGAATTAGATTCAATTCTCATGGTTTGTAAGGTCTCAGAAATAGTTATTTGAATGTTCTTATGGTTTGTGCATGCGTTTTGGGTTATTGCATTTGGTGTTTAAAATCAGGGTCATGTAATGTCAAATTCCCTAAGGTCTATGGGTTTAGTTGAGGTTCAAGCCCTCATGGCATTGTTGAAGTCAGCTTGGTTTTTTTAAAATCACATACTGTACTGCTTCCTTTAGTATTTGTACTAACAAATTTCAACTGATTATACTTGCAGACAATGGTTAAATCTAGAGGAGGCGGTGATAAACAAAAGGGTAGAGCAGAGTCCTCCCACGGTAGGGGACGAGGACAGATTAAATTGACCCCATCAGTTTGAAAATCAATTGGGGAAATGAGGAAGAGCATTCGAGCTGCAGATAGAGCTGCTTCCCATTCTGAGGGAAGTGAGTATGTGCCCTCTCGGGAGGTATCAGAGTCTGATTTAGTGCTAGAATATGTACCCGACTTCCCGAAGAGACATAGGCTAAGAGATGTTCCTACACCTCCAGACTCTCCTACTTCCCGTGCTTCAGTTCATATTTATTCTGGGTCATCTGATGGCTCAGTAGAGAGCAGTGATAGTTCAGCTTCAACCTCACCTGCACCTTCGTCACCTGGACAGGATGTAGATGCTGGGGTATCGGATGAAGAGGGAAGAGGTGTGACCCAAACTGGGGTGTAAAAAAGAACTAGAAACTCCAAAGTGTGGCAAAGGAGGTTTGTCAGTGAGCTGGCTTATCACAAGTTCCAAGAGTGGTGGCCTCTAAGGTCACTTATTCATGAGCGTCAGTTCATAGAGAGGGATCTCCTGCCTCACAACCCCAACGTGAAGTAGCAATTCAATGAACGAGTGGGGTGAGATTACTTCACTAGCAGGGTGTCAGATGCAAATGAGCACTTAGTCAAGGAGTTCTACGCCAATGTCTCCCACATCAAGAAGGATACAGAAGTGACTAAGGTGCGGAACTTGAAAGTGAAGCTTGATGGAAAAATAATCCATGAATACCTAGGCTTCAATGATGAAGCTGAGACATTATATTTGGAGAAGGTGGCAATGGATGAGGCATCCCGCTGTGGTTAGCATCATACCTGGCTATCCGGACACCACCCCAGCATGGTTGACAACAGGGGTTCCTATTTTGAGGAAAACCCTAAAATTTGAGGTGAAAGGGTGGGAGACTTTTGTATGCAGTAGGCTAGACCCCACTACTCATGAAAACAACTTATTGGTCTCCCAGGCGATATTAGTGGCAGATATTATGGCGGGGTTCCCGATCAATATCGGGAATGTCATGTCTAGGGTGATCACCAGGGTGGTCAATGAGGGTGATAGATCATACCCCTTCCCGAAATTCCTTACCATGTACTTGGAAGATCAAGAGGTGGAGAAAAGAAACTTTGACGTGAAGGTGAAACCAAAGATGCCCTTTTCATGGTACAACCTCAAGGGTCCAGGCAACCCCAAAGCCAAGGAATCCAAGGGCAAAGCCACTACTTCTACTGTCTAGTCTGAAGAGCCAGTAGTGGTAGTCACTACTTCTCACCCTTCCACTACCATACCAAATCCTACCTCCGGACCATCTACCTCCTTGCCTCCAGATATTCCATCCTCCTCAGCATACCCATTGACTACCCACAGATTGATCCAAACACTCTCCAGTATCAACAACTGGATGTAGGCAACAACTTCTAAGCTATCTATGCTATCTAGTTCAGTGGCAACCCAGTCAGTGCCCCCACAGCCACAGGTGCCAGCTTCGGTAGAGGAGACTCTCAAGGAGCTTCTGGACAACTAGAAGAAGCTCCTGGAGAACCAAAAGCTGATAATGGATGCTCTAGTAGTTCAAGTTAAAACACTTCAGGAGCTGAGCAAGTCAACAAAGAAGCTGAAGAAGACTCGAGCCTCGAAGGAGTCAGTTAATGAATTGAGGGGAGAGGTGGAGAAGATGAAGGCAACTGATCACCTACCTTTGGAGCTCCTATTACATGATTAGCCTCCAGCGGCTCAGACAAAATATGTTCATGAGCAGGAGATTGAGAGAGCGCCCAAGAGGAGGAGAGTGATGCCCCATGTGGATGATGTAGAGATTGAGCTTGAAGAGACTGGGGGGTTGCTTCTGGCCAGCCACAGGACACTGAGACAGCTGATCCGGGCACCCAGCCATAGGACCCCACCCAGCCATAGGATCACATGCAGACGGAGGATCTATAGGGAGTTTTCTTTACTCTGTATCTTTCTTTTTGAGCTTATTTTTGGTTAGTTAGCATTGAGGACAATGCTAGTTTTCATTTGAAGGGGTGGCCCTACTTTGATGATTTGGTTTGCAATTATGACACCATTTTCTTTCTTTCTACTTATTTTTCATTTTGGTATGTATATAACTTTATATTTTATTTCCTTTTTCGTTATTTTTCGATCTTGGTCTGTATATAAAGTTACTCTCTCATGTATATATTCAGTCTCTCTTATGTATATTCATCTAAACCCTCTATTGTACATATTTAGTTTACTTTCCGTATTTTACTTCATAGCTTCTTTTGTAATTTTCCTTAATAGTATAGCTTCTTATTTTATTTAGTAGCTTCTTTTTCGGTTCATAGCTTCTTATTTTTACAATTTTGTGTGATCAATAAGCCTTTGGTTTTCTTAATGCCACGGTTCTTTTCAAAGGAGGAGTTTGTGTGAACCGGGTGGCTCTTCCCGATGATGGATAACATAACAACCTTCTTAAGGGTTTGAGTCTATTTTTTTTGTTTTTGTGTAAATAGTAGTTAGTGAGCAATGGTGCCTCAGGCAAAGCTTCACTTGGGCCTAACACATTTACCTTTGACATTATGGTTAAAAACAAATTTGTGTGTATAGGATGGTGATAGTTGTGACCTTGATACTCTTGTGTTGGCTAAACAATCATCGAGTGGTTTCTCGGAACCATTTGTGTTGCTCAAATCTTAGCTAAGGTTGTTGTGGGTCCCCGACTCTATTTCTTTAGTAATCCTATAGCTTGTGTGGTAAGGTATTGATTTACAAGTCCAAGTCCTGTGCCAATGAGTTTAAAACTTGCCCTGAATGTTTGTCTAGGCGAAATCCTAAGTGAAGCTCGACTTGAGAAGTGATTATAGGCTCTTCTTTATCCTAATTGAGACTTGAAAACATCCATAGCCTATCAATGATGATATCCCTAGTCAACCCCGTTAAGCCATAACCCTTATTATTTCAATAACCTGCTACAATCCTTTATCCGTTCTAAAATGATCCTCTGTTGGCACCCTATCATTCCTTAGCACAAGACAAAAGAATAAGTTTGGGGGGAGAGACGAGAAATGCAAAAGTGATAAAAGGTACAAAATGAAGAAAAGGAAAGGCAAAAGCCAAAAAATCAAAAAGAAAGTGAACAATGTAGAAGAAATAAAGGGAGTCAATAAAAGCAAAAGATGAAAGGCATAGAAAGATTAGAAAGGAGAAAAAGGATTGAATTGAACAACAAAGAGTGATAGTGTGTATTTTTAGCCCTTAAAGAAGAAGTAAATGACTCAAAGAGTCAAGAAAATGTGTGCCAAAATGAAGCAAATGAAGTGCTTAAGGGAAGATAAAATCTTCTTAGATCAATATATCCTACCCTGAACCAAAAGACTTCATTACATTCCCACAAAAGCCCTATATGATCTTGAGTTGGGTGAGCTTACATTAGTGGTGACTCACATAAGGGGCAAGCTTATGGTAATTAGAGCTGGACTTGTAACCTTCCGTTGAGAGAGATGAGTGTGTTTTCCACAATCCACATTCTGAATGCTACAATCTAAAAGTGAGGATTGCTTATGGAGAGTTGAGGAGTATGAGTTTGGGTTCCACATCGACCAATGTAGCAGAAAGAGTTTCCTTGATGAGTTGAGTCAACTCTTGATGCTTTTGTGTCGCACTATAGCCATAGTGCTAAAAGGTTGTGTATTGTTGATAATGCATTTGAGTTGAGGGTAATTGTTAGTCCCAATTGATTCTTGATGAGGTTACTTTAGGACAGCTGAAATTTTCCTTTCTTTTATCTTGAGGAGGTGGGTTGTTTGCTTGAGGACAAGCAAAAGCTTAAGTTTGGGGGAGTTGATAAATAGGGATTCTAGTCTATTTTATGCTCCTTTTTGCTTGAGTTTTGGATCAAAAGTATGTACAAGTGTTCCCAAAAGCTAACTTGTTGTGCTTGTTTCTAGTGTTTGATAAAAAAGAGACAAGGATGTCATAATCAGCTCAAAAAAGAGTGAAACCTGCACAAGACAAAGCTGCGTCAACTGAGCGCTACATCGGAAAATCAATCGCGGACGAGAAGGACCTACCGCGACAGCGGTCCATTTATCGCGGTCCGCGGTGGCAAGATTCAGAGAGATTGAATTTGGGGCTTTGCAAGTTACCGCCGACAGCGGTGCTTTTGTGCAGCATCGGTGCCTCCACCGCGACATCGGTCCGTTTACCGCAATCCGCGGAGAAGAAGTTCAGAAAGCATGAAGTTGAGCTGAAAGTTGAAGACCGCGGTCCACGGTTGATTTTATGCGGCCGCGGTAACCTCACCGCTGCAGCGGTCCAATTTGTGTTGTCAGCGGTACCACCGTCAGGGGTATTTTTGTCCGAAAAATTTAACTTTGTATAAATACTATTTTTTCAAATTTTTAGGTCATCTTATCAGTAGTGAGCACGTGAACGCCGTATTTTACCTAATTTGAGTAATTTTGTAGCTTGTTTAGCAATTAATCTTAGACTCTTATCTTTTAATTACAATTTATGGATTATTCTTTATCTTAATCTATGATTTCTTCTTCAATTATGAGTAGCTAAACCCATTAGTTAGGGTTGTGGCTCAACCCTAGTGTGAGTATTTAATGGGTCTCTTATTTTAGGGCTTAGATGTTTATGGGTGATTGATATTTGGTCTGATTTATGCTTTCTATATTGAATTAGTGGGGTTTTTTTTTTAAATTAGTGGTTGCAAACACTAATTTGTGCCTTTTTGACTTAGGCTCTTCTTGAGAAAGAGAGACTAAGTCTGGAAATTTCAGGCCAACAAGAAATTGTGGTGTATTTAAGAGATTGATAGCCTCAATTAAAGGGTTAAACCTAGAGATAGTAATACCCGACTTGAGCCAACATTGCTTGCACAAATTTAACACCCAATTGGTCTTGAGAAAGCCAATTAGGGCAAAGTCACTCTTACTACTGAGAGGTGTAGAGTGAGTAGCTTCGTGCATTGGCTATATCACGGTCCCAACTATAACATAGTCACTTCCCTAGTGTCTTTTTACCCATTTAGAAAATCCTACAAAAATATCTACTTGGTTTAATTTCGTGCATCATTAGTATTAAAATTAGAAGTAACAAACAAACAAGAATGATTGGAAGTGCAGTCAAGAACACTACATATTGCTAGATTAGATAGGAATCCAACTCCAAACATTATATTAGCTCTCTGTGGATTCGATCCCGATCTTCTCGGGTAAAAGCTGCATCGACCGCTCTTGCCACTCTATAGTGGTATAGGGTTGGACCCGATCAGGGTGGGTGGTGCAGAAAAATAAAAAATTAAAATTTGAAATTCAAAATAGAAATTTAAAATTGTAAAAAAAATAATTTTTTGCAAGAGGGGTTGGGGTTGGGGTGGAGGAGTAGTAGGGTGGGTGGTAATGGAAAAACTGAAATTTGAAAAAAAAAAGTTTTTTTTTTAGAGAGGGGGTGGGTGGGTTGGTGAGGGTGGGGAAGGTTAAGAAGGAGTTTTGGAAAATGTTTTCCTTTATCTTGATAAGGAAAATGAGTTCATAAGGAAAATATTTTCCAAAACATTTAAGCCAACCAAACATGAGAAAATCAGCCAAATGATATTATCCAATGCAATGAATCACTAGTTATACCCTCAAAGGTTTTAGTTGAGTCATAAGTACTTCTCAAACCTTAACTAGATATCTCGGATTCGAGTTCTAAACAAGTACCCACCTTTGGTATGGATTAACTCCGACTTAATCGAGCCCCTGATATTGTACACCATATGAAATCTGAAAAAACAATAACTAGTTCTGATATGTGAAATATATTCTTCAAGAATGATGGTACGTATATCATTTCAGTTCATGATGCAAACGATTTATTTTAAATAATGAAGCTTAATTCTAGGCAATCATATTATGATTTATTTAAAAAAGAGAAGGAAGAAACATCTAAATTTTGTGCAAATGAAATAGTACTTAACAAAATTAACAAAAGTTGTTCAATGGTTTTAGTTTAGATTGTAGGATAAAGTTAGCATTGATCATCTATAATAATGAGGCTTAATTATGGTTAGTAGTTACGTAGAGTTAGTTAAGGCGGAATATCAATAGGTCATGTTGTCATCACCTTTTAGTGAGTTTCTATATAAACCTAGTCAATGATATTTTTTGAAAACTTAATTTTGCCAAATTACCTTGTAAATGAAACTCTAAACTCCTTTGATGTGGTGGTCTTACAAATAAAATGCTGGTTTATGATAAAAACAAATACTAGTAACATAAAAGTTGAAAATAACACAGAAATTTGTAGTCATTGAAATATGAAAGGAGATAAATATTTTTATTACATAGAAATCATAGGAAGGCCTTATGCGTGATTCACCTTTATTTTAATCATACTTTCCAAAATATTGTAGCTTGATGGTAGTATACAACTACGCAATGCAACTACACTTGGGGGTTCGTAAACAGGGGTGGAGCTACAGTAGAGTGTGCGAATTTGGACAAACCTAGTAATTTTTTCCCGAACCCTGTATTCGTGTTAAAAAAATTGTTTTATGTATATAGATAAAGTTTGCCGAACCCAATTACAAAAGGGGTTTGAGTTCAACGGCAAAGGTCGTGGGTTTCGGGAAAATGCTTGGTTTTGATTCCCCTTGAAAGGCATTGCGCGTTTTTCTATTACTTTTTCTTTTTTTTTTTTAAAAAAAAAAAACCTAACTAACTAAGAAATAGAAGAAACAGTGAAGTTCCAAACTTTATTTTTTCAAAAAACAAAAACCTAACTAACTAAGAAATAAAAAACAACGAAGTACCAAAAGAAACATTAAAGTTCCAACCCTACGTACAAACTAATTCGGAAAACTTTTTCCTTTTTATAAGCTAATCTGGTTCGTTTTCCAGTCAGCTTGTTATTATATATTAGTTTTCGATCATAGTCTTATTCTAAAATTTCAAATCAATACACTCCAAATCCTAGCTCTGCCTCTGTTCATAAGTTCTTAACCTAGTAGACGATGATTTAGATAACAGTATTTAAAATATTTATTCTTTATGAATACTAAAATTATCCAAAGTTATAACCGCAACAATAATAATAATATACCGAGTTCCCATATCTAGGGTCTGTACCTGTACAGGTAAAATCGGTGACAATACATACTGATCCACGTCCAATCCGCACTCAATAATGAGTGGAAACGATCGTTGGAAGAATAGTACCCAACAAGAGTCGGGGCCGATTTTTACAGAGAGTTACTAGGGGTGTTAGGAGTATATACTTGCCGAAAGCGAATGGAATAATTAAATTGCACTTCCACAAAAGGTTTCGATTTCTAATTCTAATTTTACTCTAGCAATTATAAGCTAAGAAAAGAAACTAGAAGCGAATGATTGTTTTTGGTATTTTTCCAAATAGTTAAAAAGCTTAGGGATGTGACCATAACCTAAGTGTTTGCCTAATGGGTTAAATACGTTAATACTTGTTTTGTTGATTGGGGTGTATTATAACTCTCAACTCTACATTACCCACTCAATACCTCTCGGTCAAAAAGCAATTTTGCCCAATTTGGATTTCTCAAATCCAAATAGGTATCAAACAAAATAGTTTGAATCCTTTAAGTAGGCTAATCAAACCCTCAATTAGTCAATTCATTGTTAGCCAAGTTATCCTAGACTAGCTAGGTTCCTCTTTCTCAAGTAGAGGCCAAGTCAAAAAGGCATGAATCAATATTTGCAACCATTAATTCTAAAATTAAAGCATAAACTAAGCTAAATAATCAACATCCAATTACAAATAACCATTAAATTAAGTACCCATAAGGTTTACACACTAAAGTTGAGTCACAACCCTAGTAAGAATCTAGCTACTCATAGTGAAAATTAAAGAAAATAAAGAAGAAATGCTAATTAAACTCATAATATAAGATTAAGATGATAAAATATAATGTTTAAACACTAAAATAGTCACAAACTTCTTAAAATGGCAAAATGTAACGGCTACAATAGCTCAAACTTTGAAACCTGACCTAAAAATGTGAAACTCATCTCTTTATAGTGGACCAAAATTCGCTGCCAAAAATTTTCCTCGGGAGGTTCTGCGGCCGCACAATTCCATGTGATGTCCACAGATTTCTTTAGTCTGCAAGATCTTGGATTCTGCAGCCGCACAACTTTGGATTACAGATGCGAAGAATCTTCTGCGGCCATACAATTCTTGTGCGGTTCGCACTTCAACAATGCTTCAGGTCTTGGTCTTTCGCACACTCTATGAACTTTGAATCATTTGTGAGTACAAACCTTGTTCTGTGATCACACAATTCATGTGCGATCCGCATATTGGCCAAAGTCCTGCTGGGCTCTTTCACTTGATATGTGGCCGCAAATGGAATTCTGTGGTCCGCACTATCTTGTGCGGCTATAGAAATCTTTCTGCGGACCATACTTCTTTAATTCTACGCCTTTTATTGCCTTGTGATTCAGAACACTCCTTTTTGAGTCGAATTTCATCATGGGAGACCAAACTTCCAACATTCCTGCAATTTGTACACTTTGATTAGTTTCGGGAATATAAGTAGCAAAAAAATGCTAATAAGTAGTCCAAATCCCCACTTATCACATACCCCGATATTCTGATGAAGAAGACGGAATGAGGGCATGAACACACGAGGTTGAAATCGAAGCTGGGAGCCTTTCATACCGAGACCCACGAAAGATGAACAATGGGCTCATCGTCGGTCGTGATAAAGCAACGTTCCTTGGACCCAAAACGAGTTCTAGGACTTCAGGAGATATGGCAAACGGTTACGCACGACTAACAGAGGGTCGTGATATCCGTACCTAATCAGATATCACGACATAGATCTCGCCCGATGTCGGTTTGGGATTCGTAATTAGTAAGAAAGAGAGACTTTTACCTTTTTGTACTTGTACTAGGGATGAAACTCTCCTACTATATAAAAGAAAAGTTTTTCTTTGATAAGACACATTGTAACACGCATATCAAGGCAACACAAACTCATTTTTCTGCTTTCTAGGTTTTGGAAAGTTCTTGCTTTATTGTTTTGCTCTTCATTCACAATTGACTTCGAATCAAGGGTCTGATCGAGGGCAAACTACTGCTCAACCTAAGTTCGAGATGGGCCGTAAAATCACAATTGGTTGATTATTCGTTTTGTCTTTAACTCGTTTATCCAACATTCTTGATCACTTGTATTGAATCATCCACATATCCTTAAAATCGCATATAAATTTAATTGTTATCCCTTTTAAGGGTATATAATTTGGCGCCCACCGTGGGGCTAAGAATAATAGTAGTGATTTGATACAAATCTCTATAGCACACTCTATTTTACATTTGTTTTTTAAAATATTAATTTCAGGTTAGTTTAAAAATGTTAAATTCTCAGTCTGCCCACTTGAATGTTGACGCTGAGTCTGGCTATCATGGCGAAAAAAACAATCTGGTGCCTAGCAACGAGGTACATCCTGCTGATCCCAACGGAGTCCTGGCTGTCAACCTAGTCAATGCTAACTCATAGGTGGCCATCAATGTTAACCTGCCAACTGTTCCCGAAAACAGCATTCATGAGGGATCCCGTCCAATAGCTCGAGAAGCTCCCAAACGACGAAGGCGATGAGGTAAGCCTACGGTTGATCTTCGACATGTTACAGGCTCAACAGGCGGTGATAGTGCAACTATAGAATCAAAGCCACACCCCCAACAGGATTGAGCCTAAGTAATCCCAGGAAAATATCCAAAGAAATGAACAGACCACTAAGAGACCGTCTGAAGCTAAGCCCGGGGTCAATCCCGAAATAATGAGAATGCTCGAAGCACTAACGAAACGGGTGGATTCAGGTGAAAAGGAAATTGAGGCCAATGACAAACAGGTGTAAACATACAATTCTAGGGTTGATCAAATCCCGGGAGCACCCCTGATATTGAAAGGGCCGGATTCCAAGAAGTTTATTCTGAAGCCTTTCCCTTTGAGCGCGTTACCGAAGTCGATCCCAAAGAGGTTTCGTATGCCCGACATCCCAAAATACAACGGAACCATGGATTCAAATGAGCATGTGACCTCCTATAAATTCACAATCAAAGGGAATGACTTGGAATATAACAAAATCAAGTCAGTGTTACTGAAGAAGTTTGTGAAAACTTTTTCCAAAGGAGCAATAATATGGTATCATAACTTACCCCCAAATTCTATTGAATCGTTTGCTATGCTTTCAGATGCTTTTGTAAAGGCCCATGCCGGGGCCATCAAGGTCGAGACCAAAAAGCCAGACTTTTTCAAGGTTAAACAAAGAGACAACGAGATGCTTAGGGAATTTGTATCGAGGTTCCATATGCATATGGACTTGCCTCCGCTCGTAGATGATTGGGCCATTCAGGCATTTACTCAAGGACTTAACCCCCGAAGCTCCTTGGCTTCACATCAGCTAAAACAAAACTTGGTAGAGTACTCGGCGATAACTTGGGCCGATGTCCACAACAGATACCAGTCAAAGATTAAGGTCAAAGACGACCAACTCGGAGCTCCTTCTAGGTTTGTTTATCCCATCAAAGTCAAAGACCGATCTAAGAGAGTCACCAATCATAAGCCAAGGTCAGTTCGAGATCGGTACCAACCATATGGCTCGGATCAAAGGGGAAATGGGTTTGGGCGTCAGTCCGCAAGGGAAAAAAAGGCGATCAAGGGTCTAGTAGCCGAGGTCTAATGAGAAAAAATGGTTTCAACAGGCCGCTCGGGGGTAGAAAATCTCCAAGATTGTTAGAATACAACTTCAACGTCGATGCGACCAGCATCATATCAGCCATCAGGCGCATCAAGGAAACCAAGTGGCCTTGGCCATTACAGTCCGACCCTACCCAACGAGATCCTAACTTGATGTGTAAGTATCATGGCACTCATGGCCACATGACCGAGGATTGCAGACAGTTGAGAGAAGGAGTTGCCCAATTGTTCAATAACTGGCACCTCCGAGAATTTCTGATCGATCCAAAAACTACTTCAAGAACAGGGACGCCAACAAACAGGCCGAACAAGAGGAGCCTCAGCACGTCATCAACATGATCATTGGAGGGGTCGATGTCCCTCAAGGGCCAATGATAAAGCTCACTAAAGTATCTATCACAAGGGAAAAACACACCCTAGATTATGTCCCGGAGGGAACCATTTTGTTTAGCGACAAGGATACCGAGGGAATCTTACAACCACACAATGATACACTGGTTATATCCATATTTATCCATAAATCTTGAGTTAAACGTGTGCTGATTGATCCAGGTAGCTCGACCAACATCATTATATCGAGGGTCGTAGAGCAGTTTGGGATTGATGAGTGGTGATTTTACCATTTATTTTAGTCTCTTTTCTTTAGTTTTTTTATCCGTTAATTATACTATGAGGTTGTGAAAATACTTCCAGCAGAATCGCATTTAAGGCAGAAACTGCATCTACGACTAGAGAACATCTTATGCGGTCGCGCTTCTGCGCATTATGTTTGCATATCCGATCGCGCTTGTGTGTGTGAAGTCCGTTTTTGCGGAATAACTATTTTCCACCAAATGTCTCTTCTGCGAGCTAGTGTACGCATCTACAGAACCACACATGTGAGGATTCTTCCACAGGTGCGGTCAATAGGCTTCAGACCTGGGCAGGATTGACAATTCACATTTTCTGTGTCCTCAAATCTACAAATACACAACCTAGCTTATTGAAAACATATTCTTTTGGCTGACCACATGATATCTTGGGCATATCTTAAGGATAGAACAAAAAAAACTGGAGCTAGGGTTCTTGCACACGCACACTTGGGTCTTGACGATTTCAAGCTTTTGGTTGAGAATTTCTTACCCATTTATGTTCATTTCTTCATTTCCTTGCTTTATATTGTAAATCTAAGTGTGTAATATTTTTTCCAACACTTGAATCTTGTTTATGAGAATATTCATTTTTAAAGTGTGAATTAAATATCTTGTTGTGCTTATGTATTGAACGAGTTTTATTTATATTGAAGTGAGTTATTGTTTCTTTAATTATTCTTGTTTTTAATATTTCCAAAGGGCTTAGCCAACCCTAGGACTCGCCCATTTACTTCAAATTAATTTTGAAAAAGATAATTTGGGGTTGGGAAAGATTAGTTAAAAAGAACTTGAGGTGTTAACCCTCACTTTATAGATTCGACCTAGGGATAGGATTGAATTAGTTGTAGCTATATTCGGGTTTGCTTAATATCTTAATTATTTTAGGGATAATTCAATTAAAAAGTCTTGTTAGTCTTCGGAAGAAGCTAATAAAGAATTATTACCTAAGGCTAATTAACATAAACTCGCTCATATTTGTAAAATCGTGAAATACATTAGATCGTTACTTGAGTGTAATTTTCCTTGTATCCATGCTTATAGCTATTGATCATTCTACTCTCTTTCTAGGTTAGTTTGTATTTTCGCATTTAGTCATAAATATTTTCTCAAAATCTTTCTAAGTGTTTTGTTTAGCATAATAAGTGGTAATTCTCTTACACGCCTAATCACCTACATATTGTTCTCCGTGGGATTCGACCCCGACTCACAGTTGGGTATATTATATTGCATGCGACCGTGTCCATTTACTTTTTAGTAGTGGATTTGGACGTCATTAGGGTTATAGGACCAAAAAGTGCTGGCGGTCCGGGTGTTGAACGGATTTAACATGGCATGTGAAACTACTAAAGGGGTGATAACCTTGCCAGTGAACACCGCTGGGACGATCCAAGAGATAAAGTTCTACGTGATCGAAGGGGATATAAGGTACAACGACCTATTCTGAAGGTCTTGGCTTCACAACATGAGGTAGGTACCCTCAAACTTACACCGAACGCTGAAATTCCCTACACCGGGAGGAGTCAAGACGATCTACGGAGAGTAGCCGACCACAAAGTAAATGTTTTAAATTGATAAGGTAATCTTGGTGCCCGCGGTTTTGATACCATGGAACACTGAACCAGCCATAAAGGAAGAAATTAAATAGCAATCACCAATGTTTGTCTCAACCGAACTGGAGGAACGAGGAGTAAACGAAGAGGATGATTACGGAGTTTTGAGATCGTTCATAGCTCTTGATGATACTAACACCACCAAATCGACGATCGAGGAGTTAGAGCAATTCATATTGATCGAACACCTACCAGATCGAAAGGTATACCTGGGCACATGGTTAACTCGCGAACTTAGGAAAAAACTCATTAATTTTCTTAAAGCTAACATAGACTGTTTTTCTTTATCCCATCTTGACATAACAGGGATCCTACCGGAAGTAACCACTCATAAGCTAAGTTCGGACCCGAGGTTCCATCGGTTAAGAAGAAGAGGATACCACAATCCGAGATCAAGCATGCATTCATCAAGGATGAGGTATCCAAACTCCTTAAAATAGGGTCCATTCGGGAAGTTAAATACTCGGACTAGTTTGCTAACGTAGTGGTAGTTCCAAAAAAGGGAATAAGCTAAGAATGTGTATATATTACAAAGATCTAAAAAGGGCATGCCCCAAGGATTCTTTCCCTTGCCTAACATCAATCATATGATCGATGTGACGGCCGGGCATGAGATACTCAGCTTTCTCGATGCCTATTCCGGGTACAACCAAATTTGGATGGATCCGGATGATCAAGAAAAGACTTCTTTTATCACTAAATTCGGCACCTACTATTATAATTAATGTTGTTCGAATTAAAGAATGTTGGTGCCATCTATCAACGCCTAGTAAATCGAATGTTCAAAGAACGGATAGGAAAATCAATGGAAGTTTATATTGACAACATGTTAGTCAAGGCCCAACGAGTAAAGGACCATTTGAAGCATTTGCAAGAAACCTTCGACATAATGAAGAAAAACAATATGAAGCTGAACCCAGAGAAGTGCATATTCGTGGTCGTATTGGGAAAATTCCTGAGGTTCATAGTATCCAATCGAGGGATCAATATCAATCACGATAAAATCAAAGCCATAGGGGACATCACCATGGTGGATAATGTTAAAGCCGTTCAAAGGCTGACCGGGCGTATAGCTGCCTGGGCCGGTTCATATCGAGGTCCTCGAAAAATGCCATCGGTTCTTTTCACTGTTAAATAAGAAGAATAACTTTTTTCTTGGACCCCAGAATGTTAACAAGCTTTGGAAGAACTCAAATAGTACCTATCGAGTCCGCTCTTGCTCCACACTCTGAAGGCGGGCGAACAAATGTACCCTTACCTGGCAGTTTTCGAGGTGGCGGTAAGTGGAGTCTTCATTCGAGAGGAAGAAGGTATGCAGTTTCCTATTTACTATGTCAGTAGAAATCTAGGTGAGACCAAAACAAGGTATCCTCACTTGGAAAAATTAACACTCGCTTTACTAAGCACCCAGAAAGGTAAAGCCATACTTTCAATGCCACCCCATATTTGTCGTAACTTCTTACTCGCTGAGGAATATCATGCACAAACCTGAGCTCTCAGGTCGGTTGGCCAAATGGGCCGTCAAAATTAGCGGGTACAATATTGAGTGTCGACCCCGAACCGCCATAAAATCTTATATTTTGGTATACTTCGTGGCCGACTTTATGCCAGCCTTAATACCCGAAATTGAAAGGGAAGTATTGTTGACCTCGAGGACCACCTCAAGAATCTGGACCCCTTTTATGGACGGTGCCTCGAACATGAAGGGGTCCGGGCTTGGCATCGTATTAAAACCGCCTACGGGAAATGTAATTAGGCAATGTATTCGAATTGTGAAATTTACTAACAATGAGGCCGAGTATGAGGCCATGATTGCAGGTATGGAATTGGCTAAAAGCCCTGGGGCCGAGGTGATTGAATCCAAGTGTGACTTCTTCCTCATGGTAAACCACGTTAACGGGACGTTCGAAGTAAAAAAAAGAATGGATGCGAAGATACTTGGACAAATTACACGTAACGCTGCATCAATTCAGGGAATGGACCCTACAACATGTACCTTGAGATCAGAACAACAAGCTCGATGCTCTACTAACTTGGGGTTGTCACTTGTCAGTCGATTCCGATGAATTCAGTTCGGGAACAGTAGTGCAGCTCACAAAATCGGTGATAGAAGAAGGTCACACCGAAGTAAACTCAACAAGTCTAACTTGGGACTGGAGGAACAAGAATATAGACTACTTGAATACCAGAAAATTGCCTTCGGATCGCAAAAAATTGAGAGCCATGCGTACCAAGGCTGCCAAATTTAGCTTGGTTGAAGGGCACTGTTCAGGAAAACCTTCGACGGCCTGCTATCCAGATGCTTGGGACCGAGAGAGACCAAATACGCCTTGAGAGAAGTTCATGAAGGCACTTGCAAGAACCATTCATGGGCATAATCTTTGGTTGGATACTAGTTAGGGCCGACTATTACCGGACCGAAATGGAGAAAGATGCGAAGGACTTCATACAGAAATGCGAGGACTGCCAAAGATACACCCCGATGATCAATCAACTGGGAGAAATGCTCCACTCGGTTTTGTCCCCATGGCCATTTATGAAGTGGGGAATGGACATTGTTAGTCTCCTACTATGGGCATCCGGTAAATCTCAATTCATAATTCTCATGACCAATTATTTTTCCAAATGGGTCGAGGCTCAGACATTCGAAAAGGTTCGGGAGAAAAAAGTCTTTGACTTCATCTAGGATCACATAATATGTCGATTTGGGATATCGTCTGAGGTCATTTGCGATGATGGAAAAAAGTTCATCGGCAGCAAGGTAAGTAAATTTTTTCAAGATCACAAGATTAATATGATACTATCAACACCTTATCACCCTAGTGGTAACAGGAAAGCAGGATCGAAAAACAAGACTATACTTCAAAACCTGAAAAAGAGGTTGACCATGTGAAAAAGAAATGGAAGGAGATCATGATCGAAGTCCTATGGGCGTACCATACGACCTCAAAATCTAGCACTGGGGCCACCTCATTTTTATTGGTCTACAAAGCCGAAGCCTTAATACTAGTTGAGGTGGGAGAACCAAGACTTAGGTTCCAATATGCGGCAGAAGAGCCAAACGGCGAGGCTATGATCACGAGCCTGGAACTATTGGATGAAAGGCGAGAGGCCGCCCTGGTCCGGTTGGCAGCCCAGAAATAGCGATTAGAAAGGTATTACAACCGAAGAGCCAACCTCCTACACTTTCAAGTCGGGGATTTGGTGTTAAGGAAAGTAACATTACACACCAGGAACCCAAATGATGGGAAGCTGTGACCGAACTAGGAAGGACCATATCGAGTTGTCAGAATAACCAGCAAAGGCTCGTACAAACTCGAAGCAAAAAATGGCGTACAACTACTGAGCAACTGGAACGTGGCACACTTAAAGCGGTACTGCTGCTAAGGTACGAACTCAATTACTCTTTAATCATGTTATAAATCGGACTAACATGTGCAGGTAAATGACCAAGTATAGATGTGACTATTAGATCTGAAAGCACACGTTGCACATTTTTCCCTTGAATTGGTTTTGTCCCAAAATAGGTATTTAGGCAAGGTTTAACGAGGCAACATTAAAACATGCTAAATTAGATTTGAAGACCAGTTTCAACCCAGAGTCAACGATTGTTTGCTTCAGGTTAATAGTATCCGAGCCTTCTCGAGTTCGACCTCAGATACTGGGGGGCCATCACCCTCAGATTAAGATCTTTAGCAAGGGAAAAGGAAAACTTTGTACACTAAAAGCTAAAGCTTGGTGGTTAGGATTCATTGTAAGGGCCAAAGGGATGTATGAACCATGCCCACATAGTCCACTCTAGCCATGACATGAGTTTTTTATGCGCTTTCGATCATGTACCTTGCATACTAAGAAACGAAAGAAATTTCCGCATTGCTATTACGTATTTTTGCTTCTTCGATACCGGATCCTAGAGCCCACGGGCTACCACTACTCGGGGATTATCGAGCCCAAGGGCTACCCCTATTCGGGGACTATCGAGCCCAAAGGCTACCCCTACTTGGGTACTATCGAACTCAAGGGCTACATCCACTTGGCTACTATCGAGCCTAAGGGCTATCTCTATGGACTAATGAGCAAAAGGGCTACCCCTACTAGGAGACTGTCGCCCGAAGAAAATTCGGACAACCCGGGCTACCAAATCCCGGAGGCGCCAAACCTATTAGGCAATGCCCAGATATAAAAGGCTACTGCCGCCCTAAAAATGACCCGGAGACGTCTGATGCCCGTAACCAGAAACTACGAAAATTCGAAATCTACTAAAAGGTTACCCTTGGCCAAAATATCGTCTAAAAACACTTAAACAACTTGAAAACCTCCGGTCTCACCGACGATTTGAAGCCACAAGCAAACAAAGTGGCATCGAAGTCGAGCTTCGTTCGAACCTCCGAAAAACAAATGCCCCAAAACTACATCTGATTCTATGCTAAGGCAACAAAAACAATATATGAATAGAAATTGCAAGAAGATGTTGTGAAAGTAAAGACATAATGTTGTCGGAAAAGGAAAAATATTATATATATTATAAAAATATATTTACAAAGTCCCGATAGAATGACCTCGAAATAAACAAGAAAAAATACATCAGGAAAAATAAAAAACTGAAAAAGTACTAAGGCATCTATGCTTGGACTTCCCCGGGGCCCGACTCGTCGCCAGAACCGTTACAGCCCTTAAACCCTATAGAGCCCTTGGAACCCTCAGAACCTTTGGCACCCTCAGGCTCATAGAGCTCCTTTTTCTCGGCCTCGAGCCTCTTAGCTTCTTCAATCTCGGACGATAGGTCGAAACCCCGAGCGTGGATCTCTTCGAGGGTCTCTCTTCGGGACAACCACTTCATGTATTCAGTCTTTATCCTCAGGCAGGTCTCGGCTGCCTCTACATCGGCCTTGTATTGGGCCACCATTTCCTCGGGATCAACAGAGGTTGTGTCCAATTTAGACCTCAGTGCTACATGTTCTCTTCCGAGAGCATCCCATTCCGCGACGGCTGAGCTCAGCTGTGCTCGGAGATTGCCGTTCAACATAGATAACTTGTGAACTTTGTCCTTCGCTACCCGAAGTTGGTTCTTAACCGACGCCAGTTCCACCTTCGTAGTTTCCTTCTTTGAGGCCAGCAGGTCCATTCTGCCCTTCCACATTTCGGCCTTGGCCTTGACCTCGTCCATCTCTGTTCCCAGCTGGGCGATCAGGTTTATCTTCTATTGGACATGCAAAGTTGTGTTGCTAATCACCACGACTAGCTCCTCATTTTTAGATTCAAAGACTTTTACCTTCTTAACTAGGTCGGCGTGTTCCTGCTTCATGGTCGAAGCCTCCTTCTGAGCTTTTTCCAGCTCAGCCTAAAGAATCGGGAGGTCTTTAAGGGCCTCATCTTGTTTCTCACTAAGAAGCCTATACATGTCCTTCTTCCAGACCTGCTCTTTGAGCTTGAACTCGAGCTAGCTGATTCCAAATGATACTGGATGAAGCTTTCATGTTGAAGCACTGAGTGTTGTAAAACAATGAAAGTGGTAAGAGACATCAAAACTTAAGTGGAATTTACAAAGAGGTATAAAGGTTTTGGCGCCTTACCTGGTTCAGAACATGTTGCGCCTCGTTGAAAAAACTTGACGTGCCCACCTCGTTCATCTTTGCTTGGTCCTCCTTGGTGACTAGGCATCACAGGTAGCTAGCTACACCCACTAGAGCAAATAGGACCCGAGTATCCTCTGGGATCGGGGTCCACCCTCGATGCAGGAAATTCCTTTACTAGTTTTGCGCTCGAACTCGGCCTGCCAGTTCTTGAGGGCACGTCCTTCTTCGGGATCGACAAATGACCTAGCTCGGAAAAATACTCTAATGTAGACATGTCCATGCCGTCGAAAAAGGAGTTGAGGGGATCATCTGAACCCTGCACTCCCTCACTTGACTTTTCTTTGCCTGCTTGGGCCTCTTCGAGCATGGACTCGATATAGAAGGGCATCTAAATGATGTCAATGACACCGGTCGCCTCCTTCGGAATAAGAGCGACTTCCTGGGAGGTCACATCCTCCATCTTCCCCTCAGGTTCTCGAGCCCGAAAGGGATCAAACTCATAGTCTCCTTTCTTGATCATCGCTTGCTCCCCAGTGGGGGTCGATCCATGGGAGACAAAGATGTCGTCTTCTTCGGGTTCATCCCTGAGCCAGTAAAGATAGATAGGGTCTAGTGCCCTGGACTTCGTATTCTTCTTGGGCTTACGGGCCCGGATGACCGCCCTTTTCATCCTCTTCACCTCGAGGTCCGGGGAACCCAAGGACTTTCTCTTTTTATTTTTCTCCTCCTTTGCGGCAGCTTCGAGCTGCCGCGAGACAGAAGGCTTGGAAGGGAAAGATGGATCCTCGTCCTCATCAAGTAGCCTGAGTTCGGTGGTCTTAGGTAGACCTGTAAGGAAAAAAGGAAAAGTTAGCACTATATAAGTTAAGAGCGTGATAATAATCATTTCAGGAAAGAACCTCACCATGAGAACGGGCCTCCCATTTGCCCTTCAAAAGTTTGCGCCATGCGCGCTCGGAGTAAGGCATCTGCTTACAAATCCCCTCGATCCACTCCTTGAATCAAGGAATTGTATCTGGAACTTGGGCAACAGCTGTACAACCACAAACACAAGCGATGAGAAAAAGAAATAAAAAGGAAGAAATACCCAAGAAAGGCAATACTTATAGGATGTGTTCCACTCCTCGGGGAACGGAAAAAACACGGGGGGAATTAGGTCTTCAATTTTCACCCGAGCGAACCTCCCCTACCAACCTCGGTCCCGGTCCTCACCAATGCTCGAGAAAGGAGCCTTGCTTACTCGACAGACGAGCTTGATCAGTCCCTCTCAGAAGATTCGGGGATTGTACAGGCAAAGTAGGTGGTCGAGGGTGAACCGAGGAGACTCGGTATTGTTTACGAAGTGGCTCAAGAGGATCACAATCCTCCAGAAAGATGGGTAGATTTGCCCAAGGGACACCTCATACCTCTTGCAGAAAGCAAGAACTATGGGATCCACAAGGGCGAACGTAAAGGGGTAAGTGTAAACACTCAGATACCCCTTCACATGAGTAATTGTATCGTCATTAGGCCCAGGGACGACCACGTCCTTACCCTCCGACTTACAGTTCGCTCGAACTATGTGTAGGATTTCTTCGCTGACAGAGCATATGTATCTCGATGCTCCCTCACCTTGGTCTTCTTGTCTAGAGGCCTTCTCGACCTTGAAGTCATCCCCGATAGAGAAGCCCCCGGATATGAAGCTCTATATGGGAGGCTCTGGAGTTACCTCGGGAGTGCCCACCTCGGCATCTGCAACCGGGTGAGAAGATGATGGGGCAGCCTACTGAGGCACTAACTTGGAAGTTTTAATCATCGTAATCTAGGAAAATATGAAGATTTGAAGGAAAATGTGAAGATTTGAGGAAAGAGTATGAAGTTTTGAAGGTGGGATGAAGATATGACGATCTAGGATGGAAATCCAAGAACAAATATGAAGATTTGAAGATCAGATATGAAGGCTTAAGAAGTAGGGGATGAAGATTTGAAAAAGTTAAAAGTCGTTAGACAATTTGAAGGTAAACTATTGGATCGGAAAGTGAATGAAGTATAAAAGGTCGAAGTTTTTATTGGGGAAAATGCAATCAATGCGTGACATTTCACATTCTAAGACAACCATCCGACGACCGACACGTGTTCAAAGTCAAAACAACATGACTGATGGGACGTTTCGACTTACCCGTCATCTTAGTTACAGCATACGAGGGAAGAAGCCGGGGCTCATATATTCATTTCTCATCGATCCGGCGAACCTACTCTCTGGAAAGCGAGGGGACTATCTGTACAAGGGTAAAATCAGGGGCAATGCATACCCCACTTTTCCGTTGAAGAAGACAGAAGGAGGGCATGAACACACGAGGTTGAAATCGAGGCTGGGAGCCTTTCATACCGAAAGCCACAAGACAAGTTCTAGGACCTCGGGAGATATGGAAAACGGTTACTCACGACTAACAGAGGGCCGTGATATCCTTACCTAACTGGATATCACGGTGCAGATCTCGCCCGATGTCGGTTACGGATCAGTAATTAGTTAGAAAGGGACATTTTTATTCTTTTAGACTTGTACTAGGGATGAAACTCTCCTATTGTATAAAGGGAAAGTTTTTCTTTGATAAGACACATTATAACAAGCATACCAAGGCAATACATACTCATTTTTCTGCTTTCTAACTATTGGAAAGTTCTTGCTTTATTGTTTTGTTTTTCATTCATAATTGGCTTCGAACCAAGGGCCCGATCGAGGACAAACTACTGCTCAACCTAAGTTCGAGTTGGACTGTAATATCACAATTGGTTTGATTATTCATTTTGTCTTTAACTCGTTTATCCAATATTGTTGATCACTTGTGTTGAATCAATCCACATATCCTTAAAATCACGTATAAATTTAATGATTATTCATTTTAAGGGTAATCAGTACCCTTGCCCACTTTTTTTTTATTTAAAAAAAAAAAAGAAATTTACTCATTATCTCACCTTCCCAATGGTTTTATATGATTTCCGTTGTAGAATTCAGACATTTCCATTATACTACATGCTAGAGAGAAACAGCGGGGGGAGGGGGGGGGGGGGGTTTACAATAATCAGTAAATAGCAGTGAAAAAATAACTACCAGAAACAATCAACTGTTTCCATAGGTGACAAAAAATTATTAGACAAATTGAATTGTGTGAATCGGAACATTTTTATTTACTATAGTATTTATTATCGAACTACAATGCGTCGATCCACTCAGATGCAAGCAGGAACATTTTTATCCTAAGAATATTATAGAATTAAGTAATATTTTGTTGATAAGGGGCGATATGTGTTACTTTGTTAAATGGTCATCTAAAAGTTTAATAATTAAATCGATGACACTTTTATTTATTTAATGTGATAATGATTGGTAAGATGCATTAATAGTTATTCCTCCATCAACACACATAATCTGGCCGGTAATGTATGAAGCACATGGGAAGCAAAGGAACGCAACCATAGCTGAGACTTCCTTTGGCTCTCCAACTCGCCCACCAATTGGAGTCCGACTCGTTAATTTGTTGATATTTTCTTTGTGTACTGGATTTTGCTGCAAAGAAATAATGCGAGAGAAAGTTAATACAACGAATAATTTGAGACAAGACAAAATCTTTTGGTGCTTATTATTGTTTTCTACACAAGCCTTTTCCCATATTGTGCCTTATAAATTTCTTCAAGAAATAATTGATCATATAACCTTCTTATTCAACATATTATAGCATCTGGGGGGCGGTGGCGAAGCCAGAAATTTTTTCAAGGGTGTTCAAATTTGAAAAAAGTAAAAAAAATCCTCATACAAGAATATTCAAAATATGTTATATATACAATGTAATTTTTCGACGAGACCTTACAAGACTCTAGTTCGCCCATGGGGAGGGGGGGTGGAGGAAAGGACTAAATAGGTAAACTTACAGAAGCAGCATCAATGAGAGAGGTTCTTATAATCCATGGTGCAACTGCATTAACCCGAATATTGTCCTTAGCCCATTCACATGCCAAACTCCTTGCTAATTGGTTCATTGCTCCTTAATTTGTAGCGAATGGGAAAAAAAGAAAAAAAAAACAAGAATATCAGTAGACACATCTATAAGACTGTTCGGTAACTTGCTAACTGCATTAATGCTACTAAGGCTTCTTCTTTGTAAAAATATAACTAGTACGTACATTTTAAGCTCAAAACTATTCAAAAAAAGATTTAAGTATATACACTACCAGTATAAGTTAAATTCAATTAAGAGTGGTGTAGTTGACATTAGCTTCTATACTGGAAACTAGGGCGGTTGCCCAGATTCTATTTTTTTCTTTTTCTCTTGAGCTGTACGATAAATAAAATCTTTAATTATCAAAAGAAAAAAGTTAA
Organism: Nicotiana tabacum; assembly: GCF_000715075.1. Classification (NCBI taxonomy): domain Eukaryota; kingdom Viridiplantae; phylum Streptophyta; class Magnoliopsida; order Solanales; family Solanaceae; genus Nicotiana; species Nicotiana tabacum. The sequence continues at coordinate 27,137,221 of NC_134089.1, read as the reverse complement.
ATTCAAAATAAAGATTATATAATGAAAAATTAACCTCAATAGTCGACCACTTAACTACTTGAACCAAAAATAGCCGATGCATATCTAATTGTATATAATCTATGTATATCAGCTAGGATAATTAATTACCTTTAGACGCAGAATAAATGGAACATAAGGGAAGAGAGACAAGGCCAGCAACAGAAGAAATGAAAACAATGCTTCCATTTCCTGAGGCCTTCAAGAAAGGATGTGCTAGCTGCGATAGGTGGTAAGAAGCCTCAAAATTTATACCCATCATAGTGTTGTAATCTTCATGAGTGAACTCCGTTGTTAATTTTGCTATAGCTACAGCAGCATTATTTATCTAACAAAAAAGAAAGTCAAGTTACATTACAATGTGATGAAAAAGAGAGTAAAATTATAAGTATGTACTGCAAAAGTTTGTTTTCTTTTTATGTTATTAACTGTTTGCACCACCAAGGTGCTGAAATGTGTGATCACCTCATCTAAAAGTTTAAGCTGTTAGAGAGAACATACTTTTATTTACTTAATTATGTCTACAACCGCCCCTTCACGTGCGGACTTGATTCTTTTCTATGAGCCAAGCACATGAATTTTTTTTTTTTTTTGCTATTGGGTGGCTAATCTGGGACCTCTGCCTGCTCTGATTCCATATTAAAGTGCATGACCATCTGATGCTTTTAGATGAGATGGTCATATACACTTCAACACAAGGTGTGTGGTGGGACTGTTGCGATCTCTCCATCAACGACAGAGATAATTTATAAGTTTAACGAATAAGGTTTAACTGTATTCCTTCGTCAAAAAATTCTAATGTGTAAAATATGACAAAAATATTTTTTTTTGTTATATATTTTTTTGAATCCCCTTGTCTAAAGGGAATTATTAAGTGTGGTAATAAAGGGAGTTCAAAATTTGATTTAGGTCACAAGTTTGAATTCTGTTTTTTCCTCTTGTTATAATATCTAGCTCCACTACTAGATCTCCCCCCTTTATTACTAGAATTCTTGAGTTTGAGCTATATGAATAGAGAATCTTTTAATAGGGTGGAGCACTTTAATTTACTGATCTATTAGTAAACCTATCTAGTCCAAATTGATCGGCCAGTAAGTTTCGGATACCGAATTATTAAAGTAAAAGAAAAGAAAAACTTTTAGCAACATTGAACTTACAAGAATGTTAATTTTCCCATCAAAATAGCTGCTAACGGTGTCCATGAACTTTTCTCTTTGAGATCTTGACAGTAAGTCACACACAGATCCTTCCACTTTAGAACCCTTAGTTTTCCATTGTCGAAGACACTCATCTAGCTCCATCTGGTTACGTGAACACGTATAAACATTTGCTCCAAAACTTGCCAATTCTTCTACAATTGCATGCCTAATTAATGTGCAGTAAAAAATAACCAACAATTAATGATAAATTTACTATATGTAATTAATATATTCTGTATCATGGCTTATTATAGATAGATTAAGAAAGAGTAGACTGAATATCAAAATCACCCTATGCCTCGAGTGCCTCCAGTGACAATAGCAGTAGTGCCTTGAAGACTCCACCTACCATCATCTGCCATTGCTGATTCCGAGCGGATCGATCCCACGTTAGACGTTGGTCTCTAACTAGAAAAGTAAATGCTTGAGCATGAAATCAAAGACGGATAATGCGCTAAACTATAAGTTAAGAAAGCCTCTTCTACAACGTTTATGATAAAAGCTACTACTCTAGAATTTATAAGAAAACTATTTAGTTTAATTTCTTCTGTTCCAACAAATTAATAAAGTGATCATGACCAATAGAATAAAAAAGAGGAAGAAGTGACATATTATGGTGATCCTCGTTTTCTCCACAGATCTTTTTAAACTACAGTCGAAAAGGGAAGAGGATATACTTACGGTGTGTTGGGAAAACGGCCCAAAGATATTCTTAATATGGTGTGATATTATCTGTTTTGGCCGAGCTCTCACGATTTTTCCCAGAAGGCCTCACACCATTAAGCAGAGGCGGATCCAGTGAGTTAGATACGGGTTCCCGTGAACCCAGTAACTTTTGTCTAGATTCGGTATTTGTATTGAAAAATTCATTAAATATATAAGAATATTTAGCTTGGAACTCAGTCCGTTATTCCAATTATTATTGTATATTAACTTAAGATTTGTGTAGGAACCCATAAATTTAAAATTCTAGATCCGCCTCTGCCAACTCCTTATAAGTAGCTTCCTTTTCTTTTCTATTTTCCATGTGGGACTTTGTTCACATGCTCCAACAATCTCCCCCTTGAACTAAGTTTTACATGGTCCATCACCGTTTATGGACTAATTTGGAGATTAACTCTATACCACTCACATGATCCGAATATTTACGATCACCAAATTCCAAGGAGAGGATGTGTATGCGTCGTTGAAGCTATAGGTAAAGGTAGTGAACCAGCCCATGCATAGACGGGAAAAGGTACTAAGCCGGGTCCTAAGCAATCACGCGCCAGCTCCATACTCGTCTCGTCAAACAATTGGCTCTGATACAAAGAAAGGCCCAAAAATACTCCTAATATGGTGTGATATTGTCCGCTTTGGGCCGAGCCCTCACAATTTTCCTCAAAAGGCCTCACACCATTAAGAGTATACAACTCCTTATAAGTAGCTTTTTTCCCTGCTTTCCACGTGGGATTTTGTTCACACACTCCCAACACGGTGCACAGGGTTTATTGCGAGACTCATACTAACTCGGAATAGTTTTATCTTAATTACTTTTGTCTGTTCTAACTATGAAAACTTTTGAATATAGGCGAGGACAAGTGTGATTTGGTTAATGATTTTTTTCGTTTTGTCCAAGTAGAAGCAATATTGGCCGGCTAATTACTTTGTTTCCATCGCATCCAGAGTCTTAGATAAGTGTTTTTGTTGTGGTGACCCTCGTTGGCGATAATAACAAAACCGTTATTTGGTCGTAATTGTTTGTAATTTTAAATAGTTTTTTTATATTCAAATGAAAATGACCATATAAATCTCAATATTTCAAAGACTACCCCAATCCCTTAACGTTTAATACTACTAGACTGCATTGTGAGTAATATAGGTTTAAAACATTACATAAATATTATTTTAAAAATTATGTTTGTTATAAAATAAAAGGATAAGTTTCGTCAAAAATTGATGAATATTGGTACTCAATAAAGGAGAAAACTTTATCTCATGTGTTCCCAATCTAACTTAAATTTTATTCTAATTTCATAATCAATCCCATAGTAATTTATTCAGCTAAGAATAAGAAGCTTCATTTGTATTCTCAATCTCATATGTTTTGTTTTGTTCTCTTTTTTTCTATTTTATTTATGTTTTAATTTTTGCAATTGTGTGGTTTTCAAAGAGCTGCTTTTTGTTTGTCGTGCGAAAAATTATACTATCTGATTTTCTCATTGTTTTGTTTTCATAGGAAAAATCTGTTCTCGCAAACAAAATATATTCAAACATCCAAAAAACAGGCTACTGCAATCTAATCGGCTTCCTATCTATTGTTTTTCCTCTAGTCTATTCTTATATTTGCTAATATCTAAATCCTAAATATTAGTACTTTCTAGTTAGTTTAATAAGGAAAGATTTAAAGTCCTAAATATTAGGAAAATAACTTAAGTTATAAATTTAACAAGAAAACTATTGTTAAGAATAAAAAAAAAAAAGCGAACGACATTTCACTTGAATTTCATACTTTTAATATATTATAGATATAAATATAAATTCTTTCAAGAACTTAAAAAAGTAAGGTTACATCCAATACATTATTCGTTAAGAGAAGTGAATATTTGCGTCTCTATTAGTGACATGCTGATCCTTTTGGACTCAATTTTTGAAACTTGGCGGCCATTGTCTTGTTCGTCTGGCGGATCCACTAGGTCTAATAAACAGTTCCGTTTTCCTTCCTATATAATATTTGAAACTTATTTATAAAAATTATTTTAATTTTATATATTATCTGTCCTAAATAGGGATTACTTATAAATTATATACAATCCGTTATTAATGCCTTAAATTAGGATATTCAATGTTAGGACCATAAAAATTCAGGTGTCATGCGAAAGCTAGCAAAACAAACCTTCAACGACGATAAATCAGACAACAAAGGAGAAATCTACCAAAAGAGACACAAACATATAACGTAGTTCGGTCAACTGACCTACGTCCACGGCGGAGATGAGCATTCACAATGTAGTCATAAACCACGTTAAAATTTAGTGTTCTTTATCTTTTTTATTTTCGGGTTTGCCTCTTTCTCGACATAACATTCAATTATACGATTTTCCTTTTTTTTTCTCCTCTCCTCTTTCCTTATTTTTCTTCTGCCTTAATTGCTTGTAAAATTAAGGTGAAATCTTTTTAGAGCCATAAGGAAATGTCAAAAAAAAAAAAAACTACCGCCTTAGTTGCTTTTAACAAAACTTGGCTTTATGAATTTTACAAGAATTTGCTTCCTTAATTGTCATCGTCATACATTGTTTGGTTTAAATTTGCTATTGTTTTATTTTTTCGATATTTATTTAGTAAAAATAAAATGTTATTTTTATTTTATTCTACCATTTACTAATGAAATAAAAAACTTCACGCGGTAAATGATATTTTAAGTGACAGCAACATCGTATAAATTTTTATATACAATATAAATTAAAAATAAATTTCATGCAAATTTCATATATCTACAACTACATATAAACTAAAAATAATTTTATATAACTAATTAATAGTATAAAACTTATTTATAACTTTCATACATTATTTTTGCCCAGTTAAATATAACTACAACATCATATAACTGAAATACAATTTTCATATAAATGTTATACAATATGTCTTTTGTATATATTTTGTGTATGATTTGTATATTTTGTATGTGGTGTGTTCTTCTTCCTCTTTGAAATTTCAATCAAAACTTCCTCTCTTAATACAATTTTGATACATATCAATAATTTTATGTAAAAGGATAGTATTTATAACTTAAATACAAATTTCATACAACGATTCATACATTATACAACTATTTTTTAACTTTCATACAACATTCAAATAAAGAAATATATAACTACTTCAAATACAACTTAAATACAATTTACATACAACTTTATTACAACTCTAAAACAATTTCTTAAGTATATTGTATGTCATGTGTTCTTACATACAACTATTCTTCTTCTTCTTAAGTCCAATCATCAAACACCCTCAAAATTGAGATATAAACTTCAAAAATATTCTCAATTATTTTGTAACAACACCCAATCCAAACAAATAATAGTTTTTAAAAATCCAAATTCAAATTTAAAGTTTCAATGTTTTTTATTAACTGTCAATGGTGGAGAATCAAACACCTTCAAAATTTATTGATTGACAATTTTAATTCGAACATCAATTGTGCAACATGAAAGGAAATTGCTAGAATAAATCTCTATAGTAAAACGATTAAAATCTAATGATGAATTTCATTAAAACTCTATACAACAAGAAAGCATAAAAAACAGAGAACATCAAAGGAAGAAAAATTTGGAAAAAAAAAACAGAGAAGGAGAGATAGGGGGCAGGTATAAAGGGATGAGAAAATAACTGATAATCCTTATTCAATTCCTAATATAAAGGGATACGCATTTAAAATTTATTTGTATATATATATATATATATATATATATATATATATATATATATATATATATATATATATATAATTGGTTAATTGTATATGATCATGTAATTAAGTTAAAACTTGATTAGGAAGGGTAATAAAGTTTTATATGTAGTATAGGAAGGTAAAAATTCCTAACCAAAATGCTATAAGATTCGAAAGATCGTTACAGTAAAAAAATCCAAATAAAGTAGGATATGTGGTAAAATCAACGCTAGAAGAGTTGTGACAAAAATTCCAAAAATCTTGGTCAAACATAAAGTACTTATAAGCTAAAATTGCATAAGCTAGGGGTGATTAGCTTGTGACTTTTGGCTTATAAGCACTTTTAATTTTATCAAACCCATAAATAAGCCGAAAATACTTATAAGCTGGTTTAAGCTTAGCTAAACACCCTCTGAGTATTTTGGCAGTGAAAGTGTAATGCTTTAGTTTCCTTTTATAGAAGTAACCAGTCTGTTTTCTCTTAACTTTGTTGATAACTGGACTAAAAAGTCAATTTGTTTAATTAAAGGTGAAATGTGCTTAGTAGAATTTTAGAAGGACAAAAAAATGAAATAAGTCAATAACTCAAGGACCTGTTATAAAATAAAGACTATAAAGTAAAGACAAGTATAGAGAGAAACTGATATATTATTCGAATTCAAACTGATGTACATAATGAACTGAAATCTCTTCTATTTATAGAAGAAAGGAAGCTACTGTGTAAGCTGCTACGCAAGCTGCTGTGTAAGCTGCTACTACAAGCTGTTGTGTAAGCTGCTATTACAAGCTGCTGTGTAAGCTGCTACGCAAGCTGCTGTGTAAGCTGCTACTGCAAGCTGCTGTGTAAGCTGCTACTATACCAGATATGGATAATCTTCTACTTAGAGCAATGTTTATCCATAACGGAGTACTGAATGGATAAGCTTATTATACCCGATATGGATAATCTTCTACCAGGGGTAGTGTTTATCCATAACTGGGTACTGAAAGGATAAGCTTATTATACCCAGTATGGATAATCTTCTACCGGGGATAATGTTTATCCATAACTGGGTACTGAAAGGATAAGCTTATTATACCCGATATGGATAATCTTCTACCAGGGGTAATGCTTATCCATAATCGGGTACCGAAGTGATAAGCTTCTTCAGGAAGCTTATTTCCAATAGAGTACTTAAATAGATAAACATATTTACGGTGGAGTCCCATATGGATAAGCTTCTTTAGGAAGCTTATTTACAACGGAGTACTAAATGAACATCCATAATATAATATATTTATAACACTCCCCCTTGGATGTTCATTAAAAGACAATGTGCCTCATTAAAACCTTACTAGGAAAAATCACATGGGAAAAAATCCTAGTGAAGGAAAAAGAGTACACATATTTAGTAATACGCATTGCTGGCTGCCTCATTAAAAACCTTATAAGGAAAACCCTGTGGGAAAAACCTTAGTAAGGGAAAAAGAGTACAACGCGCATTTTACTCCCCCTGAAGAAAACCTTATTTCAAATATTTGAGTCTCCGCATTCCAATCTTGTATACCATATTCTCAAAAATTGATGTTGGTAAAGACAATCTGCTAGATTGTCACTTGAACTAATTTGATACACATCAATGTCACAATTTTCCTGAAGATCATGTATGTAGAATAATTCTGGTGAAATGTTCTTCGTTCTATCTCCTTTTATAAATCCTCCCTTTAATAGTGCTATGCATGAAATATTGTCTTCGTATAATATTGTGGGTCTTTTATCACATTCCAACTCATATGTTTCTCGAATGAATCACTGATCTCAATCAAATTCACTCCCTTCTTTCCGGTTTGAGATCGAGCTTTATGGTATCGGATAAATAACCTACATCTGCATTACCAATACGATCTGCACCACTTTTGTTAGCATTAGCAAGATAAATAAGTGCACCATCTACACCGAGATAGAGTATTTCAGGACCAAGGAGCTCCTCATCCTCTTCTAGAGGTTGGAACGGATCCTTATTCACTTCAACTGATTGAACATCTATTGGTGTACTTAATGAGTACACTTTGTCCATGTAAAAGCATTTTTAAGACCCTCTTGGAGCTCTTCTGGAGTTTCAATTTATGTCACCAACATAAACAGCAAGTGTAATAAATTTTGATGACATTTTCTTTATAAAAATACATGGACAAATAACATAATTTATGTAACTTTCTTTCAGCAAATATTTACTGAGGCGATTATACCACACGCGCACAGATTGCTTTAAACCGTACAAAGATCTTTATAATTTGATCGAGTACATTTCTCAAGACTTTGAATTATATGCTTCGGGCATTTTCAATCCTTCAATGATCTTCATATAGATTTAGCCAAATAAGTCATATAGGTTAAGACATGTATCTAAATGGTATGACATCTTCAAGTGTCTGGACTGCTAGTCCGATCCTCACAATCTTTTACAATATTGTGCACTATATTGTATTAAATATATCGTCGACGATCATTTTGTGTCAGTTCCGAAGCGACATAACTTGTGGAGATCTTATCACTTTCTTTATTTTCAGGTACCTGAACTTTTTGGGAAGTTTCATGAAATGTTATGTCGTGGGCTCTTCTAGAGCTTATTTCCTCCTCATTATGATCATTTTGATTATTAGCTCCTACTATTTTTCAAGGATTGTTACCTTTGGAACCGATTGGTCTACCACGCTTCATGCGTACAATAAACTCTATCCTTCAGGGACTTTAATTTTAATAGGAGCATTTGCAGCTGAAATATGATATTTAATTTTGGATCAGCAAATGTTTCTGGCATTCGACTTGAATTATCTTCTAAGTGAGGATCATGATAATTCGATTCATATAGCATATTTTTCAATTGTTTATTCCATCCCCCAAATGTTAGAAAAACTAACATATATCCCCAATCATCTTTGGGAAACATATCTCTGTGTATTATGGTAGAGAAATTAATCATATACCATGCAACAAAAGATAGTAAAAATATTTGGTTTCTGATTCTAAACCAATTGTTAAGGGAGGACTTATCATATATTGTTGATCTGATGCATACAAGTGCTGCTATATGCAATTTAGAAAATCTTAGACCAACACATGAAGCTTTGTTCTTATAAGCAATGGTTTATCCATTAATAGGAGGTATTCAATGCTAAACCAGCTTGGATATAAACCAGCATTATCAAGATGAACTGTTTTGATTTCATAATCTGAAAATTATGCTCTTAATCGAGAAAAGCAATTCCAAATGCCAAACTGCAGGTTGACAATAATTACACATGTAACCATCTCATATATGCACTTATAAGTGGTTCACATGATAGGTGAACGGGCTCATATTCACCTTTTATATATTTCAGAATCAAGGGTCTAAGTCCCAACTTTAGTTGGTATAATCAATTCATTATGAGAGCAAGCAACACATGAGAATTCCTGAAGAATCTTCTAGTTCTTTAGTATATGCTTATCTGAATTCTTAAATAGCTCATTTAAAAATGGCAAATGAAAACTTCAAGTTTATCATGTCATGTGCTATCTCTTAGTAAACTTCTGGTTTACTATGGCATAAACTTTTGCTTTAGTAAACTTCTGGTTTACTGTGATACATGATATAGTACAAATTAAAGAATAAGACGGATAACTTCTCACATACATATTATTTTACCCCCTATGATTGTGGAAACATGAAGATTATCAATCTTCCAATCATTTGTAGTCTCAATATGATAGTCATTTGTATTAGTAAACTTCAGGTTTACTACAACATATGTTTTGACCATAGTCATATAATATGAATGGCATATTTGTATATAAGCTCTTCTAGAGCCTTCATTTATTATCCACAATCTAATATTTATCTAGCACTACTGGTGTCATGTATTCTTTAGGCAAACATTTAGCTCTTCAGGAGTTGTTGATACATTTTGTACTATCAAATATTGCTCAGACACTACTGGTGTCATGAGAGAAAATCACAATCAAATAAACAATGTAAAACAATTGTTTAAGCACACGAAAACTCCTCTTCATAATATTTTTCCACTTTAGGAGGCAATTTCAATTGTGTTACTTCTTCAGGAGCAAATTTAAAATACGAAATATTGAGTATATATTCTCTCAATTATATTAACTCTTCTGGAGGTGAATTGTAATGTATTCACATCAAGAACGTGTTCATATTTACCCGACTTATTAATATTGTCACATTCACTTCAGGGAATGGATAAATATTATCAAAAGTTCTCATCCTTCAGGAAATCGAACATAATTATCTGAATGCGCATTAATCACATCAAATTGTGATGCCTCAACTTCTTTTAAAATATTTACTACTTCAGGAGCAAATCGAAACGTGCATTTAATATAGAGAATATTTATGTAGCTTATCTTCAATTGTAACCATAGAAAGCCTAAATTATCACTTCTGGTGATCATAGGCATATACCACTGCTGGTAGTTAACAAAATATAATTACAATGAGATATATGAAATATAACCACTTCTTGTGGTTGTATATTTCTTGCTAACTCTGCTAGAGTTTAAGTTGATCTAATAATGTTATCCATATTCTTCAAAATGACATAAAAAGATATATTATAGTAAACATCATTATCAAATCATAATTTTTCTTTATGTACAACAATTACATAACCATACTATCTATTACAAATAACAAAAATTAAAATATTTACATTTCTACAGATTCACCACTGATTACATGACTTGTTTCTCCTTCTAGGAGTGCAAGGTAATCAGTTACATCCCAATGCATGAAGTCTAAATTATCTTCAGAAATAAAATTTGCTTCAGCATTTTTTTCTGTCTTCTTTAGGGAGACTTGATAAAGCTCAACCAGGTGCTTTGGCATATGACAGGTACGTGACCAGTGTCTTTTTTCTCCACATCTATAGCATGCATTTTCTGCATTTGGTGCTTGCACCGCTTCATGCTTTTGTTCCTTCCTTTTTCACTGCTGGTGGTGAGGAGTGTTCTTTGGTGCATTATTATTACTATGGTTAGAGTTTCTTCCCCGACCACGGCCAGGACCATGACTGAGGCCACAACCTCTTCCACGTCTAGCTTGGTGGAAGTTCGTCTCATTCACTTCAGGGAATGGACAAGAACCAGTAGGTCGGCTTTCATGGTTTTTCATTAATAGCTCATTATGTTGCTCGGCTATAAGAAGATGTGAGATAAGTTCAGAATATCTTTTTAAATCCCATCTCTCGATATTGCTGCTGCAGGAGCATATTCGAGGCATGAAAAGTGGTGAAAGTTTTCTCCAACATATCATGATCAGTAATATTATCACCACATAACTTTAATTGAGAAATAATTCTGAACATAGCAGAATTATACTCACTGATAGATTTAAAATCTTGTAGCCTTAGATGAGTCCAATCATATCGTGCCTGTGGAAGAACGACCATCTTCAGGTGGTCATATCTATCTTTCAAATTATTCCACAGTATGACTGGATCTTTAACAGTAAGATATTCCATTTTCAGGCCCTCATCAATGTGATGGCGTAGGAATATCATTGCTTTGGCACGGTCTTGGTTTGATGCCTGATTTTTGTCTTTGATGGTGTCTGCCAGACCCATCGCATCAAGATGAATTTCAGCATCAAGCACCCAAGACATGTAGCTTTTGCCCGATATATCCAGGGCTACAAATTCAAGTTTAGAAAGATTTGACATTATTTAGGAAAAGAAAGTTCTTACCTCAGATACTCTCAAAATATTTGCTCGAGATGGCAGAGTCTCGTGCTGATAACGTGTTATAAAATAAAGACTATAAAGTAAAGACAAATATAGAGAGAAACTGATATATTATTCGAATTCAAACTGATGTACATAATGAACTGAAATCTCTTCTATTTATAGAAGAAAGGAAGCTGCTGTGTAAGTTGCTATGCAAGTTGCTGTGTAAGCTGCTACTACAAGCTGTTGTGTAAGTTGCTATTACAAGCTGCTATGCAAGCTGCTGTGTAAGCTGCTACGCAAGCTGCTGTGTAAGCTGCTACTGTAAGCTGCTGTGTAAGCTGCTACTATACCAGATATGGATAAACTTCTACTGAGAGCAATGTTTATCCATAACGGAGTACTGAATGGATAAGCTTATTATACCCGACATGGATAATCTTCTACTTGGGGATAATATTTATCCATAACTGGGTACTGAAAGGATAAGCTTATTATACCCGGTATGGATAATCTTCTACCGGGGTAATGTTTATCCATAACTGGGTACTGAAAGGATAAGCTTATTATACCCCGCATGGATAATCTTCTACCAGGGGTAATGCTTATCCATAACCGGGTACCGAAGTGATAAGCTTCTTCAGGAAGCTTATTTCCAATAGAGTACTTAAATAGATAAACATATTTACGGTGGAGTCCCATATGGATAAGCTTCTTCAGGAAGCTTATTTACAACAGGGTACTAAATGAATATCCATAATATAATATATTTATAACAGGACCAAAATTATTACTGTCCCTATTTTCAGTTCAGTTCTATGAGTGCCATCGTATCTAATTAAAATGAGCAACTTATGTAAAATACCCATTAAGCTTAAAATAATTACTCTTTCCTATTCATTTGAAAACTAGTTATATTATATACCTATCAATTAAAACTAATTATCTCTACTTACCCACCCATCCCAACTTTTTTTACCCATTTGGCTTAGCTTAGCTTGATTTGGCTTGACTTGACTTGGGTTTATTTTGGCTTGAATTGACTTGGCTTGGTTTATAATAGCTTAGTTTGACTTTATTTGATTGAGTATTAAAAAAATGGATAGGAGCAAAGGAAAAGAGAGCAGTTATTCCACTATTGACAGCCATTAAAAATACAGTAAAGTCCTTTTCTTAGAAAAGGTTAAACTGTGCTCATGCATGTTTTAAGGCCCATTTCCTCTCCTTCTCGACTCATATTATTTGCTTTTCCTTTGGCTTTGATGTCAGGGAACCTTGATTTTATCGTACTTTATATCACTATTGGGGTTTGTGTACATTGTGACATGCAAACAACAACCAGTTTTTATGATGCTTTCTAGACATAGAACTGGTGTTTGTGAGAAAAATAATCGAATTGGCTAAATCTAGTATAATGACGGTCTTGTTCCTACGCGGGTAAAAATCTTTTTAAAAAGTCTTTCGGCAGAAAAGGACCGAGTGATTAATAAGAATGACTCTATAAGGAGTTGTTCTTTAAATATTGTCCTTGTTTTTTAATATATTTACAAAATGACATCCGGGATGGGTTGTTGAAACTAAGTTTACGATTGTTCAAAAATATGGAAAGAGAAGAGGAGAAAAAAAAAAGGGAAAAGGGTGTAACTAAATCTTTTAATTGAAGACACTAATAATGGATTGAGAGCCTTTTAAGGTGGAATGTATATATTTTGTAAATAAAACTTGTGTAGGTAGGGTAATTTACTAAACATGAACATTTAGGGTAATAAAGTTTCCAATAGTGTATAAGAATAAAAAAATCCCGGATAAATACACTCCCCCCATGAGTATTTGCTAAAGAACCCCAATTAAAATGTAATGAAGCTAGCTACTGGCCCAAAAACCAGATAAAAAATAAGTGACCGACAATGTAGAAATCTCGATATTTTATTTCATTGAATGGGTCAAAGTCCAATATGAATGGGCGAAGGACCCATAGAAAGGAAAATTTGGTCCATTGACGGTACTCTTAGATTTTTGCTTTACCATCACAAGGTACTTAATAAGTTTACTAAGTTCTATTATTTGTATTTGAAAACTTGGCACATATTATCAGGCATATAATTGTTATATCAGCTTGAATTCTTTCATATATATTATCTTGGTAATGGACATTAAATGATAAAAGGTTTTTGAACATTTTTCTTTGGTCTCATTTCCCTGTTTATCAAAACAATTGTCACGTTACCTAATATCCTTTCTTCCAAGAAAAGAAAAAAAGTCTGTCTCATGGGTTCTTTAACTATTTGATGTTCGAACTTTACTGACTTTCTGATTCACGTCGCATTAAACTTATTATAAAAGTTATAGTGTTCCCTACCGGAGATGATTCATCAATTCCCAAAACTTGTAGCCGATTTACTGGAAATGCTTTGACTTGTAATTTTCAAAGTCTTGACCATAAAGTTTTAATTCCATTGCTATGGTAATTGAGTTAGATAAAAAGTTTATAAAACTTTTAGTCTTCAATGACTTATTCTCACAATTCCAATTAATCCAGATGTAGTTTAACATGAATATAGGTCAAACAATAAGAGCATTTGAATTTGAACGCTTAAGAGCATGGACTTCATAACTTGACTAAGATTCGACCCTATTTCTAGACATAGAATATTCAAGATTTATTTTTGATAGTTTCAAATAAGTTAAATACAATTAAAACCGAAAGTACAATATTTAATTAGAAATTAACGTTATGTGATGATGCAAACATTCTTAGACATAGATTTTTATCTTATTTTGTATAAAATTGGTCTAAAATGAGTTTATATGGAGAAAAATGGTCCATGAGGTCTATATAGTATATAGTTGACCCCAACTTAAATTGCGATATCATTATTATTGTTGTTATTGTTTGTACCATAAAAAAAAAAACTGATTAAAGGATCGAACCGTACTACAGTGGTATCACTTGACTCTCTTTTACCTGCCTGATCCATATTTCAACTAAGAGCCTGTTTGGAAAGCCACCTTGGAAATGGATTTGGATGTAATTAAGAGTAATTACACTGTTTGGCATGTTTGTTTGGCCAAGTAATTACTTGGTCAACATGGAATTGGGTGTAATTGGAGGGGTGTAACTACACTCTCCAATTCTCAAGGTGGAGGTGAGAATTGGTGGTAATTATACTGTGTAATTACAATGTTGCTTTTTAATTTCTTTCCTTTTTGTTTTTATTTTAGTTTATTTTTTTCATAACTTTTTATTTCTATTATTTTTAATTTTTTAATTTTATTTTTACTTTTTAATTTCTTTTAAAATTTTAAAATATATTTTCCTTTGTACATTATTTATCTTTTATTTCTCTATCTTTACTTCTTGTGATTCCATGTAATTGCTTATATTTTATTTTTTATTTATTTTATTATTTTATTTTTTGAAACTACACCTCCTATTATTAAAAATAATGAGTCATTAACAAACTTGACATACAATGAGTGATGCAATTAAAGTAAAATTTCATTATTGAATGTGGTTATAAACTTATCATGTTTCCTAATCTTAAGTTGCAATGAAACTTACTATTATTATGTTGGAATTTGACATATGTTAAACGATTTTATTTTTTTTGAATTTTGAAAATGTGTTTATTCATGGTTCTAATTTACTTGTTTTAGTAGTATTGGCTCACATTGCATGTTGTTCATTTTTTAGTTAGAATTGATAGATTAATTTTGTCAAACATTTAAATAATGTTATGACATTACATTTATAAATATTAATTTATTTTATCAAACATGAATTCCATGATGTTCTTACAAAAAGTATATTTTTAATTTTTTTGAGTATCTAAACTAAATTTTATTAATTTAAAAAATATATATAAATTATTTTTATAATATTAGTTATAAATATATGATTACTAATTAATGTATATTCACGAAAAAATATACATTTTAAATACCAAATATAATATCATTTATACTTAATTATATAATTTATAGGCATATATTTATTATATTAGCTTTTAAGTTTTGATAATTGCTTAATTTAAAATTTAATCTAACTGTGTAATTACACTGTACAACCAAACAATAAACTTGTAATTACACTATGACAAAACACAATTGTGTAATTACTAGCTAAACTATGTAATTACTGCCCTAGTAATTACACCAATTCCAATTACACGATGGCTTTCCAAACGTACTCTAAGAGATTATTCTTAATTAATACTCTCATTCCAATCCAATTCCAATTCCTATTCAAATTCAAACTCCAATCAATCTCTGCAAGCGAAGAGGTCATCTATCACTTTCAAAATATAATAAGTAATCATCAAATTCTCCAGCACAGAAAGAGATGTTTAACCAAACACTCCATTTAAATATTGTTTAGTTGCATGAAATAATAGTCCTCTTGATGTTGGATTAGACCTACGTACCTGAATAATCCAAGCTAGTCAATGACAAAACATTTATCAAATTCAAAGCTCTACTACAGACATATGATAAGGGACAAAACGAATTTACTCAAATAAAAAGCACAGTTTTGTTGTTAGTTTTCTCTTCTTGAATCTTATCCAGCCAAACAAAGCTCAATGTTGATCAATACTCCCTCCGGTCCACAATAAGCGACCAATTAAGCCTTTTATTTTGGTCCAAAATAAGTGTCCATTTATATAATAAAAAAATTAAATTTATTTTTCCAAAATTACCCTTATGTACGTATCCCCAAAAAGTCTTACTCATAAAAAATTATGCTTGCAAAATTTAATTAAGGTTAGTTTAGTCACACTAACTATTTTTGTCTAGAATTTAATATTTCCTTAATGGATGTGCCCAACTGCCCAAGGCAAATTGATCACTTATTATGGACCGGATGGAGTAACAAGATTACTAATACTTTCACCAATCTCCTTTTTATGGTTAGTATTATTGACTAATTTCATTATATGGGGTTCTTTTTTCTTTTCTTTTTTTCCTTGCTTTTTTGAAGTTCTTTATCCAACCTATTTTACTCGCTTTACTCCAAAACGTTGTAATGGTCATCTAATTTTTATGTGAAGTCTAATACCCGACGTATTTAGAAACTATATGAAAGTAGTAAAATCACTATTTATATAGTTAAAAATGTCTGATTTAAAATTATAAAAAGTTGTTAAATTCCTCAAATAATAATATAAAGGCATTTTTGTCCGGAGAAAGAGGAGTACTAAATTTTAAGTCAAATGATAATGTTTTTGTAGTACGAAAGTAGTATGCTTTGCTGCGAAATGTGAGTGCCTTGTTGCTAACAGGGTGGTTACGTTAAGGAAATGATCTGAATGTCTGATTTGTCATGAAGCTTTTGAAATTTTAGACTTGGATTTAACCATTTGCAAGTAAACTACTGAAACCCAGTCAATACAAACACAAAAATTAAGTCAATCCTATATATAATTCCTATGTTTTTCTATTGTACAATTACTGGTCAATCTTAAATTTGAAGAGAGAGCGAGAGAAAGACAAAGAGACTTGTTAAATTTTAGGGTAAATATTACGATGTGTAATTGAAAAACTTCTTAGATAAATATAGGATGCAAATAATATAATTGGAAAAGAGCCAAAACGGTCCCTGAACTATTTGCCAAGGGCTAAAGATACGTTCCAACACCTATATGTCCAAAAATTCCCCCAACGTTATCTTTTCGGCTCATTTCTACCCTCGGAGTTCAGGAGACACTGTGCTTTCATGGTCAAACTCCACAACCCATCCATGTTAGTTTTGCTGAAAACAGGCATGGCTGACTACAAATACCTCACTACTAATCTTCAGTTCAAAGCCCAAATTCAGTCTCCTGCAATAGGCCAGTTTGGTGGCATTGTGATAGTGTGGAAGAATGACCTCATTAAGCTAGATAATGTCTCTACTACTCCATAAGGAGTTCAGTCATGGTCTAGGTATATTCCCCTCCACACTTTTGCCTATTCTCTGCCATTTATGCTAGCAACTCGTTTAGTCATAGACTTAAACTTTGGGATAGCTTAGTAGACATTACTTCTATCTTTAAAGGCACTTGGTTGGTAGGAGGTGACTTAAATGAAGTCTTAAAAGCTAGAGACAAATTTGGTGGCAATAACACCAATACCAATAGAGCCAACTGCTTTTGGAATTGTATAAATCAGTGCAACTTAATAGACTTAGGCTTCAAAGGTAGTAAACACACATGGAGTAATAAGAAATATACTAACAGACACTGTCTAATCCTGAAAAGGCTGGAAGGTGCCTTGTCACTAGTGATTGGATAGATCTCTACCCCAATGATCCAACGGCCGAAATTCAATTCCCCGTCCCGTATATAAACCTTCCTCTCTTACCCCCACGCCCCTAAGCCAGACCCCCCCTCATCCTCGTCTCTTTCAGAGACTGAACCCAAACACCCCTCAGAACCCTAGCGCCGCCTCTCCATCCCCTCACCATAAACCCGGCGGCAACAATGCCGGTGACCACTAGATTAACACCTCTAGTGCACCACGACCCCGTGGACACGGATCTGTAAACCGTTGGTTTCAAATCTTCCCCCCATCGTCTCGATCTTCATTTGAAGATTCTAGCCAAACCTCAGCCTATGCCGATCCACCCCACATGCACATCAGTTACTCCCCTGACCTCCCTCGTGACCAAACCAAGCCTGGTTTGGTTCGAATCTAACCAGTAAGGTTCGAACCCCTAATCTGATCCCCAAAGAACTGATCTGAAGGCTTGCGCTTGGTAAAGAGAGGTAGATGATACTAAACTAAACCGCTTGACGTGCCCCGGTTTCAATTTCAGGGTAAATGGGATTTTATTGTTGGTGTGACTGAACCTCAGGGAGAGGCTGCCTACGTATCCTTTCGGAATCAAGTCAAACGTAGTTCAGGCCTCGATCAATGTTTTGTTTTGTTTGTTTTTGTTTATTTTTTTTCTTTCTTCTTTTTTTTTCTCTTTTTTTTTGTAACCGGCTCAAAGGCCTGTAGAGAGAGTTGATAGTGGGAACAAAACCTTCAGCATTTCAAATGTGTCAGGACCGCTGGGACGTCACTCAGACATAGTATCTTTTGACCGCGTCTGCATTTACTGCTGTTTCGGGATCATTTCCTTCAATGTCACCTAGGTACAATGCTCCTCTCGGCAATATTTTCCTGATGATGTATGGGCCTTTCCAATTTGGAGCAAATTTCCCTTTTGCTTCCTGGTGATGTGGCAGAATACGCCTCAGTACCAGCTGACCTACTTCGAAATTCCTGGGTCGGACTTTCTTGTTGTAAGCGCGGGCCATTCTTCGTTGGTACAACTGTCCGTGACAAACCGCGGCCATTCGTTTTTCATCAATCAAAGTCAACTGCTCCAATCGAGTCTTAACCCATTCGTTGTCCTCGATTTCTGCTTCAACAATGGTTCGAAGCGAAGGGATTTCTACTTCTGCTGGTATCACAGCCTCGGTCCCATAAACCAAAAGATAAGGAGTTGCTCCTACTGACGTGCGTACCGTAGTGCGATATCCCAACAATGCAAATGGTAACTGCTCATGCCACTGTCGGGAACTTTGGATCGTTTTCCTCAAAATCTTCTTGATGTTTTTGTTCGCCGCTTCTACAGCGCCATTGGCCTTTGGCCGATAAGGAGTAGAATTCCTATGCGTTATTTTCAATTGCTCGCATACATCTCCCATCAAGTGACTGTTCAAGTTGGCTACGTTATCTGTAATGATAGTCGCAGGAATACCGAAACTACAGATAAGATTTGAGTGTACAAAATCCACTACAGCTTTTTTAGTGACCGACTTGCCTTGAACCCACTTTGACAACTGCCCTTTGCTGTTCTCCCTCTACAACAATCAAAACCATCCCCCAGGGTCCTTCAGATTTGAAACTATGCGGTGCAGCCACCCTAAACTACCAAACATCATTTAATAATATTTCACTAGCTCAGCCACCCTCCCTCATGCTGTCACACCCCTTTTTTACAAACCTCACTAACCCTCTTAAAATAATAAAAGGATTTTGTAAAGCTTGAAAAGGATTTTCTAATTAGAACGTGACAAAATTGTGTTCAAAAGAAATAACTTAGAGTCCCCACCTGACATTGATTTCGGTGTGCCAGGTCACCGTCTTTTAAAAAAATATATTTTCCTTTTAAAATGTTTCAGACTCCAAAACTAAGTCTGCACCAGAGATTCGGGTAAGGGGGTTCATTTGACTCGGGGAGAAGGTGTTAGGCACTCCCCAAGTCCCGTAACTAGTACGGTTGCGTACTCGATCAAGTTGGCTTTCAAAATATTCAATTGAGGTAGAAAACACAGAAAAAGGAAAATAAACACACAAGAGGCTCGAGGTCGTCCCCACCTAAATAAAAGAAACTTAAAAGAAGAAAAATTAAAGTCCTAAATTATCCTACGCTACTTCTTCTACTATGTTCACCACGGCTTCCCATTACATTCAATTCGGGGCATACCCCTGAAATAAAATATATACAAATCCCTCGGGGCATTTCCCGGATAAACTTAACTACGGGAACGACCTCTCGCCTCAAAACTACAAAATCCTAAGGTTTGCCTACCCAAGTGTTGTCGGCCTAAGCATACTACTAGCAGACAAATAGAAATAAGAAGGTAAAAATGTGACAAGGAGTACAGCACATACAAATTGCATTTTTTAATCTCGAGTTCCCAACCCTACTATTATATGCAGTACTTTTAATTCATGTCACTAATGTCATTTAACTTAATTACTTTAACTAACCCAGCAGCCAATCATTCAAACTCCAAACAAAGCTCAATTCTATGTATTAAGAGGACAATTTCATACTCGGCATGAATTTCATCATCACAAACAAACTGAACAAACTTCCAAAATATATTGAACAAACTGATGAGATAGAGGAAAAGAATAGACCTTCAGGCGAGCAAAATTTCTCTTAATAGTAGATTGATGAACTGGAATTCAACACGAGGACCAAACTAGGAACAAAATAAGCAAACCGAACCTCGAACAGATCTCGACGACGGCCAGTTGTATACTGCCATAAGTATCTCCATCTACGAGAGAACTACATAGCCATGGGATCATGTTCAGGCCAAACACGAGAGGTACAATACTGTTAATCTGCCATTTCTTCTTAGTTAGGTGGCGGAGATGGAGTTTCGAAGGGGTGGCGCGGTCATGGGAGGTCCTGAGGTGGGCGACTGTAATGGTTCTGCTGCTGGAGTGTTCAGGGGATGGAGTGACTGGTCGTTCGGAGGAGGGCAACGGCTGCATGGCTGGTTGGCGGCGTGAGAGATCCGACGACGGGGGGTGGACTGGCGTCTGGTTTCTTTTTTAGTTCAAGACTAGGAATTGAAAACTTGGATTAGGGTTTCTATAATTGAGTATTTTATATGAAGGTGGGAAAGGATGATGGTCATTGGATTAGAAGGAAATAGATGGCTAGGATTAAATCTTGCACATAAATGGGCTAATGGGTTGGGAAGAATGGGCTAAGAATAATTGCATTTAAGTTAAAAGAAATGGACTCACACCTTTGGGCCTACAAAGTTTCTTGTTGGACAAAGACAAACTCAAAAATCCTACCAAAATATTAATTAAACTTAGTTAAGTAAATAAACAAAATTTTAAAATGAAACTACTTTTTTGTATTTTTAAATGTTATAACAATAAAGTAAAAAGTAAAGAAAATAGGCTAAAGTCATGATAAAATTAAGATACCATGAATAAAAATATACTAATTGATCTTAAACTAAAGATAAAAATATAGAAAAGCGATAAACACGATAAATAAAACTATTTTATGTTTTTTTATGTCTTAGGACTAAAAGTAAAAAGATTAAAATTATATTAAAATAAAGTCAAGTAAATATTTTAAAAATATTAAAATACTAAAACTAACTTTAAAATTTGCGCAGGTCAAAAATTACATGCTTACAGCTGCCCCTCTTTGCTTGGAAACACGAAGAGTTTTCGGAGCAAAGAACAATAAGCAACGTAATTGATTTATGACCCGACGCTTATTCAAAAGAAAATAAAGGTGGCTAAAAAGATTGTGACCGAGCCCTGGTATCTGAGCTGCCTACATATCCTTGACTATAAAGGAATCAGGTCACGTGTAGTTCAGAAGTGAGAAGGATGATGGAGTACCGAGGTGGAGAGTCGAGTGAAGTGTCGTCGAGGTTCTGGTCCGTGGTTCCTGCCATTACATCAAAAATAAAAGGAAAAATTACAGCAAAGTGAAAGAAAAATACAAGATCCTATCTACTTCTTGTATTGAATCTTCCTTGAATCTTTATTTGATATTCAACATGAGACTGAAAAGTGGACCCTGTTCTTCAGGCGGGCTCCTGATGCTTCTTAAATTTGTGAATTGAAGTAAGTCTAAAATGAATTCCCTTGTTCTCTAGGTGGGCGCCTGATTACCAACAACTTGAATTGTATTCCCTCGTTATCCAAGTGGGTGCCTGATTACCAACAACTTGAATTGTATTCCCTCATTATCCAGGTGGGCGCCTGATTACCAAAACTAGAAACTGTATTCCCTCGTTATCCAGGTGGGCGCCTGATATTGTAACAAAACAGACAAAACAAAAGAAATTTTTCTGCCCCAGTTTGGGATTTGGGCATATTTGTGAGTGCTAATCGGATCATGTTACCTATAGAGCTCTAAGAATTCAAAAGCTAAATTCCATTATCTTGGTGGGTCCTGAGAATTTTAAAACTAAATCCCATTATCTAGGAGGGTCCTGAAAATTTAAAAACTAAATCCCATTATCAAGGAGAGCCCTAAAAATTTTAAATTAAGTCCCATTATCCAGGAGGGTCCTGAAAATTTTAAATTAAATCCCATTATCCAGGAGGGTCCTGAGAATTTAAAACTAAATCCCATTATCCAGGAGGGCCCTGAAAACTTTAAGTTAAATTTCATTATCCAGGAGGGTTCTAAGAATTTAAAACTAAATCCCATTATCCAGGATGGTCCTAAAAATTTAAAAACTCAATCCCATTATCCAGGAGGATCCTGAAAATTTTAAATTAAATCACATTATCCAAGAGGGTCCTGAGAATTTAAAACAAAATTCCATTATCCAGGAGGGTCCTGAAAATTTAAAAACTAAATCCCATTATCCAGGAGAGCCCTGAAAATTTAAATTAAATCCCATTATCCAGGAGGGTCCTGAAAATTTTAAATTAAATATCATTATCCAGGAGGGTCCTGAGAATTTAAAACTAAATCCCATTATTCAAGAGGTTCCTAAAATTTAAAAACTAAATCTCATTATCCAGGAGGGTCCTGAAAATTTTAAATTAAATCCCATTATCCAGGAGAGTTCTGAAAATTTAAAACTAAATACCATTATCCAGGAGGGTCCTGAAAATTTAAAAACTAAATCCCATTATCTAGGAGGGCCCTGAAAATTTTAAATTAAATCCCATTATCTAGGAGGGTCCTCATAATTTTAAATTAATTCCCAATATCTAGGAGGGTCCAGAAAATTTAAAAACTAAATCCCATTATCCAGGAGGGTCCTGAAAATTTAAAATTAAATCCCAATATCTAGGAGGGTCCTGAAAATTTTAAATTAAATCTCATTATCCAGGAGGGTCCTGAGAATTTAAAAACTAAATTCCATTATCTAGGAGAGTCCTGAAAATTTTAAATTAAATCCCATTATCCAGGAGGGTTCTGAGAATTTAAAAACTAAATCTCATTATCTAGGAGGGTCCTGAGAATTTAAAACTAAATCTCATTATCCTGGAGGGTCCTGAAATTTTAAAAACTAAATCTCATTATCCAGGAGTGTCCTGAAAATTTAAAATTAAATCCCATTATTCAGGAGAGTCCTGAAAATTTTAAATTAAATCCCATTATCCAGGAGGGTCCTGAGAATTTAAAACTAAATCCCATTATCGAGGAGGGTCCTGAAAATTTAAAAACTAAATCCCATTATCCTGGAAGGTTTTGAAAATTTAAAAACTAAATACCATTATCCAGGAGGGTCCTGAAAATTTAAAATTAAATACCATTATCCAGGAGGGTCCTGAGAATTTAAAAACTAAATCCCATTATCCAGGAGGGTCCTGAGATTTTAAAACTAAATCCCATTATCTAGGAGGGTCCTGAAAATTAAAAAAACTAAATCTCATTATCCAGGAGGGTCCTGAAAATTTTAAATTAAATCCCATTATCTAGGATGGTCCTGAGAATTTAAATACTAAATCTCATTATCAAGGAGGGTTCTGAGAATTTAAAACTAAATCCCATTATTCTGGAGGGTCCTGGAAATTTAAAAACTCAATCCCATTATCTTGGAGGGTCCTGAAAAATTTAAATTAAATCCCGTTATCCAGGAGGGTCCTGAGAATTTAAAACTAAATCCCATTATCCAGGAAGGTTCTGAAAATTTAAAAACTAAATCCCATTATCCAGGAGGGTCCAGAAAATTTAAAAACTAAATCCCATTATCCAAGAGGGTCCTGAAAATTTTAAATTAAATCTCATTATCTAGGAGGGTCCTTAGAATTTAAAACTAAATCCCATTATCCAAGAGGGTCCTAAAAATTTAAAAACTAAATCCCATTATCCAGGAGGGTCATGAAAATTTAAAATTAAATAACATTATCCAGGAGGTTCCTGAGAATTTAAAAACTAAATCCCATTATCCAGGAGGGTCCTGAGAATTTAAAACTAAATCTCATTATTCAGGAGGGTCCTGAAAATTTTAAATTAAATCTCATTATCAAGGAGGGTCCTGAGAATTTTAAATTAAATCCCATTATCTAGGAGGGTCCTGAAAATTTAAAAACTAAATCCCATTATCCAGGAGGGTCCTGAAAATTTTAAACTAAATCCCAATATCCAGGAGTGTCATGAGAATTTAAAACTAAATCCCATTATCCTGGAGGGTCCTGAAAATTTAAAAACTAAATCCCATTATCTAGGAGAGTCCTGAAAATTTGAAATTAAATCCCATTATCCAGGAGGGTCCTGAGAATTTAAAAACTAAATCTCATTATCTAGGAGGGTCCTTAGAATTTAAAACTAAATCCCATTATCCAGGAGGGTCCTGAAAATTTAAAAACTAAATCCCATTATTAAGGAGGGTCCTGAAAATTTAAAATTAAATCCCATTATCCAGGAGGGTCCTGAAAATTTTTAATTAAATTCCATTATCTAGAAGGGTCCTGAAAATTTAAAAACTAAATATCATTATCCAGGAGGGTCCTGAGAATTTAAAACTAAATCCCATTATCCAGGAGGGCCCTGAAAACTTTAAATTAAATCTCATTATCCAGGAGGGTCCTGAGAATTTAAAACTAAATCCCATTATCCAGGAGGGTGCTGAGAATTTAAAACTAAATCCCAATATCCAGGAGGGTCCTGAAAATTTAAAAACTAAATCCCATTATCTATGAGTGTCCTGAAAATTTAAAATTAAATCCCATTATCCAGGAGGGTCCTAAGAATTTAAAACTAAATGTCATTATCGAGGAGGGTCCTGAAAATTTAAAAACTAAATCCCATTATCCTGGAAGGTTTTGAAAATTTAAAAACTAAATACCATTATCCAGGAGGGTCCTGAAAATTTAAAATTAAATACCATTATCCAGGAGGGTCCTGAGAATTTAAAAACTAAATCCCATTATCCAGGAGGGTCCTGAGAATTTAAAACTAAATTCCATTATCCAGGAGGGACCTGAAAATTTAAAAACTAAATTCCATTATCCAGGAGGGTCCTGAAAATTTTAAATTAAATCCCATTATCTAGGATGGTCCTGAGAATTTAAATACTAAATCTCATCATCAAGGAGGGTTCTGAGAATTTAAAACTAAATCCCATTATTCTGGAGGGTCCTGGAAATTTAAAAACTCAATGCCATTATCTTGAAGGGTCCTGAAAAGTTTAAATTAAATCTCGTTATCCAGGAGGGTCCTGAGAATTTAAAACTAAATCCCATTATCCAGGAAGGTTCTAAAAATTTAAAAACTAAATCCCATTATCCAGGAGGGTTCAGAAAATTTAAAAACTAAATCCCATTATCCAGGAGGGTCCTAAAAATTTTAAATTAAATCCCATTATCTAGGAGGGTCCTTAGAATTTAAAACTAAATCCCATTATCCAAGAGGGTCCTAAAAATTTAAAAATTATATCCCATTATCTAGGAGGGTTATGAAAATTTAAAATAAAATGACATTATCCAAGAGAGTCCTGAGAATTTAAAAACTAAATCCCATTATCCAGGAGGGTCCTGAGAATTTAAAACTAAATCTCATTATCCAGGAGGGTCCTGAAAATTTTAAATTAAATTCCATTATCAAGGAGGGTCCTGAGAATTTTAAATTAAATCCCATTATCCAGGAGGGTCTTGAAAATTTAAAAACTAAATCCCATTATCCAGGAGGGTCCTGAAAATTTTAAACTAAATCCCATTATCCAGGAGGGTCCTGAGAATTTAAAACTAAATCCCATTATCCTGGATGGTCCAGAAAATTTAAAAACTAAATCCCATTATCTAGGAGAGTCCTGAAAATTTGAAATTAAATCTCATTATCCAGGAGGGTCCTGAGAATTTAAAAACTAAATCCCATTATCCAGGAGGGTCCTTAGAATTTAAAACTAAATCCCATTATCCAGGAGGGTCCTGAAAATTTAAAAACTAAATCCCATTATCAAGGAGGGTCCTGAAAATTTAAAATTAAATCTCATTATCCAGGAGGGTCCTGAAAATTTTAAATTAAATTCCATTATCCAGAAGGGTCCTGAAAATTTAAAAACTAAATATCATTATCTAGGAGGGTCCTGAGAATTTAAAACTAAATCCCATTATCCAGGAGGGCCCTGAAAACTTTAAATTAAATCTCATTATCCAAGAGGGTCCTGAGAATTTAAAACTAAATCCCATTATCCAGGAGGGTGCTGAGAATTTAAAACTAAATCCCAATATCCAGGAGGGTCCTGAAAATTTATAAACTAAATCCCATTATCTATGAAGGTCCTGAAAATTTAAAACTAAATCCCATTATCCAGGAGGGTCCTGAAAATTTAAAAACTCAATCCCATTATCTAAGAGGATCCTGAAAATTTTAAATTAAATCCCATTATCTATGAGGGTCCTGAGAATTTAAAACTAAATCTCATTATCCAGGAGAGTCCTGAAAATTTAAAACTAAATCCCATTATCCAGGAGGGTCCTGAAAATTTAAAAACTCAATCCCATTATCTAAGAGGATCCTGAAAATTTTAAATTAAATCCCATTATCTATGAGGGTCCTGAGAATTTAAAACTAAATCTCATTATCCAGGAGAGTCCTGAAAATTTAAAACTAAATCCCATTATCCAGGAGGGTCCTTAAAATTTAAAAACTAAATCTCATTATCAAGGAAGGTCCTGAAAATTTTAAATTAAATCCCATTATCCAGGAAGGTCCTGAAAATTTGAAAATTAAATCTCATTATCCAGGAGGGTCCAAAGAATTAGAAACTAAATCCCATTATCCAAGAGGGTGCTGAAAATTTTAAACTAAATCCCATTATCTAGGAGGGTCCAGAAAATTTAAAAACTCAATCCCATTATCTAAGAGGGTCCTGAAAATTTTAAATTAAATCACATTATCTATGAGGGTCCTGAGAATTTAAAACTAAATCTCATTAACCAGGAGGGTCATGAAAATTTAAAAACTAAATCCTATTATCCAGGAGGGTCCTTAAAATTTAAAAACTAAATCTCATTAACAAGGAAGGTCCTGAAAATTTTAAATTAAATCCCATTATCCAGGAAGGTCCTGAAAATTTGAAAATTAAATCTCATTATCCAGAAGGGTCCAAAGAATTAGAAACTAAATCCCATTATCAAGGAGGGTGCTGAAAATTTAAAAACTAAATCCCATTATCCAGGACGGTCCTGAAAATTTTAAATTAAATCCCACTATCCAGGAGGGTCCTGAGAATTTAAAACTAAATCCCATTATCCAGGAGGGTCTAGAGAATTTTTAAAACTAAATCCCATTATCCAGGAGGGTCCTGGTAATTTTAAATTAAATCTCATTATCTAGGAGGGTCCTGAAAATTTAAAAACTAAATCCCATTATCTAGGAGGATCTTGAGAATTTAAAACTAAATCTCATTATCCAGGAGGGTCCTGAAAATTTTAAATTAAATCCCATTATCCAGGAGGGTTCTGAAAATTTAAAAACTAAATCCCATTATCTAGGTGGGTCCTAAAAATTTAAAAACTAAATCCCATTATCCAGGAAGGTCCTGAAAATTTAAATTAAATCCCATTATCAAGGAGGGTTCTGAGAATTTAAAACTAAATTTCATTATCCAGGAGGGTCCTGAAAATTTAAAAACTAAATACCATTATCCAGGAGGGTCCTGAATATTTTAAATTAAATCACATTATCCAAGAGGGTCCTGAGAATTTAAAAATAAATCCCATTATCCTGTAGGGTCCTGAAAAATCAAAAACTAAATCCCATTATCTAGGAGAGTCCTGAAAATTTGAAATTAAATCCCATTATCCAGGAGGGTCCTGAGAATTTAAAAACTATATCCCATTATACGGGAGGGTCCTGAGAATTAAAAACTAAATTCCATTATCTAGGAGGGTCCTGAAAATTAAAAAAACTAAATCTCATTATCCAGGAGGGTCCTGAAAATTTTAAATTAAATCCCATTATCTAGGATGGTCCTGAGAATTTAAATACTAAATCTCATTATCAAGGAGGGTTCTGAGAATTTAAAACTAAATCCCATTATCCTGGAGGGTCCTGAAAATTTAAAAACTCAATCCCATTATCTAGGAGGGTCCTGAAAATTTTAAACTAAATCCCATTATTCAGGAGGTTCCTGAGAATTTAAAACTAAATCCCATTATCCAGGAGGGTCCTGAAAATTTAAAAACTAAATCCCATTATCCAGGAGGGTCCAGAAAATTTAAAAACTAAATCCCAATATCCAGGAGGGTCCTGAAAATTTTAAATTAAATCCCATTATCTAAGAGGGTCCTTAGAATTTAAAACTAAATCCCATTATCCAAGAGAATCCTAAAAATTTAAAAACTAAATCCCTTTATCCAGGAGGGTCGTGAAAATTTTAAATTAAATCCCATTATCCTGGAGGGTCCTGAGAATTTAAAACTAAATCTCATTATTCTGGAGGGTCCTGAAAATTTAAAAAGTAAATCCCATTATCCAGGAGGGTCCTGAATATGTGAAATTAAATCCCATTATCCAGGAGGGTCCTGAGAATTTAAAAACTAAATCCCATTATCCAGAAGGGTCCTGAGATTTTAAAACTAAATCCCATTATCCAGGAGGGTTCTGAAAATTTAAAAACTAAATCCCATTATCCAAGAGGGTCCTGAAAATTTAAAATTAAATCCAATTATCCAGGAGGGTCTTGAAAATTTTAAATAAAATCCCATTATCCAGGAGGGTCGTGAAAATTTAAAACTAAATGTCATTATCCAGGAGGGTCCTGAAAACTTTAAATTAAATCTCATTATCTAGGAGGGTCATGAGAATTTAAAACTAAATCTCATTATTCAGGAGGGTGCTGAGAATTTAAAACTAAATCGCCATATCCAGGAGGGTCCTGAAAATTTAAAAACTAAATCCCATTATCCAGGAGGGTCCTGAAAATTTAAAAACTAAATCCCATTATCCAGGAGGGTCCTGAAAATTTTAAATTAAATTCCATTATCCAGGAAGGTTCAGAAAATTTAAAAACTAAATCTCATTATTTATGAGGGTCCTGAAAATTTTAAATTAAATTCCATTATCCAGGAGGGTCCTTAGAATTTAAAACTAAATTCTATTATCCAAGAGGATCCTAAATGTTTAAAAACAAAATCCCATTATCCAGGAGGGTCCTGAGAATTTAAAACTAAATCCCATTATCCAGGAGGGTCCTGAAAATTCAAAAAATAAATCCCATTATCTAGGAGGGTCCAGAAAATTTAAAAACTAAATCTCATTATCCAAGAGGGTCCTGAAAATTTTAAATTAAATCCCATTATCCAGGAGGGTCCTGAGAATTTAAAACTAAATCCCATTATTCTGGAGGATCCTGAAAATTTAAAAACTAAATCCCATTATCCAAGAGGGTCCTGAAAATTTGAAATTAAATCTCATTATCCAGGAGGGTCCTGAGAATTTAAAAACTAAATCCCATTATCCAGGAGGGTCCTGAGAATTTAAAACTAAATCCCATTATCCAGGAGGGTTCTGAAAATTTAAAAACTAAATCCCATTATCCAGGTGGGTCCTGAAAATTTAAAATTTAATCCCATTATCCAGGAGAGTCTTGAAAATTTTAAATTAAATCCCATTATCCAGGAGGGTCGTGAGAATTTAAAACTAAATCTCATTATCCAGGAGGGCCCTGAAAACTTTAAATTAAATCTCATTATCTAGGAGGGTCCTGAGAATTTAAAACTAAATCCCATTATCCAGGAGGGTGCTGAGAATTTAAAACTAAATCCCAATATCGAGGAGGGTCCTGAAAATTTAAAAACTAAATCCCATTATCCAGGAGGGTTCAGAAAATTTAAAAACTAAATCCCATTATCTAGGAGGGTCCTGAAAATTTTAAATTAAATTCCATTATCCAGGAGGGTCCTTAGAATTTAGAACTAAATTCTATTATCCAAGAGGGTCCTAAATGTTTAAAAACAAAATCCCATTATCCAGGAGGGTCCTGAGAATTTAAAACTAAATCCCATTATCCAGGAGGGTCCTGAAAATTCAAAAAATAAATCCCATTATCTAGGAGGGTCCAGAAAATTTAAAAACTAAATCTCTTTATCCAGGAGGGTCCTGAAAATTTTAAATTAAATCACATTATCCAGGAGGGTCCTTAGAATTTAAAACTTAATCCCATTATCCAAGAGGGTCTTAAAAATTTAAAAACTAAATCTCATTATCCATGAGGGTTCTGAAAATTTTAAATTAAATCTCATTATCCAGGAGGTTTCTGAAAATTCAAAAACTAAATCCCATTATCTAGGAGGGTCCTAAAAATTTAAAAACTAAATCCCATTATCCAGGAGGGTCCTAAAATATTTAAAATAAAATCCTTTTATCCAGGAGGGTCCTGAGAATTTAAAACTAAATCTCATTATCCAGGAGGGTCTTGAAAATTTAAAAACTAAATCCCATTATTGAGGAGGATCCTGAAAATTTTAAATTAAATCCCATTATCAAGCAGGGTCCTGAAAATTTAAAACTAAATCCCATTATCCAGGAGGCTCCTGAAAATTTAAAAACTAAATCTCATTATCCAGGAGGGTCCTGAGAATTTTAAAAACTAAATCCCATTACCCAAGAGGGTCTTGAAAATTTTAAATTAAATCCCATTATCGAGGAGAGTCCTGAGAATTTAAAAACTAAATCTCATTATCCAGGAAGGTCCTGAGAATTTTAAAAACAAAATCCCGTTATCCAGGAGGGTCCTGAGAATTTAAAAACGAAATCTCATTATCTAGGAGGGTCCTGAAAATTCAAAAACTAAATCCCATTATCTAGGAGGATCCTGAAAATTTAAAACTAAATACCATTATCCAGGAGGGTCTTGACAATTTAAAAAACTAAATCCCACTACCCAGGAGAGTCTTGAAAATTTTAAATTAAATCCCATTATCCAGGAGGGTTCTGAAAATTCAAAAACTAACTCTCATTATCCAGGAAGGTCCTGAAAATTTAAAAACTAAATCCCATTATCTAGGAGGGTCCTTAAAATTTAAAAACTAAATCCCATTATCCAGGAGGGTCCTGAAAATTTTAAATTAAATCCCATTATCCAGGAAGGTTCAGAAAATTTAAAAACTAAATCCCATTATCTAGGAGGGTCCTGAAAATTTTAAATTAAATTCCATTATCCAGGAGGGTCCTTAGAATTTAAAACTAAATCCTATTATCCAAGAGGGTCCTAAATGTTTAAAAACAAAATCCCATTATCCAGGAGGGTCCTGAGAATTTAAAACTAAATCCCATGATCCAGGAGGGTGTTGAGAATTTAAAACTAAATCCCAATATCCAAGACTCCTAAAAATTTAAAAACTAAATCCCATTATACAGGAGGGTCCTGATAATTTTAAATTAAATCTCATTATCCATGAGGGTCCTGAGAATTTAAAACTAAATCCCGTTATCAAGGAGGGTCCTGAAAATTTAAAAACTAAATCCCATTACCCAGGAGGGTCTTGAAAATTTTAAATTAAATCTCATTATCTAAGAGGGTCCTGAGAATTTAAAAACTAAATCTTATTATCCTGGAGGGTCCTGAAAATTTAAAAACTAAATCCCATTATCCAGGAGGGTCTTGAGAATTTTAAAAACTAAATCCCATTATCCTGGAGGGTCCTGAAAATTTAAAATTAAATCATATTATCCAAGAGGGTCTTGAGAATTCAAAAACTAAATCTCATTATCTAGGAGGGTCATGAGAATTTTATAAACTAAATTCTATTATTCAGGAGGGTCCTAAAAATTTTAAAAACTAAATCCCAATATCCAGGAGGTTCCTGAAAATTTTAAATTAAATCCCATTAACCAGGAGGGTCCTGAGAATTTAAAACTAAATCTCATTATTCATGAGGGTCCTGAGAATTTAAAACTAAATCCCATTATCCAGGAGGGTTCTGAAAATTTAAAAACTAAATCCCATTATCCAGGAGGGTCCTGAGAATTTTAAAAACTAAATCACATTATCTAGGAGGATCCTGAACATTTTAAATTAAATCCCATTATCTAGGAGGGTCCTGAAAATTTAAAAACTAAATCTCATTATCTAGGAGGGTCCTGAGAATTTAAAACTAAATTCCATTATCCAGGAGGGCCTTTAAAATTTAAAACTAAATACCATTATCCAAGAGGGTCCTAAAAATTTAAAAACTAAATCTCATTATCCAGGAGGGTCCTGAAAATTTTAAATTAAATCTCATTATTCAGGAGGGTTCTGAAAATTCAAAAACTAAATCTCATTATCTAGGAGGGTCCTGAAAATTTACACACTAAATCCCATTATCCAGGAGGGTCCTGAAAATTTTGAATTAATTCCCATTATCCAGGAGGGTTCTGAGATTTTAAAACTAAATCCCATTATCCAGGAGGGTCCTGAAAATTTTAAATTAAATTCCATTATCCAGAAGGGTCCTGAAAATTTAAAAACTAAATATCATTATCCAGGAGGGTCCTGAAAATTTAAAAACTAAATCCCATTATCCAGGAGGGTCCTAAATTTTTTAAATTAAATCCCATTATCCAGGAGAGTCCTTAGAATTTAAAATTAAATCCCATTTTCCAGGAGGGTCCTGGAAATTTAAAAACTAAATCCCATTATCCAAGAGGGTCCTGAAAATTTTAAAAACTAAATCCCATTACCTAGGAGAGTCTTGAAAATTTTAAATTAAATCCCATTATCTTGGAGGGTCCTGAGAATTTTAAAACTAAATCTCATTATCCTGGAGGGTCCTGAGAATTTTAATAACTAAATCCCATTATTCAGGAGGTTCCTGAGAATTTTAAAAATCCCATTATCCAGGAGGGTCTTGAAAATTTTAAATTAAATCCCATTATCCAGGAGGGTCCTAAGAATTTAAAAACTAAATCCCATTATCTAGGAGGGTCCTGAGAATTTAAAACTAAATCCCATTATCCAGGAGGGTCCTGAAAATTTAAAAACTAAATCCTATTATCAAGGAGGGTCCTGAAAATTTTAAATTAAATCCCATTATCCAGGAGGGTCCTGAGAATTTAAAACTAAATCTCATTATCTAGGAGGGTCATGAAAATTTAAAAACTAAATCCCATTATCTAGGAGGGTCCTGAAAATTTAAAAACTAAATCCCATTATTCAGGAGGGTCCTAAAAATTTTAAATTAAATCCCATTATCCAAGAGAGTCCTGAAAATTTAAAAACTAAATCCCATTATTCAATAGGGTCCTAATAATTTTAAAAACTAAATTCCATTATCTAGGAGGGTCCTAAAAATTTTAAATTAAATCTCATTATCCAGGAGGGTCTTGAGAATTTAAAACTAAATCCCATTATCCAGGAGGGTCCTAAAAATTTAAAAATTAAATCCCATTATCCAAGAGGGTCTTGAAAATTTTAAATTAAATCCCATTATCCAGGAGGGTCCTGAGAATTTAAAAATAAATCCCATTATCCTGTAGGGTCCTGAAAAATCAAAAACTAAATCCCATTATCTAGGAGAGTCCTGAAAATTTGAAATTAAATCCCATTATCCAGGAGGGTCCTGAGAATTTAAAAACTAAATCCCATTATACGGGAGGGTCCTGAGAATTTAAAACTAAATTCCATTATCTATGAGGGTCCTGAGAATTTTAAAAACTAAATCCCATTGTCCATGAGGGTTTTGAAAATTTTAAATTAAATCCCATTATCCAGGAGGGTCCTGAAAATTTTAAATTATATCCCATTATCCAGGAGGGTCCTGAAAATTTTAAATTATATCCCATTATCCAGGAGGGTCCTGAGAACTGAGAACGAACTTACATGAGCCATGCTCTCATCTTTGAGGATTCTGAATAGAATTTCTTGCTCCCTGAACCATGCTTTTCCATGGGAGGTCCCTGTGGATTTAAAAATTTTCTTGCCCCTGTTTCAGACAAATAAAATCTTGTTAGTTTGAAAACGTGGTGGTTAGTTTGTGGCATCCTTACTGAGTGTCTGCTTCCGCCACTGCCATGCTTCATTCTGATTAGTTGCTTCGGGCTAGCAAGAAGTTGTTTGACCTTTTGATTAGAACTGGACCACAAAACCTCTGCATGACCTGAATCTCTCACACTCACTTGTTGCATTGTGTTTTCATTTTGAAAGTTGTTGAATCCTTGTATTTCTTCAAAATTCATGATTCACTTGATTGCCTGAACCTCAAGTCAATTGTGATGTGCCTGGCTGAACTCCGCTTTGTGCAATTTAGAAGCTGGTAGTAGGCTTTGAAATCCTTTCTTGCTTGTTCAACAAGGGTTGACTCAAAAGAGACCCATAAAGATAGACTCAAAGAGCAAAGTGAAATGATTTTTGACAAAAGGAACAAAGGAAAATTTTGAGCACAGATGACTATATGAAGAAGAATGAGAAAAGAAGACTTATCTGAGGGAAGCAGCCAGCTCCAATGATCATGACATGCATTTCGGATTGATCAACCTAATCCGTCCAGCCAATCATATTTTCAGTTCATGTCCTGTCTTCATACTTTAAAACCAGGCTTTTACTGATCCAATTTCTCTGTAAAGTCATGAGCCTCATTCGACTTGTAGCGTCCCGAAGGGTTTTCACCTACAAGCCTCTCTTATTTGTTCATCTCTCAACTCACCATCGCCTTATGGTGCCTGCGAGGGTTTTCACCAATAAGACTCTCTCATTTTAAATTTTCTCTCAGCTCACCATCGCCTTACGGTGCCCGTGAGGGTTTTCACCAATAAGACTCTCTCATTTTAAATTTTCTCTCTTGCGCCCGTGAAAAAAGTGTTACCCATGATGTAAATCATACCTCTATATCGCTTGACCTGGCATCCTCAAAGATTGATCGGAAGGTCTTTCTTTGGACCGTAATGTAGGATTTTGGACAGGGTTAGAAAGAAAGGGTGTCATGAAGGCTCAAACTAACTTAAGATGAGAAGGGGTCAAAATTACAACTTTTGGAATCAGATCTTTTCAAAACCAAAACTTCTGCCCCAGTTTCTTTGGGTCCGGAGAGTTTTAATTTTTATTTTGATGGGACCGAACCGTGAGGCTGCCTACGTATCCTTAAAAGGAATCAGGTCGAACGGAGTTAAAAAAGAAAGTTGTTTGTTTTTGTTTCCCTTTTTCTTTTCTTTTTTTTTTGTTTTTCTTCTTTCCTTTTTTCTTTTCTTTTCCTCCTTTTCTTCCTATTCTTTTTCTTTTCTTTTTCCTTTTTTTTCATTTTTCTTATTTTCACTCATTCATCATCATTTTTTTTCATTCTCTACTTCTACTACTGATTCCAAAAGAGGGGTATGAAAGAAAATAAATAAAGTTCAAAAAGGGTAACAAAAGATGAAAGTGTCTGGGTAGCGGAACAAAATGACTTCGTCATTTCAACTTTGATATGCCAAGTACAAAATACAACTGAAGGTAAGCAAAAATATTATACATAGTACCTCTTAACTGCATCAGAATTGATAGCCATATCTACACATTTACCTTCTATATCTGTTAAATACAAAGAGCCATTGGGCAACACTCTTGTCACAATGAATGGCCCCTGCCAGTTTGGGACGAACTTGCCTTTGGCTTCCACCTGACAAGGTAGGATACGTTTCAATACCGACTGGCCCACTTCGAATTTCCGAGGACGTACCTTTTTGTTGTATGCTCTTGCCATTCTTTTCTAATACAATTGACCATGACATACTGCAGCCATTTGTTTCTCGTCAATCAAACTCAACTGCTCGAGCCAGGTTTTGACCCATTCATCATCATCAATTTTGGCTTCCGCGACGATCTGAAGGGATGAAATCTCAACTTCTGCAGGTATAACTGCCTCAGTTCCATATACCAGTGAATAAGGAGTTGCACCTACTGAAGTGCGGACAGTAGTGCGATAACCCAGTAAGGCAAAAGGCAACTTTTCATGCCATTGTCTAGAACCTTGCACCATCTTACGAAGTATCTTTTTAATGTTCTTGTTAGCAGCCTCAACAACTCCATTTGCCTTGGGGCGATACGGGGTGGAGTTCCGATGCATGATCTTAAACTGTTCGCATACCTCTTTCATCAAATGACTATTGAGATTATCAACATTGTCTGTGATGATCACCTTGGGAATTCCGAACCGACAAATGATATTTGAATGAACAAAATCCACCACTACCTTCTTGGTCACAGACTTGAAAGTTACAACTTCGACCCACTTGGTAAAGTAATCCATGGCCACCAGAATAAACCTATGCCCGTTTGACACTGCCGGCTCAATTGGTCCAATAACATCCATGCCCCAAGCAACAAAGGCCAAGGTGCAGACATTGTGTGTAACTCAGATGGGGGAGAATGAATCAAATCACCATGTACCTGGCATTGATGACACTTGTGAACAAAACTGATACAATCCCGTTCCATGGTGAGCCAATAATAACCTACTCGAAGTATCTTCTTTGCCAAGACATACCCGTTCATATGCGGCCCACAAACTCCAGAATGCACTTCGGCCATGATAGTTGAAGCTTATTTAGCATCTATGCACCTCAGTAGTCCTAAATCCGGAGTCCTCTTGTACAAGATTCCTCCACTCAAGAAAAATCCACTAGCCAAACGTCGAATGGTTCTCTTTTGGTCACTTGTAGCATGTACTGGATATAACCCCGACCTGATGTATTCCTTTGATATCGTGGAACCAAGGTTCGCCATCGATTTCCTCTTCCACCACGTTACAGTAAGCATGTTGATCATGAACTTGGATATGCACGGGGTCGACATAAGCCTTGTCCGGATGATGTAACATTGACGCCAGAGTATCCAAGGCATCAGCAATCTCATTATGAATCCTAAGAAATGTCTAAATTCAACCGACCTGAATTGTTGACAAAGATCATGCAGGCACTGTCGGTACGGTATGAGCTTCAAATCTCGAGTCTCCCATTCTCCTTGAATATGGTGAACCAACAAATCTGAATCTTCCAGAACAAGTATTTCCTGGACTCCCAGTTCTATAGCTAACCTCAAACCCAGAATGCATGCTTCGTGCTCAGCCATGTTGTTGGTGTAATAAAATCTAAGCTGGGCTATTACAGGGTAGTGTTGCCCTGTTTCAGAGATAAGTACAACCCCTATTCCGACCCCTTTCATATTAGCAGCTCCATCAAAGGAGAGTTTCCAACCTGGCTTTTCATCATGGTCAACCTCGTCAACACACATAACCTCTTCATTAGGAAAATAAGTCTTCAGTGGCTCATATTCATTATCCACCGGATTCTCGTCCAAGTGGTCGGCCAAGCCTTGGGCTTTCATCGCGGTCCGAGTCACATAGATGATGTCAAACTCTGTAAGTAAAATCTGCCACTTTGCCCCAGTCTTCCCATGGGCATAGGCTTCTGAAAGATATACTTTAGAGGATCCATACGGGAAATGAGGTAAGTAGTGTAGGATGACAGATAATGTTTCAACTTTTGTGCCACCCAAGTCAGGGCGCAACATGTCCTCTCAAGCAGAGTGTACTTAACCTCATAGGGAGTGAACTTCTTACTGAGATAATAGATTGCTTGCTCCTTCTTTCCCGTGATGTCATGTTGACCCAATATACAGCCAAAAGAATTATCCAAGACTGTCAAATAGAGAATTAAAGGTCTTTCAGGCTCTGGTGGGACCAGCACAGGTGAATTCGATAGGTACATCTTAATCTTATCAAATGATTCTTGACATTCATCAGTCCACTTGACCGCAACATTCTTCTTCAGCAGCTTAAAGATGGGTTCACAGGTTGTCGTGAGCTGAGCAATGAACCTGCTGATGTAATTTAACCTTCCAAACAAACTTATCACCTCTGTTTTGTTCTTTGGTGGTGGTAACTCTTGAATGGCTTTGATCTTCGACGGGTCTAACTCAATACCGCGTCGACTGACCACGAATCCTAGCAGTTTCCCAGATGGGACACCAAATGCACATTTTGCTAGATTGAGCTTGAGGTTGTACCTGCGGAGCCTTTGGAAAAACTTCCTCAGGTCCTTGACATGGTCAGACTGCTTCTTTGACTTTATGATCACATCATCTACATAAACCTCGGTCTCCCTATGTATTATGTCATGAAATATGGTGGTCATCGCCCTCATGTAAGTTGCCCCAGCATTCTTCAAACCAAATGGCATTACCCGATAACAGTATGTTCCCCATGGCGTAATGAATGTTGTCTTTTCTGCATCTTCCTCATCCATCAAGATCTGGTGATATCCCGCTTAACAGTCCACAAAAGACCCAATCTTATGCTTGGCACAATTATCGATCAGAATGTGAATGTTCGGCAATGGAAAATCATCCTTTGGGCTTGCTTTGTTAAGATCACGGTAATCAACACAGACCCTGGTCTTACCATCCTTCTTTGGTACTGACACAACATTGGCTAACCAACTGGGATTGCAATAAGCTGCTTTGTGATTTCTTCTTTGATCTTCACACTCATATCAGTCTTGAACTTTCGCAACTTTTGCTTGACAGGAGGGAATGCTGGATCAGTTGGCAATTTATGAACTATCAGATCAGTGCTCAGGCCCGACATATCATCATATGACCATGCAGAGACATCTTTGTACTAAAACAATGTTTTGATTATTTCCTCCTCAACTTGCGGCTCTAAATGCACACTTATCTTGGTTTCCCTAACATTATCCTGGTCCCCTAAATTGATTGCTTCGGTCTCACTCAAATTAGGCTTTGGTTTTTCTTCAAATTGTTTTAGCTCTTTACTGATTTCCTCAAATGCTGCTTCTTCATCATATTCTATTTCATAATCATATTCTACTTCTTGGATTGTTATTTCAAAATTAGATTGGCTTTTAAGACTCGGCTGAAAACTCTTCATGCATGTCATGTCACTGCAACCAGCATAAAAAAGAACTGTACAAAAGAAAAAAGAACAAAATAAAACACTATTAAGAATAACGAAAAACGAAAAATTGCATTTCATTGAAAATAAAAGGATAGAAGGGTTTGAACATCAAAACAAGCAAAACTAAAAATTTGGATTACAACCCTGGAATAACCCAGATAACAGAAAGGAAAACAAAGCAAACTACCAAAACTCCTTCCTGGTGGGGAGAGGAGTAGCTTCCCAATTGCTAAGCTTCATGTTTGGGTCAACGAGCTGCACATTTGCTTTACTAGAGCCTTCACCAACTTCTACCATATTTACCTCTTCGAATAGACTTTGGAACCTCTTGATCATCTCTTCATCAACATCAACCACATGTTTTGGGATTGAGGAGGTTGGAGGTTTTTCGGTCCCTGGCTTGACAAAGAGACTTAGAGATGTGTGGGACGGGCTTGGAGAGCGACCATACCTTCTGTTTCAGATTTTTAACCCTTTTCACGTCCTTCTCTATGGGCATGAATCCCAAACCAAATGTACCAGGATTCCCACTAGGGCGTACTGGATGCACAATACCCTGCAGAGATGAGCCCAAACCCTTGCCCGACACAAAACCATTCTTCAACATTTCATTCGCAACCATGACGGACGCGGAGGATAGCTTAGGACCCAGAATGCATTTTCCTTCAGGAATTTTCTCAACAGACACTGTTTCGAAAGTTTGATAGACCCA
Source organism: Nicotiana tabacum (assembly GCF_000715075.1). Lineage (NCBI taxonomy): Eukaryota > Viridiplantae > Streptophyta > Magnoliopsida > Solanales > Solanaceae > Nicotiana > Nicotiana tabacum. The sequence goes on along the minus strand of NC_134089.1, from coordinate 27,097,575 downwards.
AGGTCCCTTATCATCTTCAGCTTCGATGAACGGAATTGTATCATTACAAGATGACAAGTCCTCATCACTGTGCACAACTATTTCCCGCCTGTCCCATTCAAACTTCACCATTTGGTGCAGAGAAGATGAGACCGCCTTAGAAACATGTATCCAGGGCCTGCCTAACAACAGATTGTAGAAGACAACCACATCTAACACTTGGAATTCCATGGTAAACTCAACAGGCCCTATCGACAATTTGAGCATTATATCTCTAACAGAATCTTTACCTCCCCCATCAAAGCCTCGAACACACACACACTGTTCAAGTGGATTCTTTCGGTGCCAATCATTAGTTTTTGTAGAGTAGACAGGGGACAAATATTCTCACTAGAGCCATTATCAACCAAAACCCTTGAGACAACAGAATCTTCACACTTCACTATAAGATAAAGAGCTCGGTTGTGTTCTGTACCCTCCATAGGAAGTTCATCGTCCGAGAAAGTGATCCTATTTGCTTTGAAGATCTTGCCAACTATCTTTTCCAAGTGGCTCATTGTGATCTTATCAGGAACATGTGCCTCATTCAAAATCTTCATCAAGACCTTGCGATGTTCATCTGAATGTATCAACAAAGACAAAAGAGAAATCTGAGCTGGTGTTTTCCTTAACTGCTCCAAAATGGAATAATCCTGCACTTTCATCTTTTTCAGAAACTCCTCAGCCTCTTCGTCGGTGACCGATTTTTTTACTGGCATTGGGCTATCCTTTAATGACTTGGCTTTCCTTAATTCTTCTGGGGTGAAATATCTCCCAGAACAAGTCAATCCTCCAGTTTCATTAACTTCTTCCTCTATTTCTTTTCCTTTGTATGTCACTATCACTTGTTTATAATTCCACGGAACAGCCTTGGCATCTACCACTGGAAGCTGGGTTACTGGTTTAATGATGATAGGGGTAGTAGGAACCCCCTTCACAACTATGACATGCTTACTTGGAATCCCTAGTACTACCACTTTTGAACTTTTCGGACTTGCCCTAACATCTTTTGACAGCCCTTTCACGACCAACACTGGTGGTTTCAAATTGAGCGAGCTCGGCTTTTCGGTCACCCCTTCAACTATCAAGGGCTTCGCTTTGGTAGAGTCAGGAGCTTTAACCAAATTACTTTCACTAGCCCGAATCATCATGACGGACTTCCTGGGCTCCCTGTCCTTGTGAACTATTTCAATCATATGCATCTCTACATGGGCTGGCAAAGGGTTTTGGTTGATGTTCGAGCGTCTGGGCTTTGGACTACAATTTGGTTGGTATCAATAAGCTCCTGGATTGCCGTTTTCAAATACCAACACTTCTCTATGTCATGCCCTGGAGCATCAGAACAATAGGCACATCTTAGGGAATAATCGAGGTTCTTTGGAGGGGGATTTAGTATCTTTGACTCAATCGACCTCAAGACGTCCAACTGCCTTAACCTTTGAAACAGACTAGCATAGTACTCTCCAAGTGGGGTAAAAGTTTGTTTCCGCTGCTGCCTCTCTCTCCTATACTCTGGCCTTGATCAAAAATTTGAACCAGTAGGGTTTTGATAGGGTTGTAGGGGTGGATAGGTATTTTGTGGAGCTGGGTAGATATTCTGCGGAGCTGGAGCACGCCATTGCGGGTAACGAGGGGGTTGAGCATATGACTGTGCATGGTGAACAAGGTATTGGGATGGCCTGGCTGAGTATTGGGGGTTTTGTGGGGAAAATTAATATTGAGGTGGATTATATGGAGCTTAGGCGTAGGCTTGAGGTCGGGGTCGAGGATGGGTGTATTGATGAGGTTAACCCCTCTGGCCATGCCATGATTCGAAGACAACCATAGCGACATATTCCTTCTTCTTCTTGCCTAGCAAACTTCCGGTACCACTCTGGATTGCCTGGGTGGTTGCTTTTATAGCAGAATAGCTCATGATCTTACTCGACTTGAGCCCCTCTTCCACCATTTCTCCCATCTTCACCACATCATTGAAAGACTTACCAATGACTGAGATCAAGTGGCCATAGTAAGTGGGCTCCAAGGCTTGAAGAAAGTATTTAACCATCTCGTCCTCTTCCATCGGAGGATTGACTCGTGCAGCTTGCTCCTTCCATCGGAACCCATATTCTCTAAAGCTTTCACTGGGTTTCTTTTCCACCTTGGTCAGAGATAGGCGGTCTAGAACAATGTCTATATTGTACTGAAAGTGTCGGGCAAAGGCCTGAGCCATATCGTCCCAGGTGTACCACTTGCTGGCGTCCTGGTGGGTGTACCATTCTAAAGTTGCCCCACTCAGACTTTGGCTGAAGTATGCCATCAGTAATTCGTCTTTTCCCCCGGTGCCTCTCATTTTACTACAATAACCTCTCAGATGAGCTATAGGATCCCCATGTCCATCATACAAGTCAAACTTGGGCATCTTGAACCCGACATGCAATTGGACATCGGGGAACAAACACAAATCCTTATAGGCCACACTCACTTGGTTTCCCAACCCTTGCATATTTCTCAATGATTGCTCCAGACTCTGTACCTTCCTAAACATATCTTCTTGCTCTGCATTCTTGGGTGGTTTGTCAGTTTCAACATGAGGCTCAAATTGGGGAGTGTAAGAGTAAGGATCTGGGACTTTGAAGGTGGGATCTGGTGCATAGTAGTGGGCATCTGTAGCGGGGAATGCGGGCTCACTATAGGATCGGTGGAGGGTATCTTGTGGAGGGGGTACAAAAATAGGAGCAGATGTCGGAGCAGGGTACGAGGTTGTTTTGGCTGACGGAGCATGAACAATTTGGGTTGAAGTGCCGGGGTAGTTGTGGTAAGGGATAAAGCTAGGTGCGTATTGTGGTGAAAGATCAATGGTATTGGGAATCTAGGATTGAGAGAGTGGTGGAATGGAAGCAGGGTTTTCTGTGTAGTTGGTAGGGAATGAGGGTGGAGGGTGTCCCTTAATCAAGGCTTGATACATTTCTGCTATCTGATGCTTCAACCTCCGAACCTCCTCTTGCAATTCCGATTCCGACTCAACAATCTCCCTTGGTGGGTCTACAACTCCAGTGTCTGTTTCCTTGCTAGCCATGACTGTTTGACGCTTTGATCGGGTGTTGTATGGATGACTTGCCAGGATGCCAACAAACTAACCACCTTCCTGAAACTTAATAGAGATAACAGAGGACAACAACATGAAACCACCATGTTAGCGTTAGAGCATTTATCAAATAATAATATCACATTACGTGCAATGCACCTAGCAACGATTAACGGTTCTAAAATGGCTTTGAGGGTCGCAGGGTCATATGGCATCATCCCAATTTGCTCATTTCAATCCTTCATTCTCTTTCTTTTCCAACACCTCTTATCACTCTTTTCTTTTTCTTTCTCTTTTTATTTTGAACCAAAAATGATTTGATCGAACCCAATGTAGGTTGCCTACGTATCATGTCCCTCATGAATCAGACCAAACGTAGTTCTGGAGAGGTGGTGGAAAATAAATTGAAAACAAAATCTTTTTGGGATTTTTCATTTAAAACTTTTCGATATTAAAATACAAAGGGAAATACGATAATGAAAGATATGACAGACTCAACTACACTACGACACACTCTGACACTACCTAAAGGACTCGGTACTTCTAGACAAGACACGAAAGTAAAAGACAACATAAGACAATATCAAAACACCTAAATAGAATGACTCCTCAAGTTGCTCCTAAATGCGACTGTCCTGACCGGGATGGTCCTGGACTGTCCGTCATGCTCAAACTCTGTAACATGCCTCATAAAGAAACACCGATGCTGGGAATAAAGGCCCTGGCGTGTTCCCCCGCATCCTGACGGCCGACCCTAAACAAATACTGGCCATGCTGCTCCACGTTTGCTGCCAATCCCGCTAACTAAGACTTTATCAACTCAAGCTTATCCCAGGGATCTTGGTTCGATGCCTCCTCAAAATCATCTGTCTAAACTGCTCGACCCCTAAGTTGTAATGGCAATGGGTTGCTGACCCCTGGCGGGACGGACTGTAACCAAATCAAGTACTCCTGAGTACACTCGGGCCTGCCAACGTCCTCTACTAATGTATTTTTCTTCATCCTCTTTGCATTGTTCCAGTAATGCACATACCCGATTTCACCAGTCGCCTTTTTGCTAAAATTTATGATGTGCCTCCGAAGATTCAAAGTTGTAGGCTCCTTTTGTCTTCTGCCCAATTGCCACATTACCCTAACGGGAGTGTACGACCTGACACACTTGAGTCCTATCAGCATCAGGAAAGGCTGCATGAGGCACCCTACCAAGATATCATCCAAAGGTAGCCAAAGGTAAGCCCACAAAACATTCCCATTTGTCCTCAAACCAAGGGACTCAATCCAAGCCGTGACGCCTACTAGGTACGTAAACTTAGGAGATTTCATCCTACGTTCGATGCATACCACCCGATCCCTCAAGGCACGGTCGATGGGACAAAGTAAGGAAGCGGTGTGCAAATGCTCCATCATCCACAACTGTAGCAAAAGGTTACTTCCCTCAAAATATCTGACACCTCCCCTAACCTCACTCAGGTCTCGGTACAACTCTGCTAAAATCATCGGCACAATGGTAACGGTTTTGCGTTGCTTCTCATGAAATAGTGCCATTACCACTGACTGCAGACGGGTGCTAATGTGCCTCTCATCTAATGGAAAAACCAATAATCCCAACAAAGCAAGACTGAAAGCTTTGAGGCGACGTCTTTGCCACTTTGCCTTGGTTGTGCAAAACTCATCCCAAAAGACGCCAAAACTATCCTGTGGTCCGAATCTAGCAAACAAATAATCCAAGGATATCCAGAACTGCTCGAGACATTTTAAATGCTTATTATCTTTCAGGACCAGGTCGCTGAGGAATCTTGTCCTAGAGTGGTCTTGGGTAAGTATCATGTCCTTGCCTATATAGCTTAAACGAGTGAGACCAGACATTTTCGCCAAGGTAGGAGTCATCTCACACTCTCCAAATCTGAAAATCAAATTTTGCGGATCCCAATATGTCAGCATCGCCTCCACTAAGTCTGGGCGGGGTGTGATATCAAGAAGGGAAGTTAGGGTGCCCAATTTCTGTATTAACTCATGTTGCTCTAACAATGAAAACATTTTCCACCACTTGATTAACTTCCTAGGAATCTTTACTACCATCAACACTTTGGATTGAATTAGCAGGTCCATACCTGAATGAAGCAAACATCGTTAGCGAATCGGGACACTACGTGACCCCACCATATTTCCTAGTGGACAAATGCAGGACACAACTTGGCTATATTTGCAAAATGGCCTAAGTGGCTGAAAGTGGCTATTAGCGCAAACTTGACAAAGTTGACCCCTAATGCCTAAGAAATACTCCATTTAAAGCTTACATAACTCTAATATCCCGACAATCATGGTCTTAAAAATTACTTTGCAGAAATGGACCTTTTTTTTGCAAAAATGGCCGATGTGGCCAAATGTGGCTAGGGACGCAAACACGACATGGATGGACCTTAAAGTGATATGACATCGAGTTATAAACTCAAGATCCTAAGACATGGGTAATTGAGCCACTCTTGCAAAAATAACCCTATTTTGCAAGAATGGCCGATGTGGCCAACAGTGGCTAGACATGCAAGATTTGGCTACGACCCCGGAAGCCAAGAACCTAGGACCTACTAGGAAGACCAGACCCTATGTGGGTTGCCTACGTATCACGTCTCGAAAGACGAAAATCAGGTTCGCGTAGTTCGGGAAGATTAAACATGGGAGGAAGCCTTTAAAAAAAATGCAACTAATTTGGAAAAACCATTTCTTTTTGTATTTTTGATGAAAATTGAAAAATATTTTTTTTTTGGATTTTTCTTTTTCTCCTTTTTGAATTTTTTGGGAAAATGATGGAAAATGTAAAATCTTTTTGGATTTTCTATTTTCTTTTTTTGAATTTTTGGAAAAAGATGGAAAACGTAAAATCTTTTTGGATTTTCTATTTTCAATTTTTTTTTTGAAAAATAATGGAAAAGTGTAAAATCCTTTTTTGGATTTTTCATTTTCATTTTGATTTTTGGAAATCTATATAAAAAAAATGTGAGTGAGCCCTACTTTCTTCATTTTCACCCTTCTTTCCCAAGCATCGGTCCGCCAAATGACTTTTTACCCTCACAGATGCAACATTTAGCACATAGGATGATTAAATGTCATTTTGGGCCACGAGCCCATTTTGACAAAATTTGGACAGGCTTCCTACAAAGGGACACGGTACCTGGGACCGAGCCCTACTAGGTCTAAATGACATGATGCAAATAAAAATGATCTAAAGGCTGACCTAAGTTAGGGTTTCACTAACAAGGCAATTCGGGGGAGCGTATGGTCGATGGTGGCTGCTCAAGCTTTCCACCCACTCCATACGTCCGACGGCCCCCCTCCTAAATCAAGGGTGACTCAACAAAGAGTTCGTGCACGCGACGCGTGCTCCGAGACTTGTTGCAGAAAAAATTGACTGGGTAATGCATATGATGACAGTTATAAAAGAGTAAACACATAAAGCAAAAACTGTAAACACATAAACAACTAGCAAATAACATGATATAAAAACATAATAAAAATTAAGTAAAGCTAATGAAAAAGCATAAAAACCTCAACCAAATATTCTAAAATCCAACAAAATCAAGTACTATCGAACCCGCAAGTGTTCCCCAGCAGAGTCACCAGAGATGTCACACCCCTTTTTTACAAACCTCACTAACCTTCTTAAAATAATAAAAGGATTTTGTAAAGCTTGAAAAGGATTTTCTAATTAGAACGTGACAAAATTGTGTTCAAAAGGAAATAACTCAGAGTCGCCACCTGACATTGGTTTCGGTGTGCCAGGTCACCGTTTTAAAAAAAAATATATTTTTCCTTTTAAAACGTTTCAGACTCCAAAACTAAGTCTGCACAAGAGATTCGGGTAAGGGAGTTCATTTGACTCGGTGAGAAGGTGTTAGGCACTCCCCAATTTCCGTAACTAGTACGGTTGCGTACTCGATCAAGTTGGCTTTCAAAATATTCAATTGAGGTAGAAAACACAGAAAAAGAAAAATAAACACACAAGAGGCTTGAGGTCGTCCCCACCTAAATAAAAGAAACTTAAAAGAAGAAAAATTAAAGTCCTAAATTATCCTACGCTACTTCTTCTACTATGTTCACCACGACCTCCAATTACATTCACTTCGGGGCATACCCCTGAAATAAAATATATACAAATCCCTCGGGGCATTTCCCGGATAAACTTAACTACGGGAACGACCTCTCGCCTCAAAACTACAAAATCCTAAGGCTTGCCTACCCAAGTGTTGTCGGCCTAAGCATACTACTAGCGGATAAATAGAAATAAGAAGATAAAAATGTGACAAGGAGTACAACACATACAAATTGCATTTTTTAATCTCGAGTTCCCAACCCTACTACTAGATGCAGTACTTTTAATACATGTCACTGATGTCATTTAACTTAATTACTTTAACTAACCCAGCAGCCAATCATTCAAACTCCAAACAAAGCTCAATTCTATGTATTAAGAGGACAATTTTATACTCGGCATGAATTTCATCATCACAAACAAACTGAACAAACTTCCAAAATACATTGAACAAACTGATGAGATAGAGGAAAAGAATAGACCTTCAGGCGAGCAAAATTTCTCTTAATAGTAGATTGATGAGTCGGAATTCAACATGACGACCAAACTAGGAACAAAATAAACGAACCGAACCTCGAACAGATCTCAACGGCGGCCAGTTGTATACTGCCATAAGTATCTCCATCTATGAGAGAACTACATAGCCATGGGATCATGTTCAGGCCAAACACGAGAGGTACAATACTATTAATCTTCCATTTCTTCTTAGTTAGGCGGCGGAGATGGAGTTTCGAAGGGGTGGCGCGGTCATGGGAGGTCCTGAGGTGGGCGACTGTAATGGTTCCGCTGCTGGAGTGTTCATGGGATGGAGTGACTGGTCGTTCGGAGGAGGGCAGTGGCTGCGTGGCTGGTCGGCGGCGTGAGAGATCCGACGACGGGGGGTGGATTGGCGGCTGGTTCCTTTTTTAGTTCAAGACTAGGAATTGAAAACTTGGATTAGGGTTTCTATAATTGAGTATTTTATATGAAGGTGGGAAGGGATGATGGCCATTGGATTAGAAGGAAATAAATGGCTAGGATTAATCTTGCACATAAATGGGCTAATGGGTTGGGAAGAATGGACTAAGAATAATTGGGTTTAAATTAAAAGAAATGGACTCACACCTTTGGGCCTATAAATTTTCTTGTTGGACAAAGACAAACTCAAAAATCCTACCAAAATATTAATTAAACTTAGTTAAGTAAATAAACAAAATTTTAAAATGAAACTTCTTTTTGTATTTTTAAATGTTATAACAATAAAGTAAAAAGTAAAGAAAATAGGCTAAAGTCATGATAAAATTAAGATACCATGAATAAAAATATACTAATTGATCTTAAACTAAAGATAAAAATATAGAAAAGCGATAAACACGATAAATAAAACTATTTTATGTTTTTTATGTCTTAGGACTAAAAGTAAAAAGATTAAAATTATATTAAAATAAAGTCAATTAAATATTTTTAAAATATTAAAATACTAAAACTAACTTTAAAATTTGCGCGGGTCAAAAATTACGTGCTTACACATGCTACCCTCAACTTCCAATACAAAGCTCAAAAGTGGAATAAAAAGGTCTTTGGCAACATCATTCATAAGAAAAAATATATCCTGGCCAGACTAGCTGGTATCCAGAGATTTCCTCCCCCCACCCTCACCTCCCACCCCACCACAACCTAGAACACCAGCTTCAGAAGGAGTTCTCTGGCATCCTGAGATGTGAGGAGCACTTCTAGAAGCTCAAAGTCAGAATTAACTGGCTGTGTGATGGAGATGTTAACACTAGGTTTTCCATACATCCATCATCAACAGAAGAATAAGGAACAAAATCTTGTCTCTCAAAGATGAGGTAGGACACTGGGTCCATGACCAGGAAGGCATCAAGGACATGATCCAATCCTACTTTAGGGATATCTATACCACAGACCACCTCTCTACCCCTCTTATTGCTACTATACCACTCCTGGCTACAATACTCTATCTGAGAATGCCCAGTTTAGGCTCAAGGAATATCTTAGCCTCAATGAGGTTACCAATGTTTTTCACTCTTTCAAGTCTTCCATGGCACCTAGTTCAGTTGGCCTCCACCCCATCTTCTATCAGAAATATCGGAACATATTATCCCAGCAGGTCAATGAGTTCTATGCTAAAGTCTTCTCCATTAATGAGATGCCACCTCAGGTGAACTCCACTTATCTTTGCATCATTCCTACGTGTGCCAATGTCGCTATTCCTAGGAATTCCAGACCATTAGAGCTCTACAAAACTATGTATAAGCTGGTCATCAAGATTATTGTCAACAAACTTAAACTCCACCATAAATCCATCATTGGACCTAGCCAAGCCAGCTTCTTTCCAATAGAAGAGCCTCTGACAATGTCATTATTGTCCAGGAATACATCTCTCACTTTACCAATAATGAAAGGGAGGAACGCCAACATGATCCTCAAGATTAATATAGAGAAAACCTTTGACAGGCTTGAGTGGTCTTTCATTAGAAGTACTCTTCTCTTCTACAACTTTCCTCCTAATCTGATTAAGCTAATCATGTCCTGTATTACCTCAACCACCATCTCTATTCTGTTGAATGGTAACATGACATACCCCCTTCTCTCATCTAGAAGAATTAGACAAGGGAACCCTTTGTCCCCCTACATCTTCATTCTGTGTCGGGACATGCTTTCTAGGCAGATAGACCATGAATCTGAGCTTACCAACTAGTTCATAATTTCCATCAGTAGAGGTGGGCCCAAAATCTCCCACATGTTCTTTGCTGATGATCTCACACTTTTTGCCAGATCTAATAGAAAGAATTGTGAAACCATCTTGAGAACTATCAATGTTTTCAAATCCATCTTAGGCAAGAAGGTCAATATGATCAAGTGTAAAGTTATCTTCTCCAAATACACTAATCCTACCAATTTAGAACTATTCTCCAACATCCTAGGTATTAAAGCCAGCAACACTTTTGGCAAATACCATAGACTTACAAATAAGGACTTTTAGTTCATTATTGACAACATGACTACTAAGTTAGATGACTGGAAAACTAAATTTCTCAACATGGATGGACGTACAACCTTAGCTAAGTCAAGAAGTGGAAGCGTCCCTAGCCATGTGATGCAATTCATTAAACTTCCCAGTAGCACCTCCAAAAGGATTAATAAAATCCAAAGAGATTTCATATGGGGAACTACTTCTGAGAAAAGAAAGATGCATATGCTTTGCTGGGATGTCATTACCAGGATTAAGACCCATGGTGGCCTTGGCATCCAAAAAGCAAAACTGAAGAACAAGGCATGCCACTCAGGCCTTGCTTGGAGGCTTTTCCACAAGCATGACACATAATGGGATAACAAATTAATTGCTAAACATTGCAACTCTCAAAATACTAGAACCAAACCTTTATTTAGGACTTGGCAGTGCATCCTTGATGGCTGGAGGGTCTGTATTAAAGCATACAAATGGGTAGTTAATAAGGGAAATAGGTCAATTTTTTCACAGACAGTTGGTCCCAACATTTCTCTTATTGATACACCAATCAGTGGCCCCAGATTACTTGGGGAGGAATGCATTATGATATCCTCCATTTTTAGCAATGAAAAGTAGTACCCGGACAATCTTTCTTTCAATATTCCTGAGCCACTAACACACACTATCAACAACACATTCATCAATGATAACTCTGAGGAAGAGGATAAGGTCATATGGAGACTCACCAGTAGTGGCTTATTCTCTTCAAAGTCAGCCTACTCACTCCTTCTATCGTAGGGGAGCACTCCACTAGACCGGAAATTCTCCTTCACATGGATCTAGAAACTGGATGCCCCAAACTAAATCAAATTCTTCACATAGATCCTAACCCACTCCAGGCTACCTACCAGCAAATACCTCCACAACATAGGACTCCATCTAAGCCCTTCCTGCACTATCTGTAATGACCTTGAGGAATTCATTCACCACATATTCTTTTAGTGCACCAATGCCAAACCTTCTGGAGCAATCTTTGTCAATGCTCTCCTAATCAAGCACTGGCCTAGTCCCTCCTTTTCAATCCAACCTCTTGGAATGATACTTGGTTCAAGCTCAAGAACATGGCTTTCATTGGATACATCCAGTGGCAGTTCCTCTTACCCTTCTACTTCCGGAATAAATGGCTAATCAGGAACAACAATCTGTTTAACAATAGGAAAGATCCTGTCCCAACCCAGAATGCCATTGCAAAGGTAATGGAATACCATCTTGTGGCCAGAAACAAACCCCAAAGGTAGTGGGCTACCATACATGTCAAATGGGAACCTCCAGATAGGGATATATACAAGCTTAACACTGATGGGTCCTCCTTTGGGAACCTAGTGACAGGGGGTGTGGGAGGTGTTATCATGAATCATTCTGATGACTAGGTAATCCATTTGATGAAAGGCTTTTCTGTTATCACTAACAACCTAGTTGAATTAAATGCTCTCTTCCAGGGTCTCATTCTAGGATTAGAACATAAGTTGACTCCCCTATCCATAAACGATGACTCAATAAAGTTATCAAAATGTTAAACAATGGACAAATGCCTTATGATTCTACTATTTCTGAATAGAACCAGGTAGCAGACCTTCTAGCTAAGGAGGGAGCAAAGAGGAAGCTTTTTGATGAAATTTAGCTTTTGGTAGTTCCTCCCATTTTTGCCAATGATGCAATGTGGGCAAACATTCTAGCAACTACATTTAGTAGGAAAACTTTGGGCTGTAATATTAATGTCACTCTAACAAACAATGTTGACCACCTGGACAACCCTAGAAATATGCATGCCCTATAATTATTTTTGATTAATTAAGCAAAAAAAAAAAAAGAAGCTAAAAACTATAAAATTTTTGAAAATCTACGAAATCACTTAACTCAGATAGTTACTTCCATATATAATTAAGAAAATTCTCTTAGATACGTGATGGATTACGCATCCAAACGAAGGGAAGGGGCACCTAGTTCACCTAAATTTATTCTTCTAATTCAATTCAATTTAATAAAACAAATAAATGTTAAGTGCTAACAACTTACCGATAATTGTCGGTTAAAATACACATAGATTAAATTACATAAATTGACTTGAATTACGCATCATAATTCAAGGTGAATACATACAAACCATCAAATCATTAAGATCAAGTTCGAATTTCAAATACTCCTCAAGTGAAAAGACACATGATTAATTAAATGAAATTTTAGTTAGAGGTTGTTTAAGGCCTACCCCCACCCCAATCAAAAAGTGTCACATCATTCACACAATACATCTATCTCTCATCCTTGTCCCCTTATTTTGAAAACTATGCCTTAGCTTTCATTTTCTAGTGTTAATCATATCTCTATTACGTATTCTTATAATATGAATAATTCTTGTTTGTAGACCAAGAAACAAGAACTAGAAGTAGGACCATAACTTTTGTTACTGTTATAATATTTTTTAATTATACCCACAAGTTGATGAGAATGAAGACATTCGAGTTCAGTAGAATCTACTAAAGGTGACAATATTGCTGGAATTTAATATTAGAAAACAAGTTTCAGCTACTCATATTTTATGCATAGCGTAAGGAAAGGTGTTTGTCCTCTCTCATGTTTTATCTTTTGTAATTATCGAGTCTTGATTATTTCCATCTACTCTTAAACCTGTTGAATATTGCCTATTTTTGTCTAAACATGTTTAAGAGTGATAATTGTTTCTTTTGATGGAGTTAAGCTTCAGAACAACTTGGAGCTTCGTTAAACAACTTGCTTTGATACTTTCTTCCTCGAATTATATTAGGTCTCCCTCTGATTTTTTTTTTTGATATATTATTTTTTGTCTGTTGCTCAATTCTGACTGAAAACGGTTTCTTAGTCTTGTTGGTTAATTAATTAAATTACAATACACTCCGTCTTGAGTTTTATGCGACATTCATTTTTGGATTAATCAAAGTAGTCATTGAGTAATTTTAAAAAATTAAATTTGGACGTTTGAAAACTATTAGCTTGTTTACCCTAAAAATTGGATAATAATTAAATTTATAATGTGATTTTAAGGATGCATGATTTCACCTAATACTAATTGATAAATGTAAAGATGAACAATGAGAATTGACAATAAAATAAAGCAAACCAGTATTGCAACGTAATTAAGATCTCGAGCTCGTATGCCCTCAAACAGGTTAATGCAAGAATAGTGAAAGATATAACAAGTTGGTGAACAGGAATATAAGCTAGAAAGTGTTGTATTGTTTTGATATTCGTGAATGTAAGATGTGTATAATATGATTAGGGTCCCCTTTATATAGTAGATGAATCCTATTTATGGTACAATTCTAACTACGGAAGTAAATCCCATGATTAACTAGATATCCGCCCTTGATTTGATCTGTTCCGAGATTTACGCCGTGATCTTCGGCCAGTCACGGATATCTCGCCTTTCCGTTATTGCGCTTTGCTTGAAGTCTATCATATTTGGTCTCGATCGCTGCTGGCCTCGATCTTGACAGGCACCTCGATCCTTGGACTCGATACCTTTTCTTTGTGCTCCGGTCTGATCCATTACTAGACTAACCCTCGATGCAGTTTTCTGGTCTCTATCAAATAGCACAATCGGGTATACCCGGTTTTAACTGTATACAAATAGTCCCATCATTTCTTGGAATGTAAAGAGAAGAAACGAATTGAGCCTTCGATTTTGTACCTCAATCTATCATGATGTCATCCTCGTGACGTAAGCGACGAAAGCGATTGAAACGTCCTATCGGTACAGTTCCCAAAATCATGTATGAGTGTCAGTTGCCGGTCGGCCACCAGTACCCTTGAACTATCGCCGTGAATCCTTAAATAGGTCTTCTTCTCTCTTCCTCAAACTTTACTTTGAATTTTTCTTGTACTAATCTTCAAAATCCTTTTTACTTCTTCAAGTCTATCTGCAAATCTTTAAAGTTTTTCACATCTTTTAAGCCGTCCCATTCTGCATAGTCTCCTAGGTTTCGTTACCAACCCTTCCTCAAAGCGCCAAACCTCATACTCTTCTTCCTTCTTTCAACTTATAGAGATGGCAAATATATATCTAAAATCATTCCTCAAAAGTAAACAGCTTCTTCGTTGAGGCCGGCCAACGATAAAACACTGGCGGACCCGCGCCCTGAGGAGTGCGTTCCCAGGGGTTGTGATCTTACATACGATTTCAAAGTCGAGAAAACTTCTTAATGTGCTTGATAACTAAGAGTGACCTTGAGTAGGTCAAGAAGGACTGCAATTGGGATAAGAAAGAGGTGGTGATCCCGACCCTTGAGAAAGATATCACTACTCACGTGAATGGGTTTCTAAGTATTTACACTTACCCTTTCACGCTGGGCCCTGTCAACCTCGTCATCCTCGACTTCTACCGCCAGTACCAAATAACCCTAGGTTAGATCCACCCTTCCTTCTAGTAGATTGTCCTTCTGCTCCGATTTTTTGCGAGAAAATAGGAAGGGACGCGTTTCACCCTCGTCCACCTCATCAGACTGTACATTCCTTATCTTTTTCGAGGTAGACTGATAAAGCTTCAGCGCCGGGCTACCAAGGTATTGTTATCGAGCAAAGGCGAGGACAAGGATTGAGGGTGGATGGGTCAATTCATTCGAGTGAAGACTTTCGACCTAATTCCACCCGAGAAGTGGAACATGAAGCGTAAGTTCAATTCTTCCTTTGGCTTTTATTCATTGTTTCATTTCCTTTACTTCTCCTCATTGAAATTCTTTTCAATGTTGTAGCGGTCGCTTGGATACCTGGTGCAATTTTGAACCTCGAGAGCTAGGTTTGAACCCTAGCTTCAACCTCCTTGTACGCTGAGCGCTCATGGAGTGATTTAGCAAGGGGCCGATAGGAGGCCAAAAATCATGGTAAGCCTTTTTCTTTGCGTATGTGATGGCCTTAGAATGTTTCCTTCTTATACTCACTTGACTTCCTTTCATGCAAGCCTCGGGAAATATGCTGTCATGAGGCCCCTGTTCGGGAAAGAGGAGGTTTCGCCCTCGATCCCAAGTCGTCGAAAGAAAAGAAAAGAAAAATGGTTTTGCCCTCCAATACTCTGAAGCCAAGAAGAGCAAGGCTCGTAGGTTGAATAAAAACACTACCGTCCTACCTACTGACGTAGCTCAGCAGCTAAGGGAGGAAAAAGAGGAAGATGAAGATACTGACTTCGAGCTAGTAGCTCGAAAAAGGGGTGCCGAGGCCCCAAAGGCTGCTGAACCGGTGATTATCGAAGACGTTCAGCTTCGAACAGAGGAGATCTCGGAAGATGGCCCGAGCAAAGTCCTCAATTTGTTAGAGGCTGAAGATGCCTCCCACCGTGATGAACAAGAGGCGGATGTGCCTAAAGGGACCGATCCCGAGACTCTTCGAAACAAAGAGAACACCCTAAGTGAATTGCTTGGGGCAATAGATATTTGTGATTCGCCGTGCCTCCCCACATCTTCCGAGGGGTAAATTCAGTAAGCCCATGGTCATGGAGACCCCCGATGTGGGAACGGCCCACAAAGGGGAGGACCTATTCCGTGGTTGTTTCATGGGGGCCGAAGATATTACCGACCCGGGTGATGCATCGAATCTCTTCGATGAGGCTCAATGACTTCTAAGCCGGGTAAGCCTCAGTCCCCTTCATCAATATTACACTTGTATTTATTTTTTCTTGCCTGACTTCCTTTCTTTCTTCGTAGGCTTTGCCACTTCACCAAGAAGCATTTTCTAAATCCCGGTTAGAGCTGAGCTGTTGCGAGGTTGATTCCAAAAAGCTAACGGAGGAGATATATGCCCTCAAACTTCTCAGTGGGCTAAATGAAGAGGAGATCAAGGACCTCCGAGCTGAATTAGCAATAACTCATAAAGAGCAAACTGATCTGATTGAGCAGGTAATGTTAAATTTTGGAAGCTCGATATATCAGTTCAGGAATGATGACTAACATTTTGATCCTGCAGTTTCAGCAGAAGGCCGAAAAGATCAAACAGCTTCACGAGGAGGCCAAGATGATGAAGGCGGAGACTTTTGGGTGGAAGCAAAACATGGATCGCCTTGCCCCTGAGCCAAGAAAATTGAGGAGCTCGAGGCTCGGTTGGACGCCCAACTTGCAAAGGCCACGTCCGAGGTAGAAAAGGTAAAAGGCTGAAGAGGAGGCGATCATGGCCGTCTACTGGGCTGATGCTGAAGCTGCTCAAATTTGAGCACTAGAAGTGTCTGGAACTGCTCAGACTCGATCATACTGGGCCATTGAGCATGCCAAGTATTAGTCTCCTAGAGAGACTCTCGAGGAGCTTCATGCTCGTGGCTTCGACCTTGTTGTCGATATCGAGAATGTGAAACTACTCGAGGCCGAAGCCAAAGTGTTTCTCTCTTCTGATGATGATAAATCCGGGAGCACGAGTGGATCTGAGAGTGGAGGGGATTCTGATGATGAAAATGCACCTCCCAAAGGAAATTAGGCACTTTGGATTTCCCCCCTCTTCTTTTGAATTTTTTGTGTAGGATCCTGACCGATCCATGTAAACATTTTCATGTATATATAAAATGTTTCCTTTCTTGTCTCGACTTTGCCTTATGAAAATTTTCTTTGTGAATCCAGAACATAGGCACCTTGATCAAAATCAGAATCATACAGTCTATATAATCGAGTGAGTACTTTCTCGAACTCGAAGTAGAAAAACCCTTAGGTTTCTAGTCGAGTGGGGATGGATTCTCGAACTCAAGAAATATAATGGCCATTAGGCTCTTGAATTTGGCCAATATGGCCTCAAAAGAGTGGCTTTTTTCCCTTTTCGGCTTAAAAAGTTTAATCATACAAACATTTATCATGCCTTAGCACGAAGTAAGTCTGCAACCGTTGGGGTTTTTCGGGGTTCAGTGTTATCGAAACCCTATGCCTTAGCACAATTTTATTTACTACTAAGTTGTTCAAAGGTTTGAATAGTTCGATACCCTTTAGGGTTCTTCGAGGGCCGACGTTGTCGATACCCTTTGGTTATTTTGCCGAAGGTAGCCTTTTTAATCGGTTTATAAAAGAATTCAAAGGCCTATTTTCATTACGGAATTCAGATGTCTCCGAACCGTATTAGTTTGGCCGTAGCCTTAGGTTTTTCCTTTTGGGCTTATTTCCCAATTATACTTTGAACTTGTTTGAAGTATCAGTCCCCGAGTGGGGCTGCCTTGGCCTAAAAATTCAAGGGTTGCCTTTTTAAGGTCTTATGGTCTTGAAATTTAATAATTCGAGCATGTCGATTTTAGGATGACAGTCCCCAAGTACGGGGTTGATTGCTCGAGCTTTGGTTGCGATTGGCACTTGAGCCGGTTTCCGCAATAGATCATAAGTATGAAATTGTAAAGTAAAAATTTCACTAAGGCATGGAACATCTTGTGAGGAGAAAATAATTCTTTCAATAGATCATTCATGAGTACATGTGTTGCTATTAGGTTCGAGTAATCTACATGGGCACGGTTCATTTGATCGTTTGGCCCTTTACAAAATTTACCTATCGAGACCTTGTTGACATGAAGTATTTTCATTGAGAACATAACATCCGAGGGTGATGCCCCCCAGTATTCGAGGTTGATTGTAAAGAAGCCTCGGATATGTTGAATTGCTCTTAGTTAGGACGAACAATGGTTGCCTCATTAAAAATCTTGCCGGAAAAACCCATTTGGGATAAAAATCGATCAAAGGGAAAAGGAGTGTAACACTTGCTTTCAGACTTAAGGACTTCGTTTTTGGAGAGAACATCAATGCCTTCGATCGAACACCTACAACAAGTTAGTATAAAATACAAATAAAAAAGGAGAAGGTCATACCTTAGCAATAATATCGTTTGAGGAGGGATATGTTCCAATTATTTGTCAATTGTTCGCCGTTATCATCGTGCCAAGTTTGTAAGATCCTTTTCCGACGATGTCGAGGACATGATACGGTCCCTACCAGTTCAGATCGAGCTTTTCCTCATTTGGGTCTCGAGTGTTGACGGTGACTTTTCTCATAACTAAGTCCCCAATTTTAAAGTGTCGAAGATTGGATCTTTTATTGTAATATCTTTCGATTCATGATTTCTGGGCGGCCATTCGAACAAGGGCGGCTTTCCGTTTTCCATCTAGCAACTCGAGGCTTGTATTCATATCCTCGTGATTTGACTCTGCCGTTGTGTATCGAAATATGATGCTAGGTTCTCCGACCTCGACCGATGTTAGAGCTTCGGCGCCATATACTAAGAAGAATGGTGTTTCCCTCGTACTGGATTTTGCCATTGTTCGATATGCCCAAAGGACTCCAGGCAAAATCTCTCTCCATTTTCCCTTTGCATCGTTCAATCTTTTCTTTAGATTCTGAATGATGGTCTTGTTTGTCGATTCGGCCTGTCCGTTCCCACTAGGATGATATGGCTTTGACAAGATCCTTTTTATCTTGTGGTCTTCGAGGAACTTTGTTATTTTGCTGCCGATGAATTGTTTTCCATTGTCGCATACGATCTCGGCGGGTATCCCGAATCGGTATATGATTTGATCCCAAATGAAGTCTACGTCTTCTTTTTCTCTGACTTTCTCGAAAGCTTGTGCTTCAACCTACTTAGAGAAATAGTCAGTCATAAATAAAATGAATTTTGCTTTACCCGGGGTCGATGGCAGAGGGCTGACGATATCCATTTCCCATTCCATGAACGGCCATGGAGATAAGACTAAATGAAGTTGCTCCCCGGGCTGGTGGATTATCGGTGCATGTCTTTGGAATTTGTCGCATTTTGAACGAATTCCTTAGTATCTTTTTCCATATTGACCCAATAGTACCCTGATCTGATGACTTTGTGAGCTAGTGATTCGGCACTGGAATGTTTCCCACAAGTACCCTCGTGAATTTCTCGTAGGAAGTAGTCGGTGTCTCTCGGGCCCAAACATATTGCCAACGGCCCGTCGAACATTGTTCTGTACAATGTTCCATCTTCGTCTAATGTAAATCATGCAGATTTTGTTCGCAGAGTCCTCGATTCCGTAGGGTCCATTGGGAGCTTCCCGTTCTTTAGATACTCGATATATTTGTTCCTCCAATCCCAAGTTAGGCTTATGGAGTTTTTTCGTGTGGCCTTCTTCGAATACTGACTTTGAAAGTTGTACGACAGTCCTCAAGTTAATTTCGTCATCTTCGATTTATGACCCTAAATTTGCAAGGGCATCAGCCTCACTGTTCTGCTCTCGAGGTACATGGCGTAGGGTCCATTATTTAAACCAGTGTAGGGTTACCTGCAGTTTGTCCAAGTACATCTGCATTCGATCTTCTCGAACCTCAAAGGTCTTATTGACTTGGTTAACCACAAGTAGGGAATCACACTTGGCCTCAATGACCTATGCTCTCAAGCTTTTAGCTAGCTCGAGACCTACAATCATGGCCTCATACTCGGTCTCATTGTTTGTGAACTTAGGAGTTTTGACAGATTGCCTAATTGTATTGTCAGTGGGCGGCTTCAAAATGATGCCTAGACCAGAACCCTTCACATTTGAAGCACCATCTGTGAAAAGGGTCCACACCACCGAAGACGTACCCATTTTAAACAAAAGTTCCTTATCGACCTCGGGTATGAGGGATGGCATGAAGTCGGCCACGAAGTCTGCTTAAATTTGAGACTTGATGGCCGTTCGAGGTTGATACTCGATATCATACCCACTGATTTCGTCGTCCCATTTAGCCAATTGTCCTGAGAGTTCGGGATTATGAAGAACATTACGAAGAGGGTAAGTGGTCACCACACAAATTGGGTGGCACTGAAAATATGGTTTTAATTTCCTAGAGGCACTTATTAGAGCAAGCACTAATTTTTCTAAGTGTGGGTATTGGGTCTCGGCTTCACCTAGAGTTCGACTAACATAGTAAACAGGAAATTACATACCTTGCACTTCTCGAACTAGGACACCACTTACCGTGACCTCTGAAACAACTAAATATAAGTAGAGCTGCTTGTCCGCTTTTGGAGAATGAAGCAATGGTGGGCTCAAAAGATACCGCGTTTAACTCTTGCAACGCATGTTGGCATTCTGGGGTCCAAGCGAAACTATTCTTCTTTTTGAGCAGTGAGAAGAACTTGTGACTTCGATCTGAAAACCTCGAGATGAACCGGCCTAAGACGGCTATCCACCCTATTAATCTTTGTATGGCCTTAACGCTGTCCCCGACTGTAATGTCTTCGATCGCCTTTATTTTATCGGAGTTGATTTCAATTCCTCGATTTGACATCATAAAGCCGAGGAACTTGCCCGAACCTACCTCGGATTCACATTTCTCAGGATTGAGCTTCAAGTTGTATTTTTTGAATATGCTAAAAATTTCCTGCAAATGTGTCAAATGGTCCTCTACACGCAGGGATTTAACAAGCATGTCGTTAATATATACCTCCATTGATTTACTTATTTGTTCTTCAAACATCCGATTCACTAGGTGTTGGTAAGTAGCACCCGCATTTTTTTAGCCCAAACGACATTACATTATAATAGTAGGTGCCATACTTAGTGATGAAGGAAGTCTTTTCCTGATCCTCTAGGTTCATTTGAATTTGATTGTACCTGGAATAGGCATCGAGAAAGCTTAAGAACTCGTGGCCGCCCATGGCATCGATCATGCGATTGATGTTCGGCAGAGGAAAAGAGTCTTTGGGATATGCTTTGTTTAAATTTTTATAATCTACACACATTCTAAGTTTATTCCCCTTCTTGGGTACTACAGCTACGTTTGCTAACCATTCGGGATATTTTACTTCCCTGATGGATCCTATTTTGAGAAGTTTAGTTACCTCGTCCTTGATGAATGCATATTTTACCTCGGACTAGGGCATTCTCTTTTGTTTTACAGGTCTAAACTTTGGGTCCAGGCTCAATCGATGTGTTGTGATCTCCAGTGGGATCCCTGTTATATCTAGATGGGACCAAGTAAAACAACCCATGTTATTTAAAAAGAATTGAACGAGTTTTTTTCATGAGCTCGGGAGTTAACCCCGTGCCCAGGTATACCTTTCGATTGGGAAGGTGTTCGATCATTATAAGTTGTTTCAGCTCCTCGACCGTTGACTTCGTTGCATTAGAATCATCAGTGGTTATGAAGGTTCGAGGTATCATATAATCTTCATCCTCAAAGATTTCCTGCTCCTCTGATGGGGCCGAGACCAGTGTCTATGGTTTCTATTTGACTTCTTGTTCTCCCTTCGACTCCGATCCCTTCATTGACGAAAGCACCGATACTGGTACTACCATGTCGACTGCAAACATCTCTTTGGCAGCAAGTTGTTCCACGTACACCGTTTTGATTCCTTCTGATGTAAGGAATTTCAATACTTGATGGAGCGTCGAAGGTACTGCCCTCATGTTATGAATCCAAGGCCTTCCGAGCAGTGCGTTGTATCTCATATCACCTTAGAATACATGGAACTTTGTTTCCTCGATATTTCCGGCCACATTTACTGAAAACATGATTTCCCCTTTAGTGGTTTCACTTGCCATGTTGAAATCGTTGAGCACTCGAGCTGCATGCATGATTTGATCCTGGAGGTCGAGTTTCTCTACGAGCCTCGATCGAATAATATTTGTCGAGCTAAATGGATCAACCAACACACGTTTAACTCAAATTTTATTCATAAGGATAGATATTACTAGTGCGTCGTTGTGAGGCTATTCGATCCCTTCTGCATCCTCAGCGTTGAAAGATAAGGTATCCTCTGGTAAGTAGTCTCGGGTACACTTCTCCCTTGTGATTGTTACTTTGGTACATTTAAATATTGAGGCTTGAGGAATATCGACCCCACCAACGATCGTTGCGATTCTTCCTGTTCGTTTTTCCTATTTGCGTCCCTGTCTTTGAAGTGATTTTTAGCTCGGTCACTCAAAAACTCTCGAAGGTAACCCTCGTTGAATAAACGAGCTACCTCCTCCCTTAACTGCTTGTAGTCTTCGGTTCTGTGACCATGGGTTCCATGGTACTTGCACATTTGATTAGGGTTCCCTTGAGCTGGATTGGTCTGTAGGGGTCTGGGCCACCTAATATCCTTGATTCATCTTATGGCTAACACAATACCCGAAGCATCGACGCTGAAGTTGTATTCTGATAACCATAATGCTTCTTTAGGCTCAACATGTTTATCGAAGCCACTCTTACTCATGAGCCTTCAGGAGTTTTGACCTCGATTGTTCCTTCGATCATTTTGAATGGGATTACGTCCCATTCCATTGATTATACGATCTGTGCTGTATGGTTGGTACCGATCTCTGTTTGATCGGGGCTCTCTGTCGATCTCTCTTTGAATCTATTTGGTAAATGGAACTGGAAGGGGCTCCTAACTGATCATCCTCGACCCTAATCTTTGACTAGTATCAATTATGTACATCGATCTAGGTCATAGCTGGATATTCAATCAAATTCTGTTTAAGTTGTCTTGATGCTATCAAACTTCACTCGTTCAAACCTTGAGTGAAGGCTTAGGCAGCCCAATCATCGGTGACTGGGTGTAGGTCCGTGCGTTCCATCTGAAATCGAGATAGGAATTCTCTAAGCATTTCATTGTCCTTTTGTCTCATTTTGAAGAGGACCGACTTCGTAGTCGCAACCTTTATCGCTCCGACGTGTGCCTTTACGAACGAATCAACAAGTATGGCGAAGGAATCGATGGAATTGGGCGGCAAATTGTGGTACCATAACATTGCCCCCTTCGATAAAGTTTCTCCACACGTTTTCAGCAGAACAAATTCAATTTCATTATCTTCTAAGTAATTTCCTTTTATTGCGCATGTATAAGCAGTGACATGCTCATTAGGATCAGTGGTTCCATTGTATTTGGGAATTTTTGGCATTCGAAACGTCATTGGAATGGGCTTCGGAGTCGCACTTGGAGGGAAAGGCTTCTGTACGAACTTTTTCGAATCTAAACCCTTTAGAATCGAGGGTGCCCCCGGTATTTGATCAACTCGTGAGTTGTATGTTTCTACCTTTTTATCATTAGCCTCAATTTTCTTTTCTCCTGATTCGATCCATTTAGCAAGCTCCTCGAGCATCTTGATGATGGAGGGATCAGTTCCTGGTCCATTATCGTTCGATTTTTCCGGTATAGGCTCGACCCTGTGAATAACTTCCTGTGATGTATCGAGTTCGATTCTGCTTGGTGCTCGATTCAGATTTTGGAGCTGCGCTATCATAGCTTGCTGAGTTTGTAAAATTTCAAATATCATTCGAAGGCTAATCCCACCTTCTTCACCACTCTGTGTGTTCTAATTGGTTGATCGGCTGCCGGGGCGTCTCTGCAGACGCTATTTTCAGGGCCGACACCTAAATTTCCATGAATCGCAACACGAGAACTGACATCGACTGGATCTACGACCTGTGGTCCATCGGGATTGATTGGAGGTACTCCGTTTCCCGAGATGACTATGTGCTCGTTCTCGCCATGAAGACCAAAGCCGGTGTCTGTGTGAGTGGGAACTGCTTGAGAGTTTGACATGTTGATTCCTGAAATCAAAGACACGTACGAGAACAAGCGTAAAAGCAGTATGTGTTATTAGGATTAATACTAGGAAATCACTATTATCCCTAGCCCCACAGTGGGCGCCAAACTGTTTACCCTAAAAATTAGATAACAATTAAATTTGTAATGTGGTTTTAAGGATGCATGATTTCACCTAATACTAATTGATAAATGTAAAGATGAACAATAGGAATTAACAATAAAATAAAGCAAATCAGTGTTGCAATGTAATTAAGCTCTCGAGCTCGTATGCACTCGAATAAGTTAATGCAAGAATAGTGAAAGATATAACAAGCTGATGAACAAGAATATCAGCTAGAAAGTGTTGTATTGCTTTGATATTCGTGAATGTAAGATTTGTACAATATGATTAGAGCCCCCTTTATATAGTAGAGGAATCCTATTTATAGTACAATTCTAACTACGGAAGTAAATCCTATGATTAACTAGATGTCCGCCCTTGATTTGATCTGTTCCGAGATTTACGCCGTAATCTTCTGCCAATCACAGATATCTCGCCTTTCTGTTATTGCGCTTTGCTCGAAGTCTGTCATATTTGGTCTTGATCGTTACTGGCCTCTATTTCGACAGACACCTCGATCCTTGGACTCGATACCTCGTCTTCGTGCTCAACCCTCGATGCAGTTCTTTGGTCTCGATCAAATAACACAATCGGGTAGACCCGATTTTAACCGTATGCTTAACTATTAGTGGCTTGGATACATTGTATCAAGGAAATTTAGTGAATACTACGCTCAAATAAATTTCAAATATTTTTGTTGCCAACTAGACTAAAAAAAATTTCAAGTTCGATATGGAAAAGTAACGGATATGATTGAACCAAAGATACAGTAATTGGTATAATCAAGGCCGTTCGCCTTTACTTAAGGAGCTGTGCATGTCTTTTTTCTTTTAAAATAAATTGATTTGCTCAAATAGGAAGGAACCATTTAGATCATATGGTAGATTCTTAAAATTGTTAAGACGTGGCTTTAATCATCCTCTATAATCATAAAATCACTATCCCCAGCCTTTGGTGTACAACCACTAAACTCAGAGGTTCTAACGCGGTAGCACATGTTCTAGCAAATTATGGAAGTACATGGACATCGAATGATAATGCTGAACGTGACGATCTATTTTGGGCACTGCCTTTATTTGCTTTTTTAAATTTTTGCAAAGACCTTTTAGGGACTGTAGCGATAAGATCAGTTTCGTGCTATAATAACTCTCTTTAATTCTTGTCTTCAATAGAAGTTCTTCGATTTTAGCCCCAAAAAGAAAAAAAGAACTCAGAAGTTAGATCCAGAATTTAAATTTTATGAGTTTAACATCTAAATATTTTATATTGGACCCATCATACTTTTAAAGTTATGGGTTTATACATACAATTTATTTCAACTTTAGTAACCTTACAAATAATTTATGTTTCGCATCAAAAGTACTGGATTCATCTGAACTCATCATTGAAACACTACGTACACCCGCCCCTGACCAAGTTAATTTCCACTATAAACCACTTCATTGCCACCGCCAACTACTTCACTGCCAGCCGCCAATGTATAACCACAAATGCCACCTGCACTATCTATCACCACTATCAGTTACCTCTACTGCTACTATCACCGACCACAAAGGTATATTCAAAATTCAAAGTTTATGAGTTTTAATATAGACCTTAAGTTAATACTTTCATTTTAATTTTACGTGTGTTTAACCAAAAATCTGAGTCTTTGGTCAAAGCTAGAAATAAGAGAAATTCGGATTACTGATAATCTGGAGACGAAAATGATAGAAGACTTCTGAGAATAATAAAGTAATAAGTAGTTTTGTATTTCAGCGTAATCTCAATAATATTTTTTTCTACAGATGTTGAGTCCTTCTCCTTTTATAGTTGATTCTAGGAGAAGGTGTAATGCCTTTGTTTTAATGAGGCAATTATGAGCAATAAATGAAATTTAATAATATGTTACACAATCAGATATTAAACAAATATTCTCTAACATTTTTAGTATTTAATACACATTAAATACTGTATCTGGTCTCTCATAAACTACCAGGTTCATTCCTTTAATTCCCTTTGATCTTTGTGCTTTAGATGTCTTGAATAGGTGCGGGCTCTGCATCTTCTGATTAATTGCCCGTGCCTCTTCCACAACCTTTGCTCGCATCTGTTATTGCTCGTGTCTCTTGGCTATTTATTGCGTTTTGACTTTTTAACCAGTCCACGTGTCATGACACGTCATCTTCAATATACAGACTCAGTTTTTTCCCAATACAGATAGTCCCCCCACTTTCTATTTATTTATCAATTAAATATTTGGGAAGTGGATCTTCACAAAAAATGAATTTTTGCTATAATCAATGCTATGACAATACTAACGCTTCAATTGTCTTTTTCTATTTAATGCTCTGCACACGTGTTACCTACTGATTGGCTCTGTAATTTTGCAGCCTTTTTCCAAGGCTTCTTCATCCCCTCTATTTACGAAGTGATAGTTGCCTTTATTATAGGCTTTCCATCATTACGCTTCTTTGTTTGACAGTTGCTATTATATACATATTTAACCTTTTTTCCTTTGTCTTCTTCTTCATAAACCCTTAACAGATACTTTACGCTTTACTTTTGTTCCTTTCTCCTTTAGTTCATCCTTTCTCTGCAATGGCATCTCTGAATCCTAACCCTAAGAGAATCCCAATTCTTGATAGCTTCCCCAACGCCCCTGTAAGACATAGAAGGGGTAGAGGTGGCAGGCTTCGTAGCCTAGGATCCGTTCGTGGTGGTTCCTCTGGTTCCATAACTCCTTCTTCTAGTTCTGGAACTATTTCTAGAGGTTCTATCACTAAGAAATCCTCTTCTAAAGGTAACGAACTTTCTGAGCCTCTTCAAGAGCCTTTAGTTGAGGAAATAGTACCCAATGACTTATCCTTTGAGAATAATAGAAAATCTCTTTGTGAACAAGTTGCTAATTTAGAGAAAGCTGACACTTTTCCTTCTCTAATCACTGAACCTTTGGTTTCTATTGTTCGAAAAGATTGCAACTGGAGAAGTGATCTTCGTATAGTGATCCCTAATCCAAACCAGAGAATATCTTCTTTTAGGATTGGATTTTCTTTTGTTTATACTTACCCCTTCACTTTGGGATTTATTCCTGCTATTGACCCAGTTATACTTGATTTCTGTCGCTTTTTCAAAATTTGTTTGGGACAAATTGGCCCCCTTGTATGGAGAGCAGTTGCTTGTTTGAGGTATTTATCTGTCAAAGCTAATGTTGACTTTTCCTTTCCCCACCTTATTCATATTTACCACCCCAAGCTATTCCGGAATGGAGTTTTCACTTTAACTGCAAGAAGTAAAAGGGTCTTGGTAAGCTCTGAAGATGACAAGGATCGTGGGTGGTACACTCGTTATGTTGCGGTACGCACAGTTGATTTGGTTGGTGAAACAAATATCCCCTTCCCTGAGAAGTGGAACTTTGCACGTAAGTTTTTTTTTTACTTACCGTTCCTATCTTTAAGAATTTCAACTTCTTTTCTAATTTTTTGCTTTTCTATAGCAACCATGGGAGATGTGGAACCCGTTCCTAATTTCCATGGTTGGGTAGATTCAATCTTGAAAGCCGTGCCTATGGAGGCGAGAACTTGGAAATCCATTTCCAATTTACATGGTTGGAAAGTGAAAACTCACAGTATGCATCTCTTTATGCTTTTTCGTATGTTTAAGTCCTTTCTTATTTCTAACCTTTTTTTATCCTTCTTTTTGTCAGGATTTGCTATTCGAGGAATGACAACTGAAGTAGCTATTGCCCTTCGAGCCTCTTCTGGAACTTCACTCTCTTTGGAGAGAACTCAAGCTACGCCGTCAAAGAGGAAAGTTGTAGAAGAGGATCCTGAGGATGATGAAGATGAAAACACCTCTTTGATAACTAGACCAAGAACCAGGAGACGCATCGTTTCCGAGGATGAAGCTAAAGTTACCCCTGTCCGTGCCTCTCTTACTGAACCTGTTCACATTCCTTCTGATGATGAAACCACTCCCAGGGACACTAATGAATCTATTCAACGTCTCTTCGTTGGTGGTTTTGAAAGTGGAGAACTAGGTCCAGTTTTAGATGAAGTTCCTCTTTCTTCCTCTGTTCCCATTCCTCCTATTCCTCCATTGGTTTCAAGTGCTTCCTTGCCCATTCTATCTGTTCCTGTTCCCTTACCTATTTCTGCTCCCTTACCTGCTTCGAGTCCTGTGACTCTTGTTATTTTCACTTCTTCTACCGCTCCTCCTTCTATAGTTCCCCCTTCCTCTGTTCAACATGAAGAGGAGGGTTCCAGTAGCAGAAGCTTGGCTATGAGGAGCGTTACACTTGAAGTTCCTGCTAGTAACAGTCTTTTAAGGAAGTCTGGTGGAGCAGATGCCTGGCTTAGGCCTTTGATTGGAGATATTGAGAAGAAGAAAATGAGCAGTCACAGTTGCTTAACTCTGATGAATGATATAATTCATTCTACTTTGAAGGTATTTTTCCTTTACTTACTAACACGTTTTTTTTATCTCCAAATTCTTATTTCTATGAGTTGTCACTGTAGGCTAACCTCATTGGTACAGAATTGATGGGAAGAATTTCTCTTCTGGAAAAGAAAGCCCTTGAGTCTGAAAAGTCTATCCACGAGGCTGAGGAAATAGCCAAGGGAGCCCAGCCAGAAGAAGCTAATTGGAAAGAGTAGTTTGAGAATGCTCAGGGAACTATAAAAGAATTGTTAGAGAGTAGAAATCTCCTGGAGCAGCAAAAGCGAGGTCTGACTTCTGAGTTAGCAGTTTCCAAAGCTTCTTCAAGTCAATTTGAAAAAGACAAGGAGCGTCTTGAATGTTGCTTTTCAGAACAGTTATCAAAGTCAAGTGAAGAAATCAGAGAACTTAAGGCACTCTTGGACAAGAAAGAAGAATATGCAGGAGAATTAGTGCAGAACTTGACTCAAGTTCAAGCTGATTTAAGGATCTCCTCTGACAAAGTACGTGCCTTAGAGAGTTCCCATGCCTCCCTTGAAGCTTCCCTTGATTTTCATTTAGCTGAACATCAACTGTTAAGGAATGATCTTGCTATGTGGGAAAGGGAGTATGAACGTTTTGAGGAGAAGTTTGATTTAGAAGTGAGTTGGGCTTTCTTAAACTCTCGTCGTGATGCTTTAATGGAGGCCAGTCAAGAAAACTTTGACTTAAACTCAGAGTTGGCCAAAGTTTTAGAAACCATTGAAATAACCAAACAACCACTTGACTTTCTTTCTCCGGCAATTGAAGCTCCAGTGGCTAAGGAACCTGTAAATGACGAAACTATTGCTGTGGCAGTTGAAGTTGAAGATGTTGCAATTCCAGCTCTCGAGGTTGAAATTTCTACGACTCCGTCTATGGAAGCTAAAACTTTCGTGACTCTTTCTCCCCTCGTTGAACCTAACACTTCAAGCCCAGCTGAAACCGCTCCTGTTGCTTCTTCTTCAGAAGTTGCCACCGTGCCTGTGGCTGTTTCTAAAAGTGAAATGAATAATACAACTTCTGATGTGCCAACCCCTTCAGTGACCATTTAAATTTCCAGACTTTGTTTTTACTTTTTTTTGTTGGATGATGGTTTTATCCCTTAGTTAGTTTTTAAGGGATTTTTTGGTGAAAGTCCCCAGTTATCATAATGGGGCACTTGTATGAACTTTTTGTTGACTAAGTTTCTACTTAATCTTTTTAATTATATCAAGAAGTTTGTTAGTACTTCAATGTGTTCTATTCTTTCTTTTTCCTTATCTATTTAGGACTTATAGAATAGTTTAGCATTTTTATCCTTTAAAAATGCTTTATGATTCTTCTCATGACTTATTAACATGAGGTTTATAAAAGAGGGCCCTTTTATATATCGATACTTAATGATGAAGACGTCTCAACTTCATAATGGTGTTATAATACGATGAAAGAAATAGGAACACACATGTTTTGTTTGAAACAACTTTGACAAGTTTTTATTCATGAACTTGGAAAAGCTTTTGAATATTACATGTATTGAGATACATCTATAACTTTCTCGTAACTATTTTTCTTGTAACAGATTTTTACAAAATAAATATTATTCAACAAGGTTTTTCCTTATAACCTGTTTCAATACATAGTCATGACCCTATTTTAATGTATTAGGAAGGGTTTGAGAGGTGACTCCGTTGTTCTCATGGGAAAGAACACTATGATGAATGTTTGGCATCTTCCTTTGTTTTGATAGGAAAGAACACAATGATGAATGCTGAGGTTTCGTAACTTCTGCTTGACACTTGTTTCGATTTACGTCTCCATCTTACCGCACGTATTTGGGTACAATATGCAGTCCCCCAAGTGTTTGAGCGCTGAAGTATGAAGCCTCGAGCACTTATTTGTTTCTCACAATTTGGTCCTTTTTCCTGAAAACAGAAAAACATACGGGACTCGGAGGTGCGATTAAAGACGAAGACTGCCTAACCCGTGTATATTTCCATCAGATTAATTTGTAACCCTGCACTGAGAATTTTAGAATATTCCATTTTGCCATGCAGGTCGTGACTCATCATTTGGCACGAGTTAGGGTTTTTGCCTAGCATATAAAATCGTTAGTAAAATTTTAACAATTCAAAAAAAAATTCTAATATAGCGATACCTGATCGTAGGTACTTTCTCAGAAATAATATCTCTTTAGGTGGATAGCATTCCAATGTGAGAGTAGAACCTTGCCATCCATTGTCTCCAACTCGTATGCTCCTTTTCCCGCAATGTCACGAACTCTGTAGGGTCCTTCACATGTTGGACTTAGCTTTCCCGAATTAGCAGCTTTTGTAGATTGGAACACCTTTTTAAGCATGAAGTCCCCAATTTTAAAGAATCTGAGGCGTGCTTTCCTGTTATAATACCGTTCAATTACTTGCTTATGTGCTGCCATCCTTATTAATGCAGCTTCTCTTCTTCCTTCGAGCAAATCAAGGTTCACCCGCATCTCTTCATCATTTGATTCCTCCGTTGCTTGAACGTACCGTGTACTTGGTTCTCCTATTTCAACTGGAATTAAGGCCTCCGCACCATAAACCATTGAAAATGGTGTTTCTCCCGTGCTTGTTTTTGTCATTGTACGATAAGCCCATAATACTCCAGGTAATACCTCAGGCCAATTGCCTTTTGAATCTTGTAACCTTTTCTTCAAGTTGTTGATAATGACCTTGTTTGTGGATTCCGCTTGTCCATTACCTACTGGATGGTATGGTGTAGATGTTATCCTTTTAATTTGCCAACTTTGAAAAAATTCTGTGATTTGAGCTCCTATGAATTGCGGACCATTGTCACACACGATTTCCTTTGGTACTCCAAAACGGCATATTATATTTCTCCAAATGAAGTCTTTAACTTCCTTCTCTCGTACCTGTTTAAATGCTCCTGCTTCTACCCATTTATTGAAATAATCTGTAAGTACAAGTAGAAATTTCACCTGACCTTTTGCTTGTGGCAATGGACCTACGATATCCATTCCCCATTTCATAAAGGGCCACGGGGCTATAACAGGGTGCAGTAACTCAGCTGGTCTATGCATATTATTGCCGTATCTTTGACATTTATCACACTTGGACACGAAACTGTTTGCTTCTTCTTCCATTTTAGGCCAATAATACCCTGCTCGAATCAGCGTTTTTACCAGCG
The DNA here is from genome assembly GCF_000715075.1 of Nicotiana tabacum. Taxonomy (NCBI): domain Eukaryota; kingdom Viridiplantae; phylum Streptophyta; class Magnoliopsida; order Solanales; family Solanaceae; genus Nicotiana; species Nicotiana tabacum. Next base: position 27,066,230 of record NC_134089.1, on the reverse strand, counting down.
ACCTTCCTCCTGCGTGATTTCCACAATGTCCTTCATGTACTTCCCTCACCACATATTCTGTTTGGGAAGGTCCGAGACACCTTGCTAATGGTTCACCAAACATCTTTCGATAAAGATTTCCTTGATCTAAATAATAACGAGCAGTTTTTTTGCGAAGTGCATAAGCTTTTCTTTTGTCATAAGGAACGGTTCCGCGCTATAAAAAAGTAATAATTTCGTTTCTCCAATCCCATGTTAAATGATTAAAATTTACCTCGTTCTTATCAGGTTCGAGAACGGAATGAAATACATGTACGACTGAAGCATTTGCATTGTTTGCTACGTCTTCTGTAGATGCGAGATTAGCTAAAACATCTGCCTCCACATTCTCATCTCTTGGGATCTGCATTACCTTCCAAGTTTGGAATTGCTTTATTAGTTCTCGTACCTTTTCAAGATATTCTTGCATTCGTGTCTCCCTGGCTGTATAAGTCTCCAGTATTTGATTGACCACGAGTTGAGAATCACTCTTGATTATAATCTGTGTTATGCCGAGTTCTCGTGCCAATTCTAGACCTGCAATTATAGCTTCATACTCTGCTTCATTGTTAGTTATAGAATGACATTTTATAGCCTGTCTAATAGTCTCACCCTTAGGTGGTATGAGAACTATCCCTAGGCCTGCTCCTTTTACATTAGACGAACCATCAGTGAATAAAATCCAAGTCCTCGGGTTTGCACCATTAAAAACTTGTAATTCTTTTTCTGCTTCTAAATGCATCCCCTAGCTAAAATCAGCTACGAAATCGGCTAATACTTGAGATTTTACAGTAGTCTTAGGTTGATAAATGATTTCGTATTCACTTAATTCTATAGCCCATTTTGCTAACCTCCCTGACAATTCATGTTTATGCAAAATGTTTCGTAATGGAAAAGCAGTAACTACAACAATGGGATGACATTGAAAATAAGGTCTTAATTTTCTAGATGTCATGATCAAAGCTAATACTAATTTTTCTAGTTGTGTATATCGTGTTTCAACATCTAGTAAAGACTTGCTTACATAATAGATAGGAGATTGTTTACCTTGGTCCTCACGGACTAAGACAGCAGTTACCGCAACTTCTGACACAGCCAAATAGATGAGTAGCTTTTCTCCTTCCTTTGGTTTTGCCAATAGTGGTGGATTTGACAAGTAAACTTTTAAATTTATAAGGGCTTGTTGGCAATCTTCGTTCCATTCAAAATGATCTTGCTTTTTGAGTGCGGAGAAAAATTTAAAACATTTTTCTGAAGATTTGGGAATAAATCTCCCGAAGGCTGCAATTCTTCCCGTTAGCCTTTGGAAATCTTTTTTACTCGTAAGGATATCAGGGATCTTCTCTATTGCTTTGATCTGAGAAGGATTTACCTCAATACCACGATTAGAAACGAGAAAACCCAAAAATTTGCCTGAGGCAACCCCAAATGTACATTTTTCTGGATTGAGTTTCATATTAAATTTTCATAAAATTTCAAATGTAACAGATAAATGAGAAATATGATCATGAGAATGCTGGGTTTTGACGAGCATATCGTCTATATATACCTCCATGGTTTTTCCTAAATGTTCTTGGAACATTTTGGTGACTAACCTTTGATAGGCCGATCCAGCATTTTTGAGACCAAAGGGCATTACTTTATAATAGTAAGTCTCCCTGTTTGTGATGAAAGAAGTTTTTTCTTCATCACTGGGGTCCATTTTAATTTGGTTGTACCCCGAATATGCATCTAAAAAACTCAAAAGTTCATATCCGGCAGTTGCATCAATTAACTGATCTATATGCGGTAAAGGGAAAGAATCTTTTGGGCAGGATTTGTTAAGATCTGTATAATCCACGCAAACCCTCCACTTACCATTTTTCTTAGGTAGAACAACTGTATTTGCTAACCAATTAGGTTATTTTACCTCGCGGATTGACCCAATTTTCAATAGCTTTTGGACCTCATCTTGAATCACCTGATTTTTGAAAGCTCCTTGCTTTCTTTTCTTTTGCTTTACTGGTGTGAATGATGGGTCTTCATTTAGTTTGTGAGTCATCACATCTGGTGGTATCCCTGTCATATCAGCATGGGACCAAGCAAAACAGTCCACGTTAGCTTTTAAAAATTCAACTAACATACCTCGCATGTCTGAGCTTAAATTGGCTCCAACATAAACCTTCCATTCAGGCCATTGCTCAAATAATATCACAACCTCGAGCTCTTCGATTGTCGTTTTGATATTTTCATTCTCTTCAGGTTCTTGAATTGTATCAGGTCTCGAGTCTAAATCTGTCTTTTCTTGTTCAGTTGAGGTTTGATCCTTGATACCTTCAACTGTCTCCTGTAATTGCTATTTTTTTAATTTATGGTGCTCGTATCTGTTACAGAGTTGATACTCCTGGCTCTCTGCTGATCCCCACGAATTTGGCAAATTCGCCACGGTGATGGGAATTTAATAACTTGATGTAGAGTTGATGGGACAACATCCATATCATGGATCCAAGGTCTCCCCATGATCATATTGTAAGTCATTCCATATCTACTACCTGAAATTTAGTTTCTTTAACAACACCTGCAACAAAAGTTGTTAGAATTACCTCTCCTTTTGTTACCACACTTGAATTGTCGAACCCGGACAAGGTATGCGCCTTAGGTATCATTTTGTCTTCAGCTTGCATTTCACGTAATACCCTTAATAGTATAATATTTACGGAACTTCCTGGATCAATCAAAACTCTTTTTACATTAGTATCATGTAGAAGTAAAGATATTACCAGTGCGTCGTTATGTGGGGTCATTACTCCTTCGGTATCTGCATCATCGAAAGAAATACTTTTGTTTTCTAAAACCTGTCGTACCCGTTTCCCGTGTGTTATCATTACTTTAGAAACCTTGTTGGAAGCCGTATATGTTACGCCGTGAATATCTTCTCCCCCACTTATAACATTTACAGTTCTCTTGGGTGAAGGGGGCTTTGGTGGCTCTTGCCTATTTTTCATATAGGCTTGATTACCTTTCTCACTAAATAACTCAGTGAAATACCCTTGTTTCAATAGATGATCCACTTCACTTTGTAAGAATCTACATTCTGAAGTTTTATGCCCGTGATCATTATGGAATTCGCGCCAATGGTCTGGATTGCGTCTATTTGAATTTGACCGCATCTCTTTTGGCCATCGTACCTTATCTCCCATGCTCCTCAAAACATCTACGAGCTCGGAGGTAGTGACATTAAAGTTATATCCACCGAACCTTGCCTTTAATCTTCTGTCATCATCTCGTGACTCTTGTCTGTTTCGGTCATTTCTGAACCTTGATGAAGAACCAGATTCCCTGTTCCTCGATTTTGTTCATATCGTTGAGTATCCTGCTTTGACCGTGAGTCTTTCCCTGCAGGTCCCATATATGGATCGTACCTATTTTTACCTGATCTTTTTTCGGTTTCTGATCTCCTGGAATTGCTCCTTCCTTCATGATGAAACTGAGGTACGATATCTTTCTCAATTCGCAACTTCGTACTATACCTGTTATAAACGTCATTCCACGTAGTTGTAGGGAACTCTCGAAGGCTTTCTTTAAGTCTTCTCATGGCTTCTGAACTTTTGTCATTTAAGTTGCTTGCAAAAGCTATTGCAGCCCAGTTATCAGGTACACGAGGTAAAGTCATCCTCTCACGTTGGAATCAATCAACAAAATCTCTAAGCAACTTTGAGTCCCCTTGTTTAATTTTGAAAATGTCTTCCATTCTTTTTTCAACCTTTTGAGCTCCTGAGTGTGCTTTAATAAAAGAATCTGCAAGCTCAGCAAAAGAGTTTACAGAATTTTCAGGTAAAAGAGAATACCAAGTTAATGCACCCTTGGTGAGTGTTTCTCCAAATTTCTTGACCAACACTGATTCAATTTCTTGCTTGGTCAAGTCGTTGCCTTTTACACCTGTAGTAAATGCAGTTACGTGATCACGTGGGTCTGTTGTGTCATCATATTTCGAGATGTAAGGAATTTTGAACTTTTTAGGGATTGGAAGGGGAGCAGCACTTGGTTTCTAAGGTTGTTGTGAGTATTTATCCACATCCACTCCTTTGATTACAGGGGGAACTCCAGGGATGTGCTCGATGCGCTCATTCTGTTCCTTAAGCTGTTTCTGCAAAGTTAGTACTAAATTTTGCAAATGAGAATTATTTGAATTACATGGTTCTCCTTCCCGTAGTTCACTGGGGGTTCCTCCATTTCCAGAATTAACAAGGCCAGAACGAGGATTCTCCAATGTATTATTATTAGGCGTAGGTGTGGGTGGTGCATCAGGTAATCGACTAACTAGAGCCTGGAGAGCTTTGCTAACCCGTGCATCAATTATTTTTTGTAAAGCTTCATCTTCCCCTTCAAAATGTTCAGATTGCTCTTGTTGATCAGCACGAGATTCAGGAGCAGGAGTGCCTTCACGAGATTGACGTGGTGAATTTTGAGGGAAGGGAACCATGTCAATGTTATGTAAATCTCCTTGATTTTGATGAATTTGATTTTCATGGTTTCCCAAGGTGTTTTCACTGTTATTGTTGTTGTTGTTATTGTTGTTTGACATGATGATAACAACAGATAGAATGTAGCTTAAAAGAAAAGATTATCAAATTCCCGGTAACGGAACCAATTTGTTTAACCAAAAATCTCAGTCTTTGGTCAAAGCTAGAAATAAGAGAAATTCGGATTACTGATAATCTGGAGACGAAAATGATAGAAGACTTCTGAGAATAATAAAGTAATAAGTAGTTTTGTATTTCAGCGTAATCTCAATAATATTTTTTTCTACAGATGTTGAGTCCTTCTCCTTTTATAGTTGATTCTAGGAGAAGGTGTAATGCCTTTGTTTTAATGAGGCAATTATGAGCAATAAATGACATTTAATAATATGTTACACAATCAGATATTAAACAAATATTCTCTAACGTTTTTAGTATTTAATACGCATTAAATACTGTATCTGGTCTCTCATAAACTACCAGGTTCATTCCTTTAATTCCCTTTGATCTTTGTGCTTTAGATGTCTTGAATAGGTGCGGGCTCTGCATCTTCTGAGTAATTGCCCGTGCCTCTTCCACAACCTTTGCTCGCATCTGTTATTGCTCGTGTCTCTTGGCTATTTATTGCGTTTTGACCTTTTGACCAGTCCACGTGTCATGACACGTCATCTTCAATATACAGACTCAGTTTTTTCCCAATACAATGTGAGGTAATTTGACTTGGTATAAAGTTTTTAAAAATATACCTTTAAAATTTGTGGTCTTAAATATTTAAAGGATAAAGCTTTATGAGATCATAATCTTCGTGCGGCTATAAAGATTTATCATTAAGGATAAAATAGGTAAGATAGAAAGTTCAAATTTAAATTATTTTCAAATATAGAAATGTTTCATTCTTTTTTAAACATAATAATAAGGAAAGTGTGTCACATAAAATTAAAACAAAGGATGTTTCATAGTCAAATAATTATAGATATTTGGTGAATTTTTTAATAGATAGGTAAGACTTGAGCAAAAGCTACGGGGTGTAAATTGTGGATTTACCATTGCTACCAACCACCACCGCCACCACGAACAACCACTTTCAACGCTAAGTGCCACCATCGCCAGTCTCCACAACCACCGACCTACACCACTAACCACCCCTACTTCCATCAACCACGTTCACTGCCAACTATCACGGATAGCCACCATCGCACATTTATCACCTCTAGCTACCATCATTGTCAAACATCTATATCTCCAAATACAACCACTGCCTGTCTTTAGAATTCACGCGCCGACGACCACCACAACTGCTTGTCTTTAGAATGTGTTTCATGAAACAAATAGTTGTTATATCACCATAAAACTTAATATTTCCTCTAATATTTTGTAGATATAATGTTTAATTATTTTTAAAATTTTCTACTTGTTAGCTTTTAAATAAAATAAATTATACATATTTAGATGCTGAGAAAGCAAATACTCTTAAGTATTCAATATTTAAATTTAAACATAGTATCTTAATAACAAGATATATATATTTAAATTTAAATATCTTAATCCTAAAACATATACGGAGACTAAGTTAATATGCTAACTTTCTAGTTCGATCGAGTGACAAATAGTGGTGTATTTTGAAGGGTCTCCTTTACATTTAGAGAAAAGGCATATTTTGTAAGTACTTATTTGAAGTCCATATTAGACAGTTATTTGTACAATATGTGCTCGCTGCTTCATTACAGAAATGATCTTCTATTTGTTTAATTACTGATTATTTAGGACGGACCTCAACTTAGTTGGGTTATGTCTGTCAGATATCCTTAGCGGAAAGTAACATAAACTATACGCATATAGTACATTATTGCTTTAATACATAAATATGCACTTAAATTCATAAACCCTAATCAAGGAAAAAATAAAAGAAACAACGAAACAAAGAAAGAAACAAAGAAAAATTGTTATTCTCTAACTAGACATGTTATCTAATAAAAGTTAACGATAAAAAGATCTTCGAAGAGTTAGAGACTCAAAGATGACAAATTAAGTTATTAGTTCTAACATTTTTAATAGTTATTTACTAGGAATAATTATGATAATAAACATGTATATATGGAATCAAATCACTCTAGGGACCTTCAAATAGAATATAAAATCTCTCTACACCGAAAGATGCTTTCTAGTCAAGCCAATAAGGCACTCGTAGTTTGACTGTCCTATTTTGTATTTTTGTTATTGGCACTATTAATCGATCGATCGTGTACTTGCTGGCTAAATATTAAAATCACATGGATTTCTGACTTAAAAAGAGATTGTTCAAGTGTTGAGTATATGTAGTTTGGCAGAAGTGACATATTTAGTCAGATCGTTTTATAAGCTTATTAGCATAAAGGAATTGGATTAAAAAGTTGCACATTTCCTGTTGGATAAGCTTTGTGAGGCATATACATACATGACAAAAAGTTCAAGAGAAAGAAAGGATGAGGGCGGCCATAGTGTTTTGGTTTTATTAGTTGTTTCACTTTCATTTTATTTAAAATAAGTTTGTACTTCTTTTGCTAAATTTAAACAATCCTTTTTCATTTCCCTTTAGGTAAATTTGATTGTAAGATTGTGTTGATCTAAACATATTAGATAGCACATAAATCAAACTAACGAGAGCTTACTCGTTCTTGTGTAGCGGAAGCGGAAGAGTGGATAATTAAACAACGGCCTGAAATCGATGATCGACAGTGATTGTCACGATGTGTAGGAGCAACCCCTAATATTACAGTTAAAAGAGAGCATTGGGCCTTAGATCACCCTTATTGGTGGACCCATATTTCTGAGAGATCATACTTTCTAAGGCTTAGTATCTTTCAAAATAATTTATTTTTATTTAGGAAAAACACATAAAGACTCCATTAAAGTTGTCTAAAAAATAGGCTTGAACACTTTAACTAATCACGTATTCCTTTGCCCCCCCCCCTAAATACATTGCAAGTGAATTCTGTTTCACCCTCCATGACCCCAGCCCCAGCGCGTGGAAATATTTGGTATGTGAGCGCGTTTTACACTAAAATTAACGGATAAAATAAATTTAAAAAAGAAGAAAAATCATTATAAAATAAATAGACATAACGGTAAAAGAGATTCTTTACTTTATAAGGAGACCCAACGGTAAAATCCGATCCAATTCTTCTTCTTTTCTTCAAGAACCGTAAATCTCCTATCCATCAATTACTCACAAATTCTGGCCAAGACCTACAATTTCGAATCCTTTTATCTGAATCAAAGCCTTATTCTTCTCTATAATCTTTTGGTTCATCTGATTTTAGGGCTTATTTAGTGATTCGAATTTCTTCTTATTTGAGGGGTTCATCTGATTTTAGGACTTAATCGACAATGTGATCAACTAACTTTGCTAGGCTTTGCATGGAAGATGATGATACTGTGTTGAATGAAGAAGTGCGCTGCAACCATAGTTATGTGCTGCCGATAATGACTGCTTGGACCGCTCGGAACCCCGGTAGAAGATATTGGGTGTGTCCATACTATGGGGTAAGTTTAATTTTTGTAAATTAGTTGAAACTTTCACTGATTGAGCTTTAATTAATTCCTTGTGTTTCATCATTATATGGTCCAAGATCTTGTGATTTTTGGCTTTGGAGAGATGCAAAAATTGATCCAAGATCTAAATTTGTTATTCCTAAACTGGTAAAGTAACTTGGTGAACTTGAAAGTGCATTGGAAGTGTATGAAAGTGTTGCGAAGCCTAGGAGAAAAAACAAGTGGGAAGGATGATAGAGATCCAATTAGAGAAGTTGGAGGGAGAGATTGGGAAGATGAAAGGAAGGGAGAAGAAGTGAAGGATCAGTTTGGTTAAGCCCAAAATTAGGGAAAAAGTACTTTAATTTTTTGTGTTGTGTGGATGTGTTATAGCTATAAGCTATTGGTTTCATCTAGTATATGTGAAGAATCATTCAATAAAGTTGCCTTAGGATCTGTTGTGGTAGTAGTATTTTTAGTGTTGCTTAACAAAATTGTAGCATATTTTGTAAAAATTTGACGTAACTTTTGTTGTAATATAATGCACCTTGTTGATATAGTTTGTGTTGTAAAAATTGGCTATGTCTGTTACAAATGTAGGCTTTAGATTGACTTAGAAATCTACAGTGACTGCTGCATATTAGCAGCATAATTATGTAGAAAACAAATCAAGAACTTTGCAGTCACTGCTGTATATTAGCAGCATATTTATGCAGAAAATAGATTAACAACTTTGCATCAGACATAAAAAGAAAAGTTGCATATTGCAGAAAAATAGACTTCAACATAAAAACACAGAAACTGACTTAACAATATTGCAGTCATTGTTGCATATCATTTCCATAGTAAACCTACAAATCAACAGTCATTGATGCATATAATACCATAGACTTAAAAACTTTCAGCCATTGCTGAATATAGTTACATACCAAAATAGAAGTTCATATTGTCTTTACATATACCAACTGCAAAAAGGCAAATAAAAACACTAAAGTTCTAATATCTACTGGGCAGTTGATTGTGGGGCTAATGAACTTGTTTGGTTCAAACGAACTCTTGCAGATGCCTTTGACCTTGTTTTCATTCTTTTCTTAGCTTGAATATGTTAAAGATTCCTTGAGGTGATAACTTCTTTGCCTTTCCATTTCACCCATGTTCTTGGTTGGTGACCAATATCTCCAGTTACTACTTCAGAGTTCATAGGCACAGTTGACATTCCAGGATATATTCACAGGAACAAACTTAGTTAGGTTACATTAAAGTTTGATCAAAATGAGTTCATAGTCACAGTTGATATTATATGCTTACATCATAGATGGAAGCTCCACTTTCTGTTTGTAGAATTCCCATACCAACTATTCTTGGCCTTTTATAAGGTTTCCCTCTTCCTATACTAGTAGAAATATCCGATAAAACATACAAATTATTAAGACGTTAAACATAAAATAGACCTAAAAATATGCAGTCTATAAAAGTAACTTCAGAGTAATTATCTGTTTTGTTGAACCTCTTGGTCTTCTTCTTCCTATTCATGTTCCTACTTTTGGTACATTTTGAACTGAAGGTGTTGATGAAGAACAACCACTTGATGATTTTGCACCACCAATTGATCTTGTAGTACCTTGTGTAGCCTTGTGACAACCTTTCTTGTTATGGCATTTAGCATGATAGTTGCTGCAAGTCATCTGTGTACCTCTTTTGGAAAGTTTTCCTATTTTATTTTCAGTCTGTTCCTTCCTTCTCACTTTCTTGGGCCTGCTAGGCATTACTCTTACTTTTGGTGGTATAACTGAAGGGTTTTGTGATTGTGGCCATATCTCCATATTTTGAACAGGCTGAAGAAAATGACTGTATGTTTTCATATGAGTCTCCCTATGGTACCAATATGCAATGTAGTTAATTGGCTCTAATTTCTTGAAATAGATATAAGAAAACTTATGATGAAAACCACCCGCATGTAGGGGTGTCAAAATGGTTCAAAGAAAACAGTTAACTACCCATATTATCCACTAAAAAATGGGTTGGATAATGAACTTTTTTAAAACGGGTCAAATATGAATAAGAATCATATTATCCATTTAGAAAATGAAAAACCAATGAGTCTAACTTTTACATTTATAAAGCCTCAAATTGGGGGTTCCTCAAGTTAAGGAAACTAAAAATTCTCCCCAAAAGTGATCATATACAAGAAGTCATGAATAATATAGGTAACCCATATTATTTGGCGGTTAATCCATTTTTTATCCGTATTAAATATGGGTCGGGTCATATAATTGATCCATTTTTTTATTATCTATTTTCGACCCGAACCATATCCGACATGACCCGCCCGTTTGCCACTCCTACCCTTCAGCATCCAAGCTCTGCAAGTGCAAGTTAGCATGTTCAGATTCACTATATACTTACTGGTGTGTCCTTCCTTCACTTCATAACTATATTGACCATTCCAATGCAACACACATTTTATTGATTTTGTTATATTCTCCTGCAACACCTTCAGTGCCATTGGAGAAATGTCACTGATCCAAGTATCACAGAAATCCCTCATTTGTGATATCCTTATCATTATCTTCATCCTAATCTCTTCAAGAGTTGTGATGATTGTCTTGTGCCTTGGCCCCAATATCCAAGAATTGAAAGTTTCGGCATTGTTGTCAACACTATCACAATTGCTGAAATACTTAAAATACACCTTGCGCCACCTTTCTTTGTTATAGTATAGTAGGTCCTCAACTATTTTATCTCCTAGTTTCTACATGTGATCAAGATTTTTCTTTAACTGTTGTTCATAAGTTCACCTAGCACATCTCCAAGAACAGTTCCTTCTCTCAATGCCTCTCCATTTTTTTGACCAGTTTGCTAGGATGTGCCTGGAAAACATCCTATGTTCTGCCTGTGGGAGGACCTCACTAATTGCTCTGTCAAGTCCCTACAACATATAAAAGATAAATAGTTAAAATATAAATAGTTAAAAATAAACATATTAACAGATTTGAACAATACAGTTAACAGAATATAAGTTACCTTTTGCATGTTTGTAATAACAGTCAACTCTATCCCATCTCCAAGCTCAAGATCATTCTTTAAAAGGTTCGCAAACCATTTCCAATTATATGTGTTTTCAACTTCAACTACTGCCCAAACCAATGACAACATATGATCCCATCCTTACAAACAACCACAAGTAATTGTCCTTTACAAACACATTTCAAAAAATAACCATCAAATCCAATACACCTCCTACAACCATCATGGAAGGCCTTCTTCAATGCATCAAAGCAGATATAAAATACTACAAATAGTTTCCTTCCATCTTAATATGTTTCTTCACTAATTCTCACAACACATGTGTTGCCTGGATTAGTCCTTAGCAGCTCATCTCTATAGTCCAAAATTCTATCAAACTCCTTAACATGGTCTCCCATAATCTGTGTTAACACAATATTCTTGGTTTTTCTTGCAACAGTCCTTCCAATATACAATTCTAACTCTTTTTGAACTATCTCCTGAAAATTAAAGATTCTAATATTTGGTTCAAAAATTATTGTCCTTATATCTTTCTGCTAAGTACTTTGAGTTGCACAGTTTGTTCTTGGTAGTACCATTTCACTTATGAAGTGGATTATAGTTCTTCACCACAAAATCTTTTGTCTTAGAATCATAACTAGAAAACAAGAGGCATGGACAACCAACACAACACTTTACCCTCACCCTTATTGGTTCATTATCATACTTATCTAACTCTACATGTTCATCAACTACATACTTAGTAAGTGCTTCTCTAAACAGTCTAACACTCTCAAAAGAAAGTCCAGTTTCCCAAACAATTAACTCACAACTAGGATCAAAGATAACCCTATTTTGGTGCTTTCTTCTTGCTCTTACTGGCTATTGGACTTCATCTTCACCTTTATCATAAGTAGTTTCATCAGGATCTGTTTCAAAACTAGCAGCTTCATCTGAGGGATAGTATGGCTCATCTCCAGCAATCTTACCCTCTAAATATGTCTTCTTCTTAGCTGCATACTCATCATATCCTACATTTGGGCCATTTTTACCTAACTTGGCATGTCTAGTTTGAACCTCTTTCTCTTTTTTCTTCCTTCTATGCACCTTTTTCCTCTTCTCTTAAATTCTTTACTCCTCATCAACATCACTACCATATTCTTCTTCCCCTTCCTTAAACACCTCTTTAATTTCTGAATCTATGTTATGGTCACTACTTTCTATATCAGTTTCAACTAATGGAGTATCATCAAGATTAGAAGGACCACCATTATCCCCACCAAGCACATTATCAGCAGTAAGGACACTATTTTGTGGTTCTTCAAACCCTACACCTTCACTGCCCCCAACACTTTGATTTATCCCTTTATCAAAAGACACACTAGATTCCCCACACACATGGCTTATATATTCAATAGCTGGAGGGACCACTAATGCTTCATCAACAAATTAAGACACATACGCTTCAAATATATTCCCATTCTATAATAGAGTCACAATAACCATAATATCCCTATCAGTTAAATTTTTTACCAAAGTGCTAGAGTTAGGTGGTCTCACATAAATACCACATGTTTCACAACTATACCTATTTTCTTTCACATAGTCTACAAACATAAAATACGAAAATTTGTCAACATTAATATCAAAGTACTCTATCATAATACCTCATGCGTAGTTGATAGGATACTGTTGTAACTGACCTACATGGAACATCCTCAGTGTTACGAGCTCAAAAGCCATTTCTTCGAACTGAAATCAGTAAACAAGAATAATGTCTGTAAATATTTTTTTACACTTCAAAATCGACAAGTATTGAATAAAACAAGAAAAACCTACAAGAGAAACCAACGATCTTCAGTATCTGCACTCTAATCGACGAGATTTAGGGTAAAATCAACACTAGGTTTTGACTTTATTAGCCCTTTTCTAGTTTTGTTTAGACACAAATTGTGGGTCTTCACTCGTTTTAAATTTTTTTTGTGTTCCGAGGACTTAAAAATCACTTTTTGTCTCACCCCGATTTGCGTGCGTAATCCAAGCACGTTTCTGGTAAGCTTTTATGTGAAAATTAAGTCAAATAAAGAAATTGGCTTTTAAGATTGAATGATGTTGACTTTGGTCAACATTCTTGGGAAATGGATCCGGACCCGTGATCCGAAGTTCCCGGAGGGTCTGTAGGAAAATATGGGACTTGGGCATATGCCTGGAATCGAATTCCAAGGTCCCAAGCCCGAGAAATGAATTTTTGAAAGAAATTGTTTAACTGAAACTATAAGAGTTTTTGGAAATGAAAAAAGGTTTGAAATTGATAGTATCGGGCCCGTATTTTGGTTCCAGATCCCGATATAGGTCTCATATAATAATTAAGTTGAATATGTGAAGTTTGGTAAGAATCAGAGTTCGTTTAGTATAAATCGGACCTTTATTTGAGAAATTAGAAATTTTGATGTTCTTGAGTGATTTCATGAATTTGAGGTTTAATGTATAGTTATTTATGTTATTTTGATGAATTGATCGCATGCATGTTTGGTTTGGAGCCCCAAGGGCTCGGGTGAGTTTTGGATAGGCCACAAAGTGAAATTGGACTTAGATAAACTATTGTTGTGTTGCACGTCTGCAGGCTTAGCAATTGCGAAGCCTGACTTGCAAATGCGAACTCACATTTGCGAAGAAACATCGCAATTGCGATGATGGGCTGGGACAAGGAGACCTTCGCATTTGCGAGGCTCATGTCGCAAATGCGACCTTAGCAGGCACCACAATTGCGAGCAGTTTTTCGCATTTGTGAAGAAAGTAGAGGTAGGCCTTCCTTCACAATTGCGAAGCTCTACGCCTGTGCAAATTATAACTTAGACGAAAATTCTTAAATTTTCAAACTCCCTCAAAGCCTAAACTCTCTTGGGCGATTTTATGAAGAAAAGTTCTTCTCCTAATCAATTGTAAGTCGTTTCTAACTCATTTTCTCCAATCTATAACATCTTTTCACATGATTTTAATTCAAAATCAAGGGTTTTCATGGGGGAAATTGGGTATTTTGGGTAGAACTTAGGATTTTCAAATTTTGGGGATTTAGACCTTGATTTGAGGTCCGATTTCAAAACCAATTATATATTTGAGTTCGTGGGTGAATGGGTAATCGGAATTTGGTTTGAACCTTGGGTTTTGACCATGCGGGTCCAGAGTCGATTTTCTACTTTTTGGGAAAATCTTTAGAAAATGTATTTTCATGCATTAGAATTGATTTATTTAGCATTTATTGATATCGTTAAGTAAATTATGGCTAGATACAAGCAAATTGGTGGTGGAAACAAGAGGTAAAGCGGTAGTTGAGGCTTGAATTGTGTTCGTGGCATTGATGTAGGTGTTTGGTCTAACCTTAGCTTGAGGGATTAGGAGTTGTGTCTTATTTGCTATGTGTTAATTGTTGAGTATGACATATAGATGTGGTGACGAGTATCTATACATCGGTGTCAAGCATTCCCATGAGTCTTATACTATGATTGATGTGACCCCATTTCATATTGCTCATGCTTTATATGATGATTTCTATTGATGAACAAGTCTTGTGGAAGTATTATTGGTAATTGAACATTGTAGAGCGTTGGCTCAAGTTGAGGATTGAGTTGTGAAGTAATTGTTAAAAAGAGAAGAGGTTTATGATGTTGTCTCTCTTGCCGGGATGTTATTGCTTTTGATATTATATCCCTTGCCAGGATGTTATTGCTTTTGATATTATCTGTCGGGATGTTATTGCTTTTGATATTATCTCTCTTGCCGGGATGTTATTACTCATGATATTGTTTCCCTTGCCGGGATATTGTTGTTATGCTATTGTTCCCTTGCTAGAATTTTATTGTGATATTATTGATTCCCTTGCCCAAATTGCTTTGTGATTGTTTCTTGGGTGAGGAAGAGTGTAAAACATGAAGGGTGATATCGTACATGCTTTTAAGAGTGTTAATGTACGATGGGTGATGTCGTGCTGATATTGTGAGGTAAAAGCACGAAGGGTGATACCGTGCCGCACGATGTACAATGTCGTGCCATGATATGAGTGATAATGCACGAACGATAATTCTGTGCCATGATTATGTGAGGTAAAAGCACGAAGGGTGATGTCGTGTCGATTATATTGATTCTTATGGTGAGGATGAGAGTAAAAGCACGAAGGGTGTAGCCGTGCACTTGTCATTAATTTCCTTATTCTTGCTTACAGTTGAATTTTCGTGTTCCTTTCACTTCTTTACTAAAATTTTGTTTGTACATGATATTCCTCGCAACATATTTCTCTTTCCCATCTTTGACTGCTAGTTTCTGTCATTATTACTTGATGTATATGATATAACTGCACAGGTTTATTTGGCAGTCCTATCATAGCCTCGTCACTACTTCGCCGAGGTTAGGCAAGACACTTACCAGCATATGAGGTCGGTTGTGCTGATACTACACTCTGCACTATGTGCAGATCTCGGTGCTACAACTTTTGGACCACGGTGAGGTTGCTGCCTTCAGTCCATCAGGTGACCCGAGGTAGTCCTGCAGGCGTCCACGAGACTTGGTGGCCCCTTCCTATCTAGGTTTTCTTCTATTCTTTACTATTTCAGAGACAGACATATATCTATTTTGTTCGGACCTTATTTGTAGTATTCTTAGATAGTCTGTGAGATTGTGACACTAGTTCTGGGTAGCTTATGTTTATGAACTTGTGTCGGTATTATTTTAAATTATTACATTTCATTCTTCCGCTTTATTATTTTCGCTGTTTATAAAATGTTAACTCACAATTGTTAAGGGATTAAAAAATGAAAAGTGTTAAATAATTGGAATAATCGGCTTGCCTAGCTTTTGCTAGTAGGTGCCATCACGACTCCCAAGGGTGGGAAATCTGGGTCGTGAAAAGTTGGTTTCAGAACTCTAGGTTGCTTAGGTCTCACAATTCACGGACAACCTTAGTAGAGTCTAAGGTACCGGTACATAGACGTCTATATTTATCCCTAGAGGCTACAGATTTAGGAAAAACTTCACATCTATTCCTTCATGTCGTACGACTTGATTTCTCAATGCTAATTGAACTTCCACTCTGTTCTTTCGCAGATGGTGAGAACATGTACCGCTTCATCAGCTGACCAGCAGCCCGAGCCCCCAGTAGTAGCTCCTGCGAGGGGAAGAGGTCGAGGCCGTGCTAGGGCCCGAGGTAGAGGCAGGGCTCAGCCTAGAGCTCGAGCAGCAACACCAGCATCGGAGCCTCAAGTTGAGTTTGACGATGAGGTTCCAGCCTAGACAGTTCCAGCAGGACCAGCTCAGGTCCCAAAGGGGTTCATCGCCACCCCAGTACTTCAGGATGCTCTGGTCCGTCTAGTGGGCCTTATAGAGAGTGTCGCCCATGTAGGCTTTCTTCCTGTAGCACCAGCCGTCTCTCAGGCTGGAGGAGGAGCCCAGACTCCTGCTACTTGCACTCTGAAGCAGATGGCTCCCTAGTTTAAGACTCCAGCAGCTCAGCCAGTTGGAGTAGGTCAGCCTAGTGGTGTGGCACAAAATGGAGAGGGGCCAGCTATGTCTACTAATGCCTTGTGGAGGCTAGACAGGTTCACCAAGCTATTTACTACTACTTTTGGTGGTACATCTTCTGAGGATCCCCAGGACTATTTGGACAATTGTCATGAGGTTCTTTGGAACATGGAGATAGTGGAGACCAATGGGGTCGACTTTGCTGATTTTCATTTGTCTGGATCCGCCAAGACTTGGTGGAGAGATTATTGTTTGGCTAGACCAGATGGGTCACCAGATTTAACTTGGGATCAGTTCTCTCAACTATTTCTGGAGAAGTTTCTTCCTATCACTCAGAGGGAGAACTATCGAAGGCAGTTTGAGCATCTCTAGCAGGGTTCTATGATTGTTATACAGTACGAGACCAGATTCAATCACTTGGCCCGTCATTCTCTTCTTATACTTCTCACTGAGAGAGAGAGAGAGAGGGGAGGTTCATTGAGGGACTCATTCAGCCTATTCGATTGCAGATGGCTAAGGAGATGGGGAGCGAGATTTCTTTTCAGGATGTGGCCAATGTGGCTGGGAGAGTTGATATGGTTCTATCACAGGGGAGTGGTCAGGGGTCGGACAAAAGGCCTCGTCATTCGGGCAGGTTCATTGGTGCCTCATCTGGAGGTAGAGATTCTTTTGGTAGGGGCCATCCTTCCAGGCCATTTCATTCAGCACTTCAGGCTTCTCACAGTGCTCCAGGTGGCCGTTGTTCTCATATGCAGTATTCTGATCAGCTGCCCTACAGTGCACCTCCAGCTCCCATTAGTGCACCCCCGCTACAGAGTTTTTAGAGTGGTTATTCAAGCCGTCAGGGTTAGCAGTCTCAGCAGCTGCGGGCTTGTTATACTTGCGGCGATACGAGGCATATTGTTAGATTTTGCCCTCGAGCATCGAGCAACTCTCAGCATCAGGGTTCTTGTGCCATGGTTCAGGCACTGAGTGTTCCACTGCCTGCTCAGCCAGCTAGAGGTAGAGGTAGAGGTAGAGGTGCTAGAGGTGGAGGTAGAGGTATTAGAGGTAGAGGTATTATAGGTAGAGGTCAAGCCGCTAGAGGTGGAGGCCAGCCAGCAGGTGGTCATCCCAAAGAGGTAGTTCAGAGTGGTGGGGCCCAGCCCCGATGTTGTGCTCTTCCATCCAGGCCTGAGGCTGAGGCTTCCAATGCAGTTATCACAGGTATTGTTCTGGTTTGTAGTAGAGATGCTTCAGTTTTATTTGATCCAGGATCTACATACTCATATGTGTCATCTGATTTTGCACCGTATCTGATCATGCCTAGTGATTCTTTGAGTGATCATGTATATGTGTCTACACCGGTGGGTGATTCTATTATGGTAGGTCGTCTCCATCATTCATGTATAGTTGTGATTGGGGGGTCTTGAGACTCGAGTAGATTTGTTACTTCTGGATATGGTTGATTTTGATGTCATATTAGGGATGGACTGGTTATCACCTTACCACGCTATCTTTGACTGTCATGCCAATATTGTGACCTTAGCATTGCCGGGTTTTCCTCGTTTAGAGTAGAGAAGGACTCCTGGTCATTCTACCCGTAGGGTTATCTCATATATGAAGGCTCGACATATGGTTGATAAGGGATGTTTGGCCTATTTGGCGTATGTTCATGATTCTAGTGCCTATGTTACTTCTATGGATTCTGTGCCCGTTATTCATGAGTTTGTTGAGGTATTTCCTTCAGACCTGCCAGGTATGACACCCGACAGGGATATTGACTTATGTATTGATTTGGCTCAGGGCACTCAGCCTATTTCTATTCTGCCGTATCGTATGGCCCCGCCAAAGTTAGAAGAGTTGAAAGAACAGTTGCATGATTTGCTTGATAAAGGCTTTATTATACCTAGTGTCTCTCCTTGGGGTGCACCGGTGTTGTTTGTTAAGAAGAAGGACGGATCGATGAGGATGTGTATAGATTATCAGCAGTTAAACAAGGTTACAATTAAGAATAAGTATCCATTGCCGAGGATTGATGATTTATTTGATCAGTTTTAGGGTGCTAAGGTATTTTCGAAGATTGACTTGAGATATGGCTACCATCAGTTGAGGATTAGGGCATTCGATATCCCTAAGACAGCTTTCCGCACTCGGTACAGGCATTATGCGTTTTTGGTGATGTCATTTGGGTTGACAAATGCCCCAGGAACTTTTATAGATTTGATCAACCGAGTGTTCAAGCCTTACTTGTATTCATTCATGATAGTCTTCATTGATGATATTTTAATCTATTCCTGCAGCCGGGAACAACATGGGCAGTATCTGAGAGTGGTTCTTTAGACTGAGAGATAGTCAGTTGTATGCTAAGTTTTAAAAGTGTGAGTTCTGGTTGAGTTCAGTTACATTCTTGGGTCATATTGTTTCAGTAGAGTGTATTCAGGTGAATTCGAATAAGATATAGGCAGTCAAGAACTGGCCTAGACCCGCGTCAGCTACAGAGATCCAGAGTTTCTTGGGTTTGGCGGGTTATTACTGTCGGTTTGTGGAGGGGTTTTCATCCATTGCATCCCCAATGATCAGTTTGACCCAGAAGGGTGCCCAGTTTAGGTGGTCGGACGAGTGTGAGGCGAGTTTTCAGAAGCTCAAGATAGCTTTGACTACGACGCTGGTGTTGGTATTGCCTACAGGTTCAGGGCCATATATAGTTTATTGTGACGTATCTCGTATTGGACTTGGTGCGGTGTTGATGCAGGATGGCAAGGTCATTGCTTATGCTTTACAATATTTGAAGATTCATGAGAAGAATTATCCAGTTTATGATTTGGAGTTATCAGGCATTGTTCACGCGCTGAAGATTTGGAGGCACTATTAATATGGTGTGTCATGTGAGGTGTTTACGGATCACAAGAGTCTATAGTATTTGTTCAAGCAGAAGGAGCTAAATTTGAGGCAGAATAGGTGGTTGGAGCTATTGAAAGACTATGATATCACCATCTTATATCATTCGAGGAAGGGGCCAATATGGTGACCGATGCTGAGTAGAAAGTCAGCCAGTGTGGGCAGTCTTGCATATATTCCGGTCGGTGAGAGACTGCTTGCCTTGGACATTCAGACTTTAGCCAATCAGTTCATAAGGTTGGATGTTTCTGAGCCCAACCATGTGTTAGCTTGTACAGTCACTCATTCTTCATTATTTGAGTGTATCTGAGATCGGGAGTGTGATGATCCTCATTTTCTTGTCCTTAGAGACATAGTGCTGCATGGAGGTGCCAAGCAGGATACAGTTGGAGATGATAGAGTTTTGAAGATGTAGGGTCGTATTTGTGTGACTAATGTGGATGGACTTCGAGAGTTGATTTTAGAGGAGCCCCATAGTTCCCGGTACTCTATTCATCCGGGCGCTGCTAAGATGTATCAGGATTTACGGTAACATTATTGGTGAAGGAGGATGTAGAAGGATATTGTTTCATATGTGGCTCAGTGTTTGAAATGTCAGTAGGTAAAGTACGAGCATAAGAGACCTGGTAGTTTGTTTCAGAAGATTGAGATTCCTGAGTAGAAGTGGGAGTGTATCAATGTGGACTTCGTTGTTGGGCTCCCACGGACTGAGAGGAAATTCGATGCAGTGTGGGTTATTGTTGATAGGCTGACCAAGTCAACACATTTTATTCCCGTGGCAGTCTCCTATTCTTCCAAGAGGTTAGCTGAGATCTATATCCGGGAGATTGTGTGTCTTCATGGTGTGCCTGTGTCTATCATTTCGGACCGAGGTACGTAGTTTACCTTACATTTCTGGAGGGCAGTTCAACGTGAGTTGGGCACACGAGTCGAGTTGAGCACATTATTTCATCCTCAGACGGACAGGCAGTACGAGCGTATGAGTCTTTATGAGGCTCCTTATGAGGCTTTATATGGTAGGCGGTGTCGGTCGCCGGTTGGATGGTTTGAGCCGGGAGAGGCTCGGTTGTTGGGTTCAGATCTAGTACAAGATTCCTTGGACAAGGTTAGGATCATTCAGGATAGGCTTTGTAGAGCTCAGTCCAGGCAAAAGAGTTACGCCGACCGTAAGGTTCGTGATGTGGCATTCATGGTAGGCGAGCGAGTGTTGCTTCGGGTGTCGTCTATGAAAGGCATGATGAGATTTGGGAAGAGGGGCAAGCTTAGCCCTTGATTCATTGGCCCGTTTGAGATTCTTGATCGAGTGGGAGAGGTGGCTTACAAACTTGCATTGGCGCCAAGTTTATCAGTCGTGCATCCAGTGTTTCATGTGTCCATGCTTCGGAAGTATCACGACGATCCATCCCACGTGTTAGACTTCAGCACTGTCTAGTTGGACAAGGACTTGTCCTATGAGGAGGATCCGGTAGCTATTCTAGACCGGCAGGTTCGTCAGTTGAGAACGAAGAGTTTCCCTTCTGTTCGTGTTCACTGGAGAGATCATCCTGTTGAGGCAGCAACCTGGGAGTCCGAGTCCAATATGCGGAGCCGATATTCCCATCTTTTTTCCAACTCAGGTACTTTTGTTATGTTCGTTTGAGGACGAACGGTTGTTTTAGAGGTGGAGAATGTGATGACCTTTTGGGTCATCAAAAGGTCATCACTCGTTTTGAAAGAAAATTATGTGTGCTGAGGCCTTAAAAACCTCTTTTTGTCTCACCTCGAGTTACATGTGCAGTCCGAGCGCGTTTTCGGAAAGCTTTTATGTGAAAACTAAGTAAAATAAAGAAATTGACTTTTAAAATTGAATAAAGTTGACTTTGGTCAACATTCTTGGTAAACGGACCCGGACCCGTGATCCGATGGTCTCGTAGGGTCCGTAGTAAAATTTGGGACTTGGGCATATGCCCGGAATCGAATTCCGAGGTCCCAAGCCCAAGAAATGAATTTTTGAAAGAAATTATTTAACTGAAATTATAAGAATTTTCGAAAATGAAAAGAGGTTGAAATTGATGGTATCGGGCCTGTATTTTGGTTCCAGATCCCGGTACATGTCTTATATAATAATTAAGTTGAATCTGTGAAGTTTGGTAAGAATCGGAGTTCGTTTAGTATAAATCGGACCTTTATTTGAGAAATTGAAAATTTTGATGTTCTTGAATGATTTCATGAATTTGAGGTTTAATTCATAGATATTGATGTTATTTGATAATTTGATCGCATGAGCAAGTCCGTATAGTGTTTTTAGACTTGTGTGGATGTTTGGTTTGGAGCCCCGAGGGCTCGGGTGAGGTTTGGATAGGCCACGGAGTGAAATTGGACTTAGGAAAACTGCTGTTGTGTTGCAGGTCTGCAGGCTTCGCAATGACTCGCAAATGTGAGCTCGTATTTGCGAAGATGTGCTGGGACAAGGAGACCTTCGCATTTGCGAGGCTCATTTCGCAAATGCGACCTTAACAGGCACCGCAATTGCGAACAATTTTTTGCATTTGTGAAGAAAGCAGAGGCAGGCCTTCCTTCACAATTGCGAAGCTTTGACCGCAATTGCGAGTTCGCATTTGCGAACCTGGCCTCGCAAATACGATATCTGCGCCTGTGCAAATTATAACTTAGACGAAAATTCTTCATTTTTCAAACTCCCTCAAACCCGAAGCTCTCTTAGGCGATTTTCTAAAAACAGTTCTTCTCCAAATCAATCGTAAGTCGTTTCTAACTCATCTTCTCCAATCTATAATATCTTTTCACATGATTTTAATTTAAAATCAAGGGGTTTCATGGGGGAAATTGGGCGTTTTGGGTAGAACTTTGGATTTTTAAATTTTGGGGATTTGGACCTCGATTTGAGGTCCGATTTCAAAACCAATTATATATTTGAGTTCGTGGGTGAATGGGTAATCGGGTTTTGGTTCGAACCTCAGGTTTTGACCATGTGGGCTTGGGGTCAATATTTGGCTTTTTGGGGAAATCTCTAGAGAACCTACTTTCATGCATTAGAATTGATTTATTTAGCATTTATTGATATCGTTAAGTAAATTATGGCTAGATACAAGCAAATTGGTGGTGGAAACAAGAGGTAAAGCGGTAGTTGAGGCTTGAATTGTGTTCGTGGCATTGAGGTAGGTGTTTGGTCTAACCTTAGCTTGAAGGATTAAGAGTTATGTCTTATTTGCTATGTGTTAATTGTTGAGTACGACATATAGGTATAGTGACGAGTATCTATACGTCGATGTCAAGCATGCCTGTGAATCTTGTACTATGATTGATGTGACTTTGTTTCGTATTGATCATGCTTTATATGATGATTTCTATTGATAAAGAAGGCTTGTGGAAGTATTATTGGTAATTGAACATTGTAGAGCGTTGACTCAAGTTGAGAATTGAGTTGTGAAGTAATTGTGGAAAAGAGAAGAGGTTTATGATGTTGTCTCCCTTGTCGGGATGTTATTACTTCAAATATTATCTCCCTTGCCGGGATGTTATTGCTTTTGTTATTATCTACCGGGATGTTATTGCTTTTGATATTATCTCTCTTGCCGGGATTTTATTACTCATAATATTATTTCCCTTGCCGGGATATTGTTGTTATGCTATTGTTCCCTTGCCGGGATTTTATTGTGATATTATTGATTCCCTTGGCCAAATTGCTTTGTGATTGTTGCTTGGGTGAGGAAGAATGTAAATCACGAAGGGTGATGTCGTGCATGCTTTTGAAAGTGTTAATGCACGAAGGGTGATGTCGTGCCGATATTGTAAGGTAAAAGCACGAAGGGTGATGCCGTGCCGCACGATGTACAATGCCGTGCCATGATATGAGTGATAATGCACGAAGGATAATTACGTGCCATGATTATGTGAGGTAAAAGTACGAAGGGTGATGTCGTGCCGATTATATTGATTCTTATGGTGAGGACAAGAATAAAATCACGAAGGGTGATGTCGTGCACTTGTCATTGGTTTCCTTATTCTTGCTTACAGTTGAATTTTCGTGTTCCTTTCACTTCTTTACTGAAATTTTGTTTGTACATGATATTCCCCGCATCATATTTCCCCTTCCCATCTTTAACTGCTAGTTTCTGTCATTATAACTTATTGTATATGATATAACTGCACAAGTTTATTTAGTAGTCTTGTCCGAGCCTCGTCACTACTTCGCCGAGGTTAGGCTAGGCACTTACCAGCACATGGGGTCGGTTGTACTGATACTACACTCTGCACTGTGTGTAGATCCCGGTGCTGCAACTTTTGGACCACAGTGAGGTTGCTACCTTCAGTCCATCAAGCGACCCGAGGTAGTCCTGCAGGCGTCCGCAGGCCGTGGCGTCCCCTTCCTATCTAGTTTTTCTTCTGTTCTTACTATTTCAGAGACATACATGTATCTATTTTGTTCGGACCCTATTTGTAGTATTCATAGATTGTCTGTGAAATTGTGACACCAGTTCTGGGTAGCTTATGTTTATGGATTTGTACCGGTATTATTTTAAATTGTTACATTTTATTCTTCCGCTTTATTATTTCCGTTGTTTATAAATTGTTAACTCACAATTGTTAAGGGATTAAAAATAAAAAGGGTTAAACAATTGGAATAATTGACTTGCCTAGCTATCACTAGTAGGCGCCATCACGACACCCGATGGTGAAAAATCCGGGTCGTGACAAAAATAAGGTCGGGTAATTCAGCCTAGGGTAAAACATAAAAGATAGAGGGTCGGGTACTTTAATCGGGTGAGTTTTTAAGTAATGGACCAGATCATTAAAAGGGTTTGTGTTCATTAATGACGTGGCATCACCAGAAAGAGTGTGGCTCACGCTCGTTAGTCTTTAACTGGTCAGGGGTCATGGAGGGTGAAACAAAATTCACTTCCAATGTGTTTGGGGGAGGGGGGGGGGAGGGTAAAAGAATACCCGTTTAGCTAAAGTGTTCAAACCAGTTTTTTGGACAACTTTAAGGGGTCTTCATGTATTTTGCCTTTTATTTATAAGGATAAAAAAGTTATTTAACACTTCCAAGTAGTTATGCATTTAGGTAGTTTCTTAGGATCTGTTGCTTAGAAAGTTTGGGGATAGTATATTGCAGTCGAAGGTTTCTTTGTATATTTGACTGAATGAGAATAATCTAACGTAAGATCCTGTTTTTGTTGATCTTGTGACCAGCATGTTTCCTATATTTAAGGCTCAAAATAAGATTCCTAATGCCTAAAATATGCAATGTATTTGCCGGAACCTGGAAGTAAGGAAAAATTCTGAGGAATTTTGGTTTGGTAATCCCACGTGAACTTTCTTTAAGGAAACCTTATCCCCCCTCCCCAACCCCAAAATTCACGAAGAGCTTAAACACATGATAGGACTTTTCATTTTCATTTAGATGTGAGTTTGTCTCCAACTTAAATAATATTGGTATCCCACTAGTTTGCATCAAACAATAGTAATGTAAATATTGTACGTAGGAAAAAAAGGAAAAGAAAAGAACACTCTATATCTATACGAGGACTTTTACCGGGAGAACATCGCTTATATTATTAGGTCCAGTTTCGAGAGTTTCTATTTAAAAGGGCATGTTGATGCTAATGTCGGAGACAAAATTTTCATTAAAGGGTTTAAAACAGAAAAGGTTAAAAAATTAAAAGAAACTGTGGCTAGTGAGAATGCAACCTCACAAAAGTTTTGAACCCACTTGACCATCGAGCTATACTTTTGGGTTTTGTCAAAGCGATTCAAAATATAATATATAGAGGCACAAAATGGATTTTGCCTTATATGTACAATGTAATTTTCCTGTGAAGGGGGTTCGGGTCCCCCTTCTGCCCTGCTAAATCCGCCTTTGTCCGGTGCACGAAGTATTCCGTATTCACACAGGATCCGAGAAGGGCCGCACCTAAAGCGATGTGATATATACAACCTACCCTGATGCAAGCGTCAGTGGTTGATTTTACGGTTCGACCCCCCTATAGGTCACATGAAGACAACTTTACCGTCACTCTAAGGCTCCCTTCCGAGAGTTGCTATTTGATAACCAAATTCTTGAATATCAATTTTTGGATTGACCTGTGTTGATTATAGTGTTTCAGAAGAAAGAGAAAGGAACAAAATCATTTTGGTCCACGATTCACTATTTGAGGTATCACGTCCTTGTAATGTCAATTCGGTGATGAAACGATTATTGTTTGTGAACAACTCTGACGGATGGACTTCTTCGGTTTCAGTTTACAGTTATTTAGTGAAGTTGTATCCTAAAACTTTTATATTGAGGTAAATTTATTCGTGAATGGCCGTTAAATTGAGTGATCTCCTAAATTACCAAAAGGGGTGATCCTTCCATAAAGCAAGTAAAGCAACCGTTTTTAGGTCTCATATTTGTAGGGAGCCAATTTTTTGTTACACCAATTAGATCATGTATAAGTTAAAAAAAAATTCTATAAAGTGAAAAAGTTTGATTTCTTTCTAACAAATATAGAGAAGAAGGATTTGCAACTACTATGATTTTTACCAAGGAAATTGCATTTGAAATGAATATCGAACCCGAATTTCATAAGAAACATGTGATATATAGGAAGTAACAATTTGATGCGAATGTTGACAATGGAATCTCAAAATCTTTCCAAGAGTCCTTTAGAGTTGATTAATTTTATACATAATAGACAATACTATTTTCTCACTTTAAAATAGATTTTAGCGATTCAAAGAATATATAATATTTTTTATTTTCTATTTGGTAGTAAAAAGACTTTGGTAGTAAAAGACTAAGTCACTAGATGTTGGAAATTTGAAAAAGAATATTGCCTTAATCTTGAATTTTCCTTAAAACATAATAATCAATTCGATATTGATGGTTTAAATTTATTTTCTGAATTAAAAGTATTAAGAAAAATAGTACAATTAGAAGATAATAGTTCAATTGATACACTTAATCAAGTAAAAAGATTTAATTCTTTTCCAAATGCCTAAATTGCTTATGGAATAATGTTCATAACTCATGTTACCGTGGCTTCAGCGAAAAGAAGTTTTCAAAATTAAAATTGATAAAATCTTACCTAAAACAACAATGTCACAAGAAAGGTTAAATGGATTAGCTATGTTGTCAATTGAGAAATACTTATTAGGAGTTATTGATTATAAGAAAATTATTAAAAACTTTGATGTATCTAAGAAAATCTAAAAAAATAGATTTCATATAAATAATTAAAAAAAATTAAAAGTTAAGGCCCCTCGTAAAGTTTGGCTTTAGGCCACAAAATTCATCGGGTAGACCCTTTACCAAAGATCTTGGTTCTTTACCCTATTACATATGCTCAAACAGAATCAACAGAAAAGTAAAGTACAAGCAATTTCACGTGTAAATTGGCCTTTTCCCTTCTCCTTTCTAAAGCAAAAAAGAATGTCATCATTCTGACTTTGACTTGAAAAAAGAAGAAGAGCAGGAACTTGGAGTTCAGTCACGACCTTTGTAACCTCATGGCCACTTTCTTTCCTAGAGCTTGTAGTCATTATCTTCGCTTTTCAGATATGGTGACATTACTAGTATGGGGGATCACTCGGCTCAAAGGTGCAAAAACCACAATCTACTGTGTAGATTTTTAACTTCAACTTCACTAAAACAAATGAGCCAAATGTGCAGATTACAACTCCTGTAACCTAATACCCCTCCATATTTCAACTACTTCTGCTTATTGTATGAAGATTACAAGTTACTCTAACTTGCGAACTCAGACAATAATTCAACTAACATTATTTGAATAAAATATGAATACAACTCAATTTCCTAATACACATGAACTAGACTGATTCATGTAGAAAATGAACTGACTCTATGACCAATTTTGGTCGGCAACTTCAAGTGTATTGTGACCTGGAAAATGCTATGCTTCTTGTACTCGGTAGACGTGCAAAATGATGACCTTGAATAATCCTTGGGCAGAGTACTTAAGTTGTCACAGCTCCTAGATCAATACAAGTATTGAGGCCATATTTTTGGGTTGTGTCAAAGGTGTGTACGAGTAAAATTTGGGATAAAGTTACCCCCGATTTCCCGGTAAAGAAACAAGGGGAAGCACGATCTAACATTACCTCGAGTAGAGTCGAGGGGTTCCATATCTAGTCCGAGCAGTGTGAAGGGCTGAGACTAAGGGAAAATGGTTAGACACTTCAAGCGGGGAACCTTAATATCCGCCCTAAACCGGATATTACGGCACAAATCTCGTCTATTATCAACTGCAGGTCAACATCTACTGGAAGGAGAAGATTTTTTTACCTTATTTAGGCTTGTACTAGGATTGAAACTCCTCTAATATATAAAAAGAAAACCCTTTTAATTTTAAACACACTATTGGCATGCATATCAATGCAATCAAAGTTCATTTTTGTTCTCTAGCTACTATTAATTTTGTTATTCAGCTGCTTATTTACCTTGTTGCAACCGAGCCCGTCTCGAGAGTTCGTCCGAGGTCAATTTCCAGTGTTCAACCAAAAGTCAGGCTTAATTGTTTGTCATGTTTGGTTTGATCATTTTGTTTCTTTTTACTTTAATTATCCACTATTCATAGATCATTCGTGTTAAATTGAGTCACATATTGTCACGACCCCAAATACCAATCGTGATGGTGCCTATCACATTACTAGGCAAGCTAACACAAACATTTAATCACAACCCTTTTTCCTTATAATAAGCCATCTTCTAACATAGGTTTTAAATACCAAATTCTCATTATAAGCGTTTAAAACAACAAAATATATGCGGAAGTCAAATAAACATGAAACTACACAGCCCCAAATATTTGGTGCCACGAGTCTAGAGCCTCTAATACATAGCTGACTGTCTAAAATATCACAAGTCTAAAAAATGCTAAAAAGAAACAAGATAGGAAGGAGAAAATAGGGCTACAGACGCCATGCAGCTACCTTGAAATCTCCAGCGACTCTAGATCAGCTGAGGACCCTCACTCTGCCGCTCAAGCACCTGGATCTGCACACAAGGTGCAAGGAGTAACGTGAGTACGCCAACTCAGTAAGTAACGAAAGTAAATAATGTCTAAAAGTAGTGACGAGCAGTTAAAAAATCATATAAATAATAGACAACAGGATAACAGATCAAACTTCACAGTTTAAAACCAGTTTCGTCGTAAAATCATCAATTTCTGTTTAAATACTTAAAATCATATACTTAGCAATTTTCCAATAGAGGCTTAATTTAAAAGAAGAGTGAAATCAGTAAAAATATCACAATTGGGCCCCTCGGGCAAGGTATCACTCAGAATATGGCCTCTCGGGCAGCCTCTTAGTCACTCGGGACTCAACTCTCATCACTCAGTACTCACTCTCATCACTCAGGCTCGTTAGTATCTCATAATACTAGAAATCATAGTAAACACTGCAGCATGTAGTCGGATCCATATTTTATAGTCGACTACGCTCACTGGGGGTGTACAGACTTTGGAGGGGCTCCTATAGCCAAGCGTCATATCGCTGCGACGCGTAGATCGATCCAATATATATATCGCTGCGGTGTATAGCCCGATCCATAACTCATACATATATAAATATCCTCACCATTAGGTTCTCAACCTCTCTCAGTCATTAACCTCACAACCTCTTGGGCACAACAATAGAAATTAGGGAAACTGAGTCCCAACAGTCCTCACATTTAGAAGTGGAGTGATAAAGCCAATTTTAAATATTTAAATAGGTAAAACATGACTGAGGATATACTTTCAACAATTAAGGTGAGGAAAAATAGTAAAAATGCCCCTAAGGGTCTCAACAGGTCGGCACAAGGCCCCAAACATGGCATACAACCCATAATACAGTATAAATAACTAAAGTACGGAATAATATAAGATTCCAAATCAAATACGCGACTTAATAGTCGCTGCGGGATGGAGCAAGTCACAATCCCTAGCGGTGCACGCCCACGTGCTTGTCACCTAGCATGTGTGTCACCGCATTTATAAAAACAAGTCAAATACCGGAGTTTTGTACCCTCAGTTCCAGATTTACAATGGCTACTTACCTCAACCGGTGAAAAATACTACTTCGCGATGCCTTTGCCCCTCTAATCGGCCTCCACTCGCATAGAATCTATCCAAAATCAGAATCACGACGTCAAAATATGCTAAAGGAACGAAGCCCAAGTGAAAACAATCAAATAATACCAAAAATCCCGATATTTGGCCAAACCTGACCCCCGGGCCCATGTTTTGAAACTCGATAAAAATCACATCAACGGAATCCTTATCCTCACAGGAGTCCATACATACCAAGAACACTGAAATTGGAGTCCAAATGACCCTTCAAATTCTTATTTTAAAGTCTCTTAATCTCAAGCCCTAATTCCTCAATTTTAAGTTTAGATTCCATGATTTATTAGGTATATTTCATATTAGAATTGAGTTTTTAAGTCCAAAATTCTTAGCTCCAAGTGATTCCCCTTGAATCCCTCTTCAATCCTCTTCAAAAAGCTCCAAAAACGACCAACAATGG
Organism: Nicotiana tabacum; assembly: GCF_000715075.1. Taxonomy (NCBI): domain Eukaryota; kingdom Viridiplantae; phylum Streptophyta; class Magnoliopsida; order Solanales; family Solanaceae; genus Nicotiana; species Nicotiana tabacum. The sequence goes on along the minus strand of NC_134089.1, from coordinate 27,036,297 downwards.
AAGAAATAAACCCATAATTCGCGGAGAAGACGACTATTTAAACCTTCTGCCCAGGCCTGAAATCCTTCTTCGCGAATGTGGTCAAGCTTTGCATTCGCGAAACACAAAAATTCCATTGTCCAAAACTCTTCTTCGCGAACGCAATCTCATCACCGCGACCGCGATGCCTCAGCTTCACCAACCTTCGTGAACGCGGCCAGTCTTCTCGCGAACGCGATGCTTGCCATTCTAGCCCTTTGCGAATGCGGGACTCCCCTTCGCGAATGGTAAAACCAAACCCGACGCCTCCCTTCCTGACTATTTGCAAACGCGAGGGTCCACTCACGAACGCGAAGAACAAAATACCTGCAACAGTTGAAGACCAAAATCTGCAACTTTTCTTTAACTTAAAATGATCCGTTAAACTCTCCGAAACTCACCCGAGGCCCTCGGGACCTCAACCAAAGGCACCAACATATCCCAAAACCGTATTCAAACTTGTACCAATCTTCAAAACACCACCAACAACATCATATCAACCAAAACACATCAGATTCAAACCTAAGTTTCCAAAGTCTTCCGAATTCCGCTTTTGATAAAAAACCCAACCAAACCACATCCGAATGATCTGAAATTTTGCACACACATCCTAAATGACACAACAAAACTACTGCAACTCTCGGAATTCCATTCCGACCCCTATATCAAAATCTCACCTACCAATTGGAAATCGCCAAAAATCCACTTTTGCCAATTCAAGCCTAAATCTATTCCGGACCTCCAAAACACATTCCGATCACGATCCTAAGTCCTAAATCACCTCCCGAAGCTAACCAAACCATCTGAACTCACATCCGAGCCCTCTAACACATAAGCCAACATCCGGTTAACGTTTTCCAACTTAAGCTTCTCAAAAGAGTCTAAGTGTCTCAAAGCTTACCAAATCCTTTCCGAACTCGAACCAATCAACCCGATCACACAAAGAACAATTAGACAGAGCAATAAGAAGCAAAAAATGGGGGAAACAAAGCGGTAACTCATGAGACGACTGGTTGGGTCGTCACACATATCCTTTAACCGCTTACAAATTTAATTGTTACTCATGTCAATCTTTATAACACATCTTATTCTACACTTGCTCTTTGAAATTTCATTTCAGGTTAATCTTAAATGTCAGATTCTTAGTCTCCTCACTTGAACATTGACATCGAGTCAGGCCACCACGGTGAAAATAATAACGTGGTACCCAACAATAATGTACCCTCCGTTGATCCCAATGGTGTCCCAATCGCTGATCCGGTCAATGCTGACTCACAGGTTTCTATCAACATCAACATGCCAATTGACCCCAAAAATAGTATTTAGGGGTCACCCCCGCCATCGGCTCAAGAAGCACCCAAAGGGGAACGTGATGAAATCAGCTTGCGATTGATTTTCTAAATGTTACAAGCTCAGCAAATGGAAATAGCATAGCTACATACCCAAAGGCACGCCTAGAACAGAATCGAGCCCAAGTAGGTTAAAGAAAACACTCGAAGGGATGAATAGATTGCGGTAGAGCCGAATGAGTTCGGTCCCGGGGAAACATCCGAGGTGATAAAATTGCTCGAAGCACTAACAAAGCGGGTGGAGTCTGGTGACAAAAAGATAGAGTGAAATAATAAGAAGGTGGAAACTTACAACTCGAGGGCCGATCAGATCCTAGGAGCACCTGCAATACTAAAAGGGTCGGATTCCAAAAATTTCATTCAGAAACTTTTCCCCCGAGTGCGGCACCAAAGACAATCCTGAAGAGATCTCGAATTCCCGACATTCCCAAATATAATGGGACCAGAGATCCAAACGAGCATGTAACCTTCTATACATGCACAATTAAAGGCAATGAACTAGAATACGACGAGATCGAATCGGTGTTATTGAAGAAATTTGGGGAAACCTTGTCCAAAGGAGCGATGATATGGTACCATGTCTTGCCTCCAAATTCTATTGGTTCATTTTGCTATGATTGTAGGTACTTTCATCAAAGCCCATGCCAGTGCCATCAAGGTCGAGACAAGGAAATCAGACCTCTTCAAAGTCAAGTAGAGAGACAATGAGTTGCTTAGGAAATTCGTGTCGAGGTTCCAGATGGAGCAAATGGATCTGCCCTCGGTCGTAGATGACTGGTCCATTCAGGCATTCACTCAATGGCTCAACCCCCCGAGTTCCATTGCTTCTCAAAAATTGAAGCAAAACTTGGTGGAGTACCCGACAGTTACTTGGACTAATGTCCATAACAGGTATCAGTCAAAGATCAGAGTAGAGGACGAGTAGCTGAGGGGCCCTTTAGGGTCTATTTAACCCAATAGAGAAAATGACAAATCTAAAATAATCACGGACTAGGAGCCAAGGCAGGTCTGAGATTGGTAACAACTATACACATCGGACAAGAAAGGCGATCAAGGACCTAGCAGCCGAGGTCTAAAAAAGATAAAAACGGTTTCGACAGATCACTTAGGTTCAGGGAAGTCCCAAGGTTATCGGAATATAACTCCAACGTGGATGCTGCAAATATAGTGTCAGCTATTAGCCGCATCAAGGAGACCTAATGGCCTAGGCCACGTCAGCCCGATCCCGCATAGAGATATCACAACTTGGTGTTTAAATACCATGGAACCCATGGTCATAGGACCGAATATTGTCGACAGCTAAGGGAGGAAGTGGCTCTACTATTCAACAATGGGCACCTTCGGGAATTCCTAAGTGAACGGGCCAAAATTCATTTGAAAAATAGGGACACCAACAAATAAATTGAGCAAGGAAAGCCTCAACACATAATCAACATGATCATTGGGGGAGTGGATTTCCCATAAGGGCTAATGAAAAAAAGCAGCAAATTTTCTATTATAAGGGAAAAACGCATTCGGGATTACGTCCCTGAGGTAGGTAATATCCGTACTTATCAATAAATCTCGAATTAAACGTGTGTTAATTGGTCTAGGTAGCTCGTCCAACATCATCCAATGGATGGTCGCTGAGCAATTAGGAATATTGGACCAAATCGTACCGGCAGTACGAGTATTGAACGGGTTAAACATGGTGTGCGAGACGACGAAAGGTGAAATAACCCTACCAGTAAACACTGTCGGGACAACCCAGGAAATAAAATTCTACGTGATCAAGGGAGATATGAGATACAATGCCTTGTTTGGGAGGCCATGGGTTCACAGCATGAGGGCGGTGCCTTCAAACTACATCAGGCATTGAAAGTTCCCACTTTGGGAGGAATCAAAATGGTATACAGGGAAAAACTGGCCGCAAAGGAGATGTTCTCTGTCAAGGAAGTAATCTCGATGCCCGCGGTCTTGACATCAAAAAGTAAGGGCTGGTCAAAAAGAAGGAAAGCAAATAGCAATCAACGATCTCGACCCTGATTGGGTCAAAAATATAGAACGAGAACACGGCAGATTAGGAGGATGATTACGGTGTCCCAATATCCTTTATAGCACCCGATGATACCAATGCCACTAAATCCATGATCGAGGAATTGAAGCAGGTCATACTGGTCGAGTACCTACCAGATCAAAAGATATACCTGGGCACGAGTTTAGCTCCCGCGCTCAGGAAAATATTTATTGATTTCCTTAAAGCTAATGCCGATTGTTTTTTCCTATTTCATATCTTGTTTCTTTTTGTTCTTTTCTATTTCAAAGACAGACATGTATTTTCTTGTTCAGACTCTATTTGTAGTTTTCGTAGATATTCCGTGAGATTGTGACACCAGTTCTGGGTAGAGTATTGTTATGAATTTCATATTGGTATTTGCTAAGCTGTTAAATTATGTTCTTCCGCATTTCTAGTTCTGCTGTATGCTTGCATTAATTTGGTAAATTGTTAAAGATAAAGGCAAAAAGTTAGAATAATCAATAACGTTGGCTTGCCAAGCGGGATCAATGTTAGGCATCATCACGGTCCCGACGGTGGGTTCGGGTCATGACAGGCTCCCTCTTTGTCGTTAACCAAGTCAACGGGACGTTTGAAATAAAAGAGGATCAGATGCGGAGATACTTGGATAGCTGCAAGTGACCTTACACCAATTTAAGGAATGGATCCTACAACATGTACCTCGAGATAAAAATAATAAGGCCGATGCATTAGCTAATATAGGGTCATCAGTCGACTCCGGAGCGGTAGTGCAATTGATGAACTTAGTGATGAGGAAAGTGTCACGACCCTAAACCTAGACCCGATCATGATGGAGCCTCTCGTAAAGACACGGCCAGCCGACACAAACCCCCAATAAAATTAACAAATAACAATTCATAATCAATTCATTAATAATGATAAATCCCATAATAGAGTGAAATATATCAACTGCGGAAAACCAAACACAGCCTGACATCTGGGTGTCACCAATTATGAGCATCTAACATAGTCTAAGAGTGTGAAAGAGTTTATACAATCTATTACATAACTAGGACAAGGAAAATAAAATAGGAGAGAGAAATACTGGGCTGCAAACGCCGAGCAGCTACCTAGTGGACTCCGAATAGCCTGCTGAGCAATCAACCCTCACTAGCGGGACCTGAAGCTCCTGAATCTGTATACAGGGTGCAGGGAGTAAATTGAGTACTCCAACTCAGTGAGTAATAATAATAAATGAAGACTGAGCAAAAAGAAATCACATAAAAACACAACAACATGCTATAAAGAAGCAGAGTAAAACCAAATAAACGCAATAAAAATAGTGAAATCTTATAAAACACCTTGGTTCAGAATAAGCTTTTTTTAAACACCTTTTCAATAGTTAAACAAGTAAATGAAAAGCAGTTAGAAAAGATAAACACATAAAATCGGCCCCTCGGGCACAATGTCAACAGAATCAGCCCCTCAGGCAATAATATGGAACAACACCAACCCCTCGAGCTATATCTCATATCATAATGGGTACTCCCGCTCACTAGGAGTGTACAGACTCCAAGAGGGGCCCCTTACGGCCCAAGCGCAATATCAAGCCATCTCTTGGCATAATCAATAGGCTCTCGGCCTCATATCAAGCCACCTTGTGGCGTACAACTCAGGCCCACGGCCTCATAATCATAATCAGTACAACACTGCTGCGGCGTGCAGCCCGATCCCATAATAATCCTCACAACATAGGCCCTCGGCCCTACTCAGTCAGAAATCTCTAAAAGCCACCCGGGCACAGTAAAATATGATGCTCAGCCTAAAATATCATTTAAAGTGTTAAAAAACAGAGTAAACATGGTTGAGTTATGAAAACAGTATAATATAGCATGACTGAGTATAGACATAAAATCAAAACAGTGATAAAATAGCAGTAAAAATCCCCTAAGGGTCCAAATAGTTGGCACGAGGCCCAAATATGGCATACAACCCAAAACATGATGATAACAAATAGTTTTCAATCAAATACGCAGTAAAATAGTCATTCGGGATGGACTAAGTCGCAATACCCAACGGTGCACGACCCCATGCTCGTCATTTAGCGTGTACGTCACCTCAATATAGCACAACGATGTGAAATCTGGGGTTTCATACCCTCAGGACAACATTTACAATCATTACTCACCTCTATCCGGTCCAAACTCTAGCTCGTGATGCCTTTGCCCCACTAATCAGCCTCAACTCATGTCGAATCTATCTAAAATAAGAATCACGACATCAAAATATGCTAAGGGAATGAAACCCATGCAAAAATAATCAATTTAAAACATAAATCCCGAAATTAACCAAAACCCGACCCCCGGACCCACGTCTCGAAATTTGATAAAATTTACACCAATAGATTTCGTAACTCCCCACGAGTTCATACATATCAAAAGTCCCGAAATCCAACCACAAATGGCCCCTCAAATCCTCAAGTCAAGGTCGTCAATACCAAGCCATAATCCCCAATTTTTAATCCTTAATTTCCATTAATTTCAACCCAATCAGTGAACTAATGCCATAGGATCGATTATTAGGTTCAAAAATCTTACCTTCAGACGTTATCCCTTGAATCCCTCTTCAAAATGGCTTCCCCAAGCTCAAACCCGAATAAAAATGGTGAAGAACAACTCAAAATTTGCGAAGGAATTCTTTTATACATTTTGGCCTAGGATTTTTGCACCTGAGGTCCCCATTCACGCTTCTGCGGTACCGCTTCTGCGGTCCAACACCGCATCTATGGTCCCCACTTAAAAATCCAGGCGCCGCATCAGCGATGCAAATCCCGCACCTGCGCTATCGCATGTACGATTCTTCAAACGCTTCTGCAGTTCCAGCTGACAGTCTCCTTGGCCACATCTGTGACTCCAGTTTTACTTCTGCGAGACCGCACCTGCATTCCCCTAGCCGCAGGTGTGGTTATGACAGCAATGGGAAAAACTGCAGCTGCCAAAATCCAACTCAAATCTTCCACCAACCATCCGAAATCACCCCGAGGCCCCTGGGACCTCAACCAAAAGCAACAACAAGACCTATACCACTATCCAAACTTATACCAATCTTCAAAATACCTCAACCAATATCTAATCAACCAAAAACATCGGATTCAAGCCTAAGGTTCCAAAATCTTCCGAATTTCGCTTTTGATCAAAAGGTCTATCAAACCACGTTTGAATGACCTGATATTTTATACACACATCCCAAATGACATAACGAACCTACTGCAACACCTGGAATGCCATTCAAACCCCTATGTCAAAATCTCACCTATCAACCGGAAAACGCCAAAATTTTAATTTCGCCAATTCAATCCTAAATCTACTCCGGACCTCCAAAACACATTCCGATCACGCTCCTAAATCCTTAATCACCTCCCAAAGCTATCTGAATCATCGAATCTCATATCAGATCCCTTTAACACACAAGTCAACATTCGGTTAACCTTTCCAACTTAAGCTCACTCAAAAGAGACTAAGTGTCTCTAACCTTACCAAAACCTCTCCGAACCCGAGCCAACCAACCCGATAATACAAAATACAGCTGAACTAGGCAATAAGAAGCAGAAATGGGGGAAACGGAGAGGTATCTCATGAAACGACCGGCCGGGTCGTTACATCCCCCCCTCTTAAAGAAACATTCGTCCTCGAACGAGTCACGGAACATACCTGAAGCCTCAAACTAGTGAGGATATTTGCTCCGCATCTCACGCTCGGTGTCCAAGGTAGCCTCCTCCATGGGCTGACCTCTCCACTGCACTTTCACTAAAGCTATATCCTTTGATCTCGACTTTCAAACCTGGCGCTCCAAAATAGCTGTTGACTCCACATCATAAGTCAAATCACCATCTAACTACACCGTGCTAAAATCCAGAACATGAGACGGGCCCCAAATATACTTCCGGAGCATAGAAACATGAAATACCAGATGCACATTCGACAAACTGGGTGGCAAGGAAAGCTCATAAGCTAGCTCCCCAATCCTCTGAAGCACCTCAAAAGGCCTAACGAACCGAGGACTAAATTTACCCTTCTTACCAAATCTCATAACACCCTTCATGGGTGAAACCTTCAACAGAATCTTCTCACCAACCATGTAGGACACATCCCGAACCTTCCTGTCAGCATAACTCTTTTGTCTTGACTGTGTTGTATGAAGTCTCTCATGGATTACCTTTATCGTTTCCAAAGCATCCTGCACCAAGTCTGTCCCCAATAGCCTAGCCTCACTCGGATCAAACCAACCAACTGGAGATCTACACCGCCTCCCATACAAAGCCTTATATAGAGTTATTTGAATACTCGACTGGTAGCTGTTGTTATAGGTAAACTCTGCGAGTGGTAGAAACTGATCCCATGACCCTCTGAAATCAATGATACAAGCATGCAACATGACCTCCATTATCTGAATAGTGCACTCGGACTGCCCGTCCATCTGAGGGTGAAAAGTTGTGCTCATCTCAACCTGAGTACCCAACTCTCGCTGCACGGACCTCTAAAACTGCAAAGTAAACTGAGTGACCCTATCTAAAATAATGGAAACTGGGAAACCATGCAAACGAACAATCTCCCAGATATAGATCTCTACCAACTGCTCTAAAGAATAGGTAGTACACACAGGAATGAAGTGCGTGGATTTGGTCAGCCGATCCACAATCACCCAAATATCATCGAACTTTTTCAAAGTCCGTGGGGGCCCAGCTACAAAGTCCATGGTGATCTGCTCCCACTTCCACTCTGGAATATCAATCTGTTGAAGCAAGCTACCCGGTCTTTGATGCTCATATTTCACCTGCTGACAATTGAGACACCGAGCTACAAATCCGACAATGTCCTTCTTTAGTCTCCTCCACCAATAATGTTGTCTCAGATACTAATACATCTTCGCGGCACCCATATCAATAGAGTACCGCGAGCTCTGGGACTCCTCCAGAATCAACTCCCGAAGCCCATCTACATTGGGCACACATATGCGGCCCTGCATCCTCAATACCCCATCATCACCAATGGTTATATCTCTTGTATCATCGTGCTGAACTCTGTCCTTAAGGACAAGAAAATGAGGATCATCATACTGGCGCTCTCTGATGCGATCATATAAGGAAGACCGAGAAATCACACAAGCCAATACCCGACAGGGCTCCGAAATATCCAACCTCACGAACCGATTGGCCAAAGCCTGAACATCAACTACAAGAGGTCTCTCCCAAACTAGAATATATGCCAAACTCCCCATACTCATCGCCTTCCTGCTCAAGGCATCGGCAACCACATTGGCCTTCCCCCGATGGTACAATATAGTAATATCATAATCCTTTAGCAACTCCAACCATCTCTGCTGCCTCAAATTGAGATATTTCTTCTTGAACAAGTACTGGAGGCTACGATGATCAGTAAACACCTCACAAGACACACCATACAAGTAATGCCTCCAAATCTTCAACGCGTGAACAATGGCAGCCAACTCCAAATTATGAACATGGTAGTTCTTCTCATGGGGATTCAACTGACGAGAAGCATAAGCAATGACTTACCCTCCTTCATCAATACCACACCCAATGCCAACTCTCGAAGCATCATAATGCACGATATATGAACCTGAAACTGATGGCAAAACTAACACTAGAGTTGTGATCAAGGCAGTTTTGAGCTTCTGAAAGCTCTCCTCACACTCATCCGTCCACCTGAATAGAGCACCCTTTTGAGTCAACTTGGTCAAGGGTGATGCGATAGATGAGAATCTCTGAACAAATCGGTAGTAATAACCCGCCAAACCAAGAAAGCTGTGAATTTCTATGGCTGAGGATGGTCTGGGCCAACTCTGAACCACCTCTATCTTCTTCGGATCAACCTGAATACCCTCGCTGGACACCACGTGCCCCAAGAAAGCCATTGAACTAAGCCAAAACACACGCTTGGAGATCTTAGCATAAAACTTCTCCTCCCTTAATCTCTGCAACACAACTCTCAATTGCCCCGCGTGCTCCTCCTGACTACGAGAATACACCAGAATATCATCAATGAAGACTATGACAAACGAGTCTAGATAAGGCCGAAACATGTTGTTCATCAAATGCATGAATGTTGCTGGGGCATTGGTCAGCCCAAACAATATTAACAAGAACTCATAATGACCATATCGGGTCCTGAAAGCCGTCTTAAGAATATTCGTGTCCCTGATCCGCAACTGGTGATAGCCTGAATGGAGATCAATCTTGGAGAACACTCTCACTCCCTGAAGCTAGTCGAATAGGTCATCAATGCGAGGCAAAGGATACTTGTTCTTAACTGTTACTTTGTTCAACTACCTATAATCAAAGCACATCCTTATAGTGCCATCCTTCTTCTTCACAAATAGAACCAGCGCACCCCAAGACAACACACTAGGCCGAATGAACCCCTTATTAAGAAGTTCCTGAAGCTGCTCCTTTAACTCCTTCAACTCCATTGGTGCCATATGATACGGCAGAATAGAAATAGGTTGAGTGCCCGGTACCAGATTAATACCAAAATCAATATCCCTATCCGGTGGTATGCCTGGAAGGTATGCAAGAAACACATCAGGAAAATCCCTCACAACAGGAACATAATTAATACTAGGAGTCTCTGCACCGACATCCCTCACAAAGGCTAGATATGAAAGACAACTCTTCCCAACCATACGCTGGGCATTCAAGAATGAAATTACCCTACTGGGAACATAATCAGTCGAACCTCGCCACTCAATCCGTGGCACACCCGGCATAGCCAATGTCATAGTCTTAGCGTGATAGTCTAATATAGCACAACATGGAGATAGTCAATCCATGCCCAATATAACATTGAAATCCACTATACATAACAACAAAAGATTCACTCGGGTCTCCAGACCCCCAATAGTCACCACACACGATCGGTACACACGGTTTACAACAACAATATTGCCCACCAGAGTATATACACGAACAGATGAAATAAGACACTCATGGGGCATAACCAAATAATGAGCAAAGTATGATGACACATGAGAATAAGTGGAACCGGGATCAAATAATACAGAGGCATCTGTATGGAAGACTAAGACGATACCTATGATCACGGTGTCTGAAGCAATAGCATTGGGTCTAGCCGGAAGTTCATAGAAACGGGCCTAACCACCACCTGATCGACCTCCCCCTCTAGGGCGACCCCTAGCTAGCTGACCTCCACCCCTAGCTGGGTGGGTGGGTGGTGGTGAAGTAACTGGCGCTGAAGCCGATAGCTGACTCCTCTGCTGAGATGAACCCACAAGACGACAAGGACACTGCCTCTATATATGACCCATCTCTCCACACTCATAGCAATTCCCGGGTGCTACAGACGGGGACTGAAGGGAACCCCTAGCACTGGAATGACTAACAGATGCACTTGGCATAGAAAAGCCCTGAACTGATGGAGCACAGGACAAACTCTGAGTTGGAAGGGCACTAAGTGATGACTGGCCCTGATGAGAAAACTGTGAGAACCATGACCCGATGACGCCCCACGATAACCTGGGCGAGCTGGCTGAGCATACCTGAATGGTCAGCCTCTGCCGTGCTGAAACTAACCTCTCAAAGGAGCACCACCATAACTACCAGATCCTTGAGACCTCTTGGCCTCCCTCTCATCTCGCTTCTGACAACGGACTGACTCAATCTCACAAGCAATGTCTACAACATCCTCAAAAGTAGCACTAGACACCCTCTCCCTGGTCATGAGAATATGAAGCTGATATATAAGGCCATAAACAAACCTCCTAATCCTCTCTCTATCTTTCGAAACCAACCAAATAGTATGACGATCTAACTATGCGAACCTCATCTCATACTGCATCACAGTCATCTCTCCCTGACGCAACCACTCGAACTGCCCACACAGCTCCTCTCTGCGAGACTATGGCACATACTTCTCCAAAAAGAGAATGAAGAACTGCTGCCAGGTAAGGGGTGCTACACCAACAGGCCTATGCCTCTCATAAGCCTCCCACCAAGTGAAGGCGCTCCAGAAAACTGAAAAGTAGTGAAAGTGACCCTGCTAGTCTCCAGAATACTCGTTGTGTGAAGAATCCTCTAACATTTGTCCAAGAAACCCTAGGCATCATCTTCCTTTGCACCACTAAAAGTCGGAGGCTGAAGTCTACCAAACCTCTCCAACCTGCGATGATCGTCCTCGGGCATGGTAGGAGCTACAAAGTCCTAAGAAGCTGCAAACGGCTGGGCTGGATATACCCCTATTGTCTGAAGTCCTTGCACGACCTCCTTAGCTGTGTGAGCGGCGGGAGTCTAAGTGCCTCCCCCGTCCTGAGAAGTAGCTACGGTTGTAGTCACTGAGACCGCCTGAGCTAGGCTAGTGCATACTGATAGAATATGAGCCAAGGCTTCCAGAAGACCCAGAATCACAATGGGTACAACTGGTGCCTGAGCTGGTGTTGTTGGAGCGTCCACAACTGGGACATGATCCTGAACTGGGGCGGCTAGTGGATCTGCAGGTGCTGCCCTAGCTGCTGTGCGGGCCTGACCCCTGCCCCTACCGCGAGGACGAGCGCATCCTCGGCCTCTAGTGGTCACAGCTGGTGGTACTGGTGGTCATCCATCCTGACCGGTAGCGCGTGTCCTCACCATCTATGAGAGAATAGAATAACAGAAGTTTAGTACTCGGATCAACAGATTCGCACAACGAGAATTTCAAGAATATGAAGTTTTTCCTAAAGGTTCTGCAGCCTCTCGAGGATAAATACAAATATCTCTACACCGATCCGTGAAACTCTACTAAACTTGGTCATGACTCGTGAGACCTATATAACCTAGGCTTTGATACCAACTTGTCACGACCCTAAACCTAGACCCGGTCGTGATGGCACCTCTCGTGAAGACACGGCCAACCGATACAGACCCCCAATAAAATTAACAAATAACAATTCATAATTAATTCATTAATAATGATAAATCCCATAATATAGTGAAATATATCAACTGCAGAAAACCAAACACAGCCCGACATCAGGGTATCACTAGTCATGAGCATCTAACATAGTCTAAGAGTGTGAAAGAGTTTATAAAATCTATTACATAACTAGGACAAGAGAAATAAAATATGAGGGAGAAACACTGGGCTACGAATGCCGAGAAGCTACCTAGTGGACTCTGAATAGCCTGCTGAACAATCAACCCTCACTGGCGGGACCTGAAGCTCCTGAATATGCACATATGGTGCAGGGAGTAAAGTGAGTACTCCAACTTTGTGAGTAATAACAGTAAATGAAGACTAAGCGATAAGAAATCACGTAAAAAGACAACAACATACTATAAAGAAGCAGAGTAAACCCAAATAAACGTAATAAAATAGTGAAATCCTATAAAACACCTTGGTTCAGAATAAGCTTATTTTAAACACATTTTCAATAGTTAAACAAGTAAATGAAAAGTATCTAGAAAAGATAAACACATAAAATCTACCCCTCGAGCACAATGTCAACAGAATCAGCCCCTCGGGCAATAACATGGAACAATACCAGCCTCTCGGGCTATATCTCATATCACAATGGGTACTCGCGCTCACTGGGGGGTATAGACCGGAGGGCCCTCTTATGGCCCAAGCGCAATATCAAGCCATCTCATGGCATAATCAATAGGCTCTCGGCTTCATATCAAACCACCTTGTGGTGTACAACTCAGTCCCTTGACCTCATAATCATAATCAGTACAACACTGCTGCGGTGTGTAGTCTGATCCCATAATAATCCTCACAACACAGGGCCTCGGCGCTACTCAGTTAGAAATCTCTAAAAGCCACTCGGGCATAGTAAAATATGATGCTCGGCCCAAAATATCATTTAAAGTGTTAAAAACAAAGTAAACATGGCTGAGTTATAAAAACAGTATAATATAGGATTACTGAGTACAAATATAAAATCAAAACAGTGAGGAAATAGCAGTAAAAATCCCCTAAGGGTCCAAATAGTTGGTACGAGGCCCAAATATGGCATGCATCCCAAAACATGATGATAGCAAATAGTTTTCAATCAAATACGCGGTAAAACAGTCATTCGGGATGGACTAAGTCGCAATCCCCAACGGTGCACGACCCCACGCTTGTCATCTAGCATGTGTGTCACCTCAATATAGTACAACGATGTGAAATTCAGGGTTTCATACCCTCAGGACAACACTTACAATCATTACTCTCCTCTATCCGGTCCAAACTCTAGCTCACAATGCCTTTGCCCCTCGAATCGGTCTCAACTCACGTCGAATCTATCAAAAATCAGAATCACGATGTCAAAATATGCTAACAGAACGAAGCCTATGCAAAAATAATCAATTTACAACATAAATCCCGAAATTAACCAAAACCCGACCCCGGGCCCATGTCTCTAAATTTGATAAAATTCATACCAATAGATTCCATATCTCCCCACGAGTTCTACATATCAAAAGTCCCAAAATCCAACCACAAATGGTCTCTCAAATCCTCAAGTCAAGGTCTCCAATACCAAGCCCTAGTCCCCAATATTTTACCCTTAATTTCCATTAATTTCAAGGCAAATCAGTGAAATAATGACATAGGATCGATTATTAGGTTCAAAAATCTTACCTCCAGATGTTATCCCTTGAATCCCTCTTCAAAATGGCTTCCCCAAGCTCAAACCCGAATAAAAATGGTGAAGAACAACTCAAAATTTGCGAAGGAATTCTTTTAGACACATTGGCCAAGGCTTTTCGCACCTGCGGCCCCATTCACACTTCTGCGATACCGCTTCTGCGATCCAACACCGCATCTGTAGTCCCCACTTAAAAATCCAGGCGTCGCATCTGCGATGCAAATCCCGCACCTGCACTATCGCAGGTGAGCTTCTTCAAATGCTTCTGTGGTTCCAGCTGACACTCTCTTTGGCCGCATTTGCGACTCCAATTTCGCTTCTGCGAGACCGCACCTGCGGTCCCCTAGCCGCATGTGCGGTTATGACAGCAATGGGAAAAACTTCAGCTGCCAAAACCCAACTCAAATCTTTCGCCAACCATCCGAAATCACCCCGAAGTCCCCGAGACCTCAAGCAAAAGCACCAATAAGACCTATACCACTATCCAAACTTATACCAACCTTCAAAATACTTCAACCAATATCGAATCAACCAAAACACATCGGATTCAAGCCTAATGTTTCAAAATCTTCCGAATGTCGCTTTTGATCAAAAAGTTTATCAAACCACGTCCAAATGACCTAAAATTTTACACACACATCCCAAAATGACATAACGAACCTACTGCAATAGACGGAATTCCATTCCGACCCCTATGTCAAAATCTCACTTATCAACTCGAAAACGCCAAAATTCCAATTTCGCCAATTCAAGCCTAAATCTACTCCGGACATCCAAAACACATTCTGATCCCGCTCTTAAGTCCCAAATTACCTTTCTGAAGCTATCCGAACCATTAGAACTCACATCCGAGCCCTTTAACATATAAGTCAACATATGGTTGACTTTTCCAACTTAAGCTCACTCAAAAAGACTAAGTGTCTCAAACCTTACCAAGACCTCTCTAAACCCGAGCCAACCAACCCGATAATACAAAATACAGCTGAACAACGCAATAAGAAGCAGAAATGAGGGAAACGGAGCAGTATCTCATAAAAGGACCGGCCGGATCGTTACAGAAAGTCATGCCGAGGTGAACTCGACAAGCTTGACTTGAGACTGGAGAAACAAATATATATAATACCTTCAGAAAGGAAAACATTGCCGTCAGATCTAAAGAATGGAGGGACTGGAGAAACAAATACATAAACTACCTTCATAAAGGAGAGGTTGCTAGCTTTTTTATATCATTGAGGATTCCTATTATTGATACACTACGTACAAGGAAATAAAAGAGTTTGAATGTAAGTGTACTATATACCTATCCTATCACAATTACTATAATATTGCATTTAAATTACAAGGATGCAAATATTGTTTATCTTATATCCGTATAAGTTAAGTACTTATATGCTTTGAATTTGGATTTTATGGATCAACCAAATAAAGCTTAAGGGAAGGCTTTTTATATTTTTCTCCGTTAGAGCATGTTTGGCAAAGCTTCTAGAATGCCAAAAGTACTTTTTCCCCCTAAAAAGTACTTTTTAAAATTTGAGTTGTTTGGCCAATACAAAGAAGTATTTTTTGCCAGCAGCAGAAGCAGTTTTTCTGTTTTTGGGAAGAAGTAGAAGCAGATGTAGAAAATTAATTTATTCAAGACAAAACTATCCTCACCATAAATTTATATTTTCCAAATTATCCCTTACTAATTTAAGTATTTTCTTTTCATTTTTGTTTCTAGTTTTTACCATCCTATTAAAATTAAAGATATCATATATATGAATCATATTGTAACTTTTCAATCTTTTTATTGACTTTTCTTGTTTTTTTATCTTTTCTTTGTGTAATGTCTTGTAACTTTCCAAATTATCTTCTTCTTTTTTCACACTAAAACAAATTATCTGCATCTTCTTTGGATTATCAATTCTCTTCCTACAAATAATTATTTATAATTTTTTCTATTATATTCTATTAGTTCCCAAATCTTTAAAATAGTTATCAAATCTGATTTGTGAAAATGACCTATAAATAGGTAATAAATTTACAATTGCATTGCATAATCTATCTATATATTATTAAAAGAAGAAGAAAATGCATACATATTTAGTCAAGTGGCAGCCTCACAATAGGCCACTTGGCATTTTAGGACAAAGTTAGTAAGGTTAGGTAATAAATAGTTTCTTGTTGAATTTAATTTTTTTTAAAATAAATAAATTATATGTGTCGCTAATAATTAGTTACTCTTTTTGAATTAGAATTTAAGCATATTTAAGTATTTCTTTTATGATTTTTATATATATTTAAAATTATTTTTATTTTACGCTCAATACCACCAAGTTTGACACTCAAAATCATCCAGTTACAACTACCATGACTATACATAATCTCATCCGACAACATTCTTTTACCGATAAAGAATTCAACTATTATGCTAGTGAAGACATTACTGCAGAGATTGATGAAGGAGATCAGCCTTCTGATTTTCCTTTAGAAATGCGAGGCAAGTCTTCTACTAATATTGAAGCGTTGTGTTATAGAAGTAGAGATAAAATTGTTGAGAAGTATTATCATGTGTGAGTGACTTTAATTATTATTTCATGATGGATTATCAATATATAGTAATTTGTGGATAGACTTCTAATTTATAGTATCATCATATAAAAATAAGTAATTATACTAGATAATATCATATACTTTAGTATAACTATATATGTAAAATTGATTTAAATATTTAATATGTTTGTTTACTTTATGTTTTATATTTTAATTACATAAAATAAAAAATAATTATGATAAATATTTAAGTTCATTTTGATGTTTAAAAGAATTATACGACCTTGATACTGTTTTTTTTGGTAATTTGACACTCAAAAGCACTTTTTGAAATGATTATTCACCAAATGTTCCAAAAAGTACTTCTTAAATGAATTGGTCAAACACAAACAATTTAAAAGTACTTCTGAAAAAAGTACTTTTCAAAATAAGCAAATTTTGGCAGCTTGGCCAAGCGGGCTCTTAATCTGATCTTTTCAAACAAGTTAATTTCTTGCTCTAGCATGTTTCTTTGCTTAAAGAGCTCACCTTATGTTTGATTAATCTCAATTGTACTCATACGAAATCTAATCATCACCTCTAGTAAATTCTCCTTCATCGTATACCAATGTAAAGGAACAAACTTAGGGTATGTTTGAAAATCCACTAGGTAATTAGAATTGGTGTAATTAGCACAAGTATAATTACACCGATAAACTAAATTTTAAATGAAGTAATTATCAAAACTTAAAGGTTAATATAATAAATATATACATATAAATTTTTATAATTATAAATAATATTATATTTGGTATTTAAGATGTATATTTTTTTGCGAATATATATTAATTAGTTTTACAATATTTATAACTAATATTGTAAAACTAAATATATATATATTAGATACTTACAAAAACTAAAAAAAGTACGTTTTGTAAGAACATTATGGAATTCATATTTGATAAAATAAAACCAATATTTATAAATATATTGTCATAACATTATTCAAATATTTGACAAAACTAATCTATCTATTACACAGTGTAATTACCATCAATTCTCACTTCCCCCTAGAGAATTAGAGAGTGTAATTATACCCCTCCAATTACACCAAATTTCATGCTGACCAAGTAATTACTTGGCCAAACAAATATGTTCCAAACAGGCTCTTAATTGATTTCTATTTGTGTTATCTACTTCAACGTGATTTAATATTTTAAGTTGTGTTACCAAGGGAAAAGTCACAAGGGCATGGAACTTAGAGACTTCAAACCTGCGCCTATTCATCTAGCAATGTTGCATTCTGCTCATTGCCCAAATTTGACAGCTTTGGCCTTCGTGCTTCTTCAATATAATGTGACTGTCAATATTCCTGTCATTTACTACATAAAACTCGCGTGTGTACGAATCTATCTCGGGAGATTTCGTTTTGTAATCCATTAAAAATGTTTCTTTAGTTATATGATCTTCTTCGAAAAGTTATATAAGAGATTGCAAAAATAACACAATAAATATTGTTAGGGGCATTTTTCGATTCAAATTATAAATGGACTGAAGAGACGCATCATTTCCCCAGCACATCCCCAAATGAGAGCATCGTCTTTTTTGCCTAGGAGCTCCTATCTTAAAAGATGAAAGAGTCAAGGACAACTTTTGTGTCACCAGAAATCCTTTTTCGTTTGATAGGAGATTGAATGAAAAAGGCTTTGTCAAGTAGGCATGATTGTCACGTCGATTGACATGTGTCCCCGCTACGATATTGAAAGACTATTAAGCTGAATCTAATTTGTTGTCATGCTCAAGAAAAAACCAAGAATTTTTAGTTTTTTTTTATCAATATAATGTGAAAACCTAGCTCTAGGGTTTGTTAGCACTGTTAAACATATAGCATACAATTACTTTCTTTTTCATTTTCTTTTGAGGGTTTATTATGTCAACAACCCCCCCCCCCCCCAGCCCAACCCAACACACACACACACAGAGTTAAATCAGTGAATATCAGATGATCTCAGTTTACACTCGACTGTTCTCGCCGTAGAGGAAGAGGGCATATGAGGACCCCACCCACTAGATTAAGAAACCCGTACAAGAGATTGTTGTTACGGTAGGGATTTAAGTTTTTCGCGGAAGGTATAAAAAATAATTATAGTAATAATTTAAAAAAATTTATACTTCTAACGCAAGTGTATAAAACTTCAACGATCTCAGTAATGCACAGTATTAATATTGGTCTTCTACTACTATTCCTTATTTGAAGACTGCTAAAAACCAAAAGAGTAGCTGCATGAGATGGTCTCTAGAGTACCCACCACTACACCTTCCTCTTCCCTAACTTAAACAACTTTTGGCTCAATATCCTTCATCAAATGTCTTCATCTCTTCCCAACAATATTATTCTCTTGTAGTTTTTTCTTTTCGCGTCAAAATCTTGATCAAACAAGGACAATCCCAACTCTGTGTATCCCTTGATTCTAAAATTGTGAGGGGAAATGGAACAAGCAAGATATTGGATGAGTGCAAAGAGAAAACATGACATGACATTATCAAATAATCCTTCTTCATATGGCGATTCGTGGGAGGAGCAAGCGTTTGCTGAAGATGCTGCTGGAGCTCTAGGAGGTTGTATATGGCCACCAAGATCTTATACTTGTAGCTTTTGTAGAAGAGAATTCAGGTCAGCTCAAGCTCTAGGTGGTCATATGAATGTTCATAGAAGGGATAGAGCAAGAATGAAGCAATCTCCTCCATCTAATATTCCAAGTGGTGATCACCAACATCAAGTATTTATTCCTCCTCATCACAATAATAGCCATGTTCAATACCCTTCTCATCAAATCTGTACCTTTATGTACCACCCTAATTCTGACTCTGACCATGGAGTTCTAAGGTCACCTTATTCTGATCCCTTGCCAATTAGGGTTTCATCTCAAAAGACCTTAGCAACTCATTCTTCCTTTTCATCAATTGTCCAAGAACAAAGCAAGAACAAGTTGTCATCCCCTCCTTCATGGTCAAACTTGGTGGCTGACAAAAATTCTTGTCTCTCAAATGTGAAAAATCATGAAGAGAAAAAGTTGAAATCTATAGATTTCAAGAAAGTAGAGAGGAATCTAGAAGTCATAGACTCTAACTCTAGGGCTAAACAAGACCATGTTGCAATTACTAATTGCAAAAGAAGGAGAGTTGATGAGGAAAATAATACTCCATTTGCGAATCTCTTCCCTAAAACAAGTTCAATGGAAAGGTGTCGTCCTCAATCAGAAGCACTTGAAAGGATCCCTAGTGCTATAGAGGAATTGGATCTTGAGCTGAGGCTTTGAAAATTCTAAGGTGAAGTGAATTTGCAAAAATTGGTTGCCTACAAAAATACAACTCCTATGATGATCACAACAACTTGTCAATCTCTTGTTCATTTCTTTCTGTATGTTTCACTCTCCCTCCTCTTTCTTTCACTTTTTTTTTCCTACTTGCAGAGTGTAAGAATGACTTAAGGATATTATGAAAGGCTTCAAATATTTCTCTAAGCATGAGAAAGGTCTTTTGTCAAACATTATATGTGTGTGAGTTTTAAATTTTGAGCTTATGGATCATATGCTATTTGCATATGTATCTCCAGGAAATTTAGACAACATAATCGATGAATTCTAGGGAATAATTGTCGAGTTCTCAGACCATGATACAAGTGTTACAAACTGATTGACTCTTACTAGAATGTTATATTTAGGGTTGCCTTTGAGAATCTAATTTTTTCAAGTTTTTTGTTTTCTCTTTAAGAGTTTCTTAAACGCAATAAGTGCGGATTAGCTTCTAATATGCTGAGAATCAACAACTGCACTGATGTTTGAGTTTAAGAAAACATAACAAAGAAAGATCTCACTCTTAATTTGGTAGAACAAAAAGCTTTTTCTTCAGTATCAAGTCTTGCTGAAGAAAGTTGAAGGTTTTGAAGGTGTCAAAAGGATCAAGAAGGTTTTCGTTCTTCTTCGTAGGGTGCGTTTGCTATGGTGGAAGTCGTTTTCTGAAAAATATTTTTCGTAAAATGACTTAATCGCTGGAAAATATTTTTTTGGTTTCATATAGGATTGTGAAAAATAGTTTCTAGAAAAAGCATTTATTAAGGATTGGTAACAATATCAACAAACTGAATAGTGTTTTAATGAAATCTTTGAGTACTTAAGATTGATCATAATGAAGGGAGGCCTTGATGCAACTGTAAAGTTGTCTCCATGTAACCTATAGGTCACGGGTTCAGGCCGTGAAAGTAGTCACTAACGCTTGCATTAGAGCAGATTGTCTACATCACACCCTAGGGTGCGGCTCTTCCCGGAACCCTGCGTAAATACAGGATGCTTCTTACACTGGGCTGCCCTTTTTAAGATTGATAATAATGTCTAATGGTTAAACCAGTAGTATAAAGTTAAGAGTTGATATAATCGTGAAAGAAAGTGATTCCTGCCCACAAGTGATAGTAGTCATATTTTCCATTTGATGGAAAATGTTTTAACTGCAAAATATTTTCTGACAGCTAAACACCAGAAAATGACTTATTGTGAATACCATTCTCCATCAAATCAAACACACCCTTATTTTTTTGTTTTTTTCACACCCTTAGTTGAGTGTGTGGAGTCGAGAGGGGTGATCCTTAATACAGTAGTTCAAGATATTTGGCTGATCAACCTATGTGGGGTATAAGGGGTTAAGAAACTGACTAAAAACTGCATGGAATGCAGTAAACTCTTTTTCCCATTCAATACCTCACTGACATTCTGTCAGTACAATATAAAACTAACTCACAAAACTAGCAGACACTATAGCTTTTTGAGGGTATTTATTTATTTATAAGGGTACATATAAGTCAGATACAATACAACATGGATTCCCTTTTCCTTGTATTATTATCCATCACCCACCAGAGATCTGTTTCAGAACTTTTTACAGTTAAGATTAGTGTCCTCTCAGCATAATAAAGCCATATACTTGTGTTCTCTTCTCCCACTTTTTCCTCTGTATTTCTCAATCCTTCCAAAATTGCCACCAACTACAAGGAATCAATCCATTTAAGTATCATATATATACTTTTTTTTAATCGCCAAAAAGAATATTATCATATCATGACTCTGATCTTAGTCTTTAACTAAGCCTTTTTTTGTTTGTACCTCTGAGTGTATAATTATTATAGCTAGGTTTCTTCACCTACTCTACATGTAATTAAGGATAAGGAATGAATGAAATAAACGTATACAATGAAGGAGTAGAATTTAAGAAATTCAAAGAATGTGCCTCTTTCTCTCTCTATACCCTATCCCTAGACCTAGTATTCGAGCTTCTATCTTTTAATATACGCCATTTATACATCAATTGTAATCTTGTTTCTTATCATTAATTATTTTTCTTCTTTTTTCTCTGTTCTTCTGCATGCTTTTAATGTTGGGAGGTATGTCATAGAGTGATTGCCAAAGGGGGAAAGGAAATAATGTGTTGAGAGAAGGGCATATTTCAAACTGGAAAGAAAATAGTGGCATTGGTTTTGAAAAAAGTTCTATCTATCTATATATATATATATATATATGCGCGCGTGTTCGATTCAGAATTTATAAAACTTGACGTGTTTAATCTTTGAGGTTATGTATTAGCACTAAACTTGTACTTTTAAAATTATAATTTAAAATTTAAATATTTTTTTGAATTTAGTAGACTTTTTCCCACACACATATATAGTGGCGGAGCTAGAGTGTAAGATGCGAGTTTGGTATGTCTTAACAAATTTATGTAATATACATAATTATTAAACCAAAATTCAGTAACTCAAAAGAATTAAAATTCGGAACTAATAAGTATGCTTTAAATCGTGATTCCGCCTCTGGTTTAATGTCCGAAGTACTGAGTTAAATTGAATCGGTTGGATATTGACTTCCTCTCTAGATATGTGTAGGGTGGCATTAATAAGGTAATTGGCTAGGGTTTGTCTTGATTAGGGTTATTGAGTTGGACATGGCTGGAGAAATGCAGGGGGGAATTAAGTTTTTAAGAAAGGGGTAAGGGACAGAAGAGCACATGGGGTAGCAGTCGCATATATAGAATTTAGTGAAGGGAATGAGAGTTATTCCCAGCTAGCCTGTGTTTTCTCATTTTAGAGAATTTGGTAATTCCAAGATATACGTGTAAGTATGACCTGTTATAGTAAGAAAATAATTAATACTTGAAGTTGTTTATAGTTTTTCCTTTGATAGGTACACGTATATTTGCATGGAAACAAGGTTCTTACTTCACGAGATTGATATAGCTCTAATTTATTGGCTGAATAGACTATATATCCTTTAAAGAAAAGGTTTCTTCGATCAGTAGAATAATTTGGGAATCTGTCTGACATAGTTTCTATTTAATCTAATACACGCGTCATTTTTTTTTTATTTTTTTTGGGTATAAAAATGGTCTCTGCCGGATACACAAAGCATCCTCCATCACTCGGATTCTCGGGAAGAATCGCATCCCATCATGAGGTGATTCTACGTCTCGAATCCACGCATACTCAAAAATAAAAATGAAGGATGGATGTTGGTAGATGCTGGCGGTCTTCTCCCTATGCGTAATTGGGGAAACTTGAATCCTAGAACTGGTACCAGTGCCAGCTCTAGGGTGAAGCCACTAAAGCAATTGCTTTAATTCCCTCTAGAATTGAAGGCCCCAAATTTTTTAAATTGTATACTATACATATTATAAAATTATTAGTAAAAGATACTACTTAAATTTTATATTTGTTTTGTTTGGAATGTGAAGAGGCTATTCAAATGAATAACTTGAGTTAATGAATATGTAATATATGAAAATAAATAATTTGATGACTTTGATTATTAAAGAATGAAGTACCTTGTAGTATCTTTTAGAGTTTATTATTTCTTATATAGAATGGATTATGCCATTTGTTTTTTCGAAATAGACCTTAACTATTTTAAATGTATGAAATTATATTGACATATATCTATGGTACTAAATTGAGATTGTTAGATTATGAGAATTTATAAAAGTATTATCTTAATCACCATTATTGTTTCTTATAAAATATTATGTAGGTCGTAATGAGTATAATTAACAAATATTTGCAATGATAAAAGCTAGCGGTAAATGAATGAATGATCAAAATACGTACAAGATGGTCGGTGTACCGCCATTACAAACTTATTAAATTTTCTTATATAAATTTAAGGCCTCTAATTGAGGTTTGGCTTTATTTTACCAATGTCGTTGAGCCGCATCTGACTGGTACCCAACCCTAGTGGCACCTAGAGATAAGTAAAAAGAGAATAAAAGTAAAGAGAAATTATTTGGAAAGGATGAATTTAATTTGAGATATATCAACATATATATTTGTTCTGTAAACGAAAGACAACTTCCCGTAGGCTTTTGGTTCTGGGCATATGAGAATTGAGAACAATTAAGTTTAGGGCAGACAATCCATTAAAGACGACGCATCATAGTCAGATTAGCTTGCATTCATGGACTATTCTACTCGGTATGTGTTAACCCCCTGACAAAGGTCCTCGGCAGGTGTGGGTTGTGGCAAGGATTTTCATGATGGCCTTGGCACACAACCTGAAAAATGGGGCAACATCATGAAGGGCTGCTCGGCATGACGGACAATGCAGGGTTCGACAAACGCACCTTGAACGGAAGCAAGGCGCATTTTACTTAGATGTGCGGGTTGGCAAAACAATGGCAAGGCAAAGCCACGTTAAGCAGGGGCAAAGACATGGCAAGGCAAGGAAAGGCAAGGCGGGACAAGCAAAGGCAAATGATACGGACAGATTTGATCAAGT
This sequence comes from Nicotiana tabacum, assembly GCF_000715075.1. Classification (NCBI taxonomy): domain Eukaryota; kingdom Viridiplantae; phylum Streptophyta; class Magnoliopsida; order Solanales; family Solanaceae; genus Nicotiana; species Nicotiana tabacum. Next base: position 27,011,968 of record NC_134089.1, on the reverse strand, counting down.
CGGGGGCGACTTGACAAGGGCTGGCAGCTTTGACAATGAACGTGTGCGGCTAAGTCAGTGGATGGCAAGCTGTGGCAATGACATTGGCGCGGAGCAGTATCAAAGACAAGGTTGGGCGCAATGCCAGCCTTGGCACAAAGCAGCTGGGCGAAATCGGACCAAACTGTGCACAAGCAGCAGTTGGAAAAACATGTGCCAAGCACAAGGGAAGCAGTTGGCAGTTGCAACCTCTTCTAAGACATGCTAATCATGGCCTAAAAGTGTGCCCACGTTTTTCTACTTTGTCTTAACTTGTTGCCCATCAGTTGGGGCTTTGTCAACTGATTTGTAGCCTTTAAATATTTGCCTAGGCTGTCCAAAACGGGGCAGAAACTTAGTCTAAGGCATTGTTAGCCAAAAATCATCTAAGTATTTTCCTAAGGGTGAGAAAACTATTTTGGGGCAGGGAATTAGGGAATTCTTTGTCTTGGCCATAGGGTTGGATTTTGTGTTCTTGTATTCACTCATTAATACAAGTTGGGAAGAAATTCCTGTATATCGTGTGCCTTTATTTACAGATTTTGCTGCCTATTTTCATTTCAAGTTCAAACGTCCCTAAAAATAAAACTAAGTGTTGGAAAGGCTGAAGTCAAGGCTGGGCTTGACTGCCGCACGGAGGTGAACCTCGGGCTGAGTTTGAGTGACACAAATCACCCCTGTGACAGTATGTATTATCCCCACAAGCAAATATATTGTGTAACTCTACAAGACTTAGATGGATAGAAATTATTACCGTTGAATTCTTGTTTTTTTGAACGCAACACATCGATATATTATATTACTTAAAACAGAATAAAACTACATAGGCATAGTAGATATTTTTAGGGCATTACTGTTGACCATAGTTGCCAGATAGTTACAAACATTAGTAGAAATATTTCTAAAACTATTACAAACTCCATGCTTGTTCTTGATCACTTCTTGTTTGACAAAAAAGAGTGGATAGGCATGGTAAAAACACTTTATTGATGGTGGGCTCTTGATAGCTTGCTTTGCCAGTATGTGTGCCACCTTATTTCCTTCCCTGAAATTATGCTTCAGGTGTGGGAGCTTCAATTGGTGCATCAACCATCTGCCTCCAGAAACAATATTGAAGAAGTTATAGCTATCCTAGTTTGATGACATTCGTACAATCAGTTCAATTTTCAGGTTTAGGAAGTTCATTTCTTTTGCAATCTTTAGTCCTTCTAGCAATGCCACAGCTCTGCATGTATAGGAGAAATTGCTTGGCTTGCTTTGTGGTATCCCAACCAATCTCCATTACTATTTCGGAATGCTTCACCAAGCCCAACAGCATTATTTTTACTAGAAAAGGTACCATCACAATTTCATTTTATCATACCTTTAGGAGGTTTATTCCAATTGATCTCGATTGTAACTGTTTTTTGTAAGAAAGGATTTTTTTCTGTGAAAAAATTGAATTCCCAAGATGGATGGATAATTTTCCCTATTTCTAGATAGTTGTTAAGATGTTGATATTGTTATTATTTTTGTTTTTCCATAGGTCACATATGGAGAAGGGACATAAGGTAGTCCACCTTATATGGAGGTTACAGTTTTGAATAAAGATATCCCGCAACTTTACTAGCCAATTAGTGTCAGTAATAATGTTTATGGAGGGAAGACCCATATTTCTATAAAGACGATTAGAGACTGGGCAATTAACAAAAATATGTTGGACGTCCTATATCCTAGATTTGCAAATGGTACAAGTAACATCAATATTGATATCTATTTTGGTTAGGTAGGCTCGGAAAGGAATATGATTGTGTATGCATTGCCAAACGAAGAACTTTATTTTATTTGGGCAATTGAGGTTCCAAATCCACTCAAAAGACTTGGAAGTTAGATTATCTTCAGAAAGGAGTTTATAGCAAGGTTTGGTGGAAAAAGACCATTTGAGTTGAGGCACCAACTAGTTTTACCAATATTTGATCCCTCGCTAGGGACGAGGGTAATGGTAAGATTGTTAAGGATGTCACTGGGCAAGTCAAAGGAAATATCTTTTGTATTCCATTCCTTGTTATTGATGAGGCTTCCTATAGTAAGAATTTGGCCGTCCCTACTTAGAGGCAATTCTATTTAGCTTCTAAGGGATTTTGAGTTATAAATCCAATTGGTATACCAAATGTTAATCCTTGAATTAATAGTTGGATGCCAAAGAATTCCCTTATTGCACACTTTCCATCCTTTTAGGATAGATTTCCAAATGAAAGAGGTGTTAGTGATGGATTTTTTATGGCATATTTGGCCATAATCAGGTGGCCGCAGGGAGTGGTAGGGTTTTTTAATAGTCTCCATGCAAGGCTTGAGAGAAGAACTAAATTTTTAGCTTTAGCAGGCCGAATACCCAACCCTCCCTCATTTTTATCCTTAGTAACCTTTTGGAAGCTAATTAGGTGAAGTTTTTTAGCTGTGCTAGTGGATCCCCAAATAAAGTTCCTTTGAATTTTAACTATCTTCTTTAAGATTTTAGGGGGGAGAAAGATGTATTGCATAGAGTGAGTAGGGATTGCACTTAAGGTACTAGAAGCTAGAGTAGTCCTACCTGTCATGTTTAGGAAAGAGCATTTCCAATGGGACAACTTGGTTTGCATTTATCTATGATAAATTGGAAGTCCTTAGTGGTAAGAGAGTGATTGATTATTGGAAAGCCAAGGTACTTACCAAATTTATTGGTGGATTTTATACCAAAGAGGCTTGTAAGAAATAACCTGAAGTCCTGGGGACAATAATTAGGTATGACAATTGTTGATTTAGAGGTATTAATGGCTAGCCCAGATTCCTTACAAAAAAAAAATACCATACATGATTTTATGCAATGAGCTGTTTTATTATTTGCTTTTCGCATTAGGGTTATATCTTCAACAAATAGAATATGGAAAACCTTTTCGTCCAAAGTAGATTGGATCTCATTTTAAAGTGTTTACTTGGTAGTTTATTATTCTAGATAAGAGTTCAAGACAAAGTATGAATATATAGGGAGATATGACATCACCCTGACGAATACCTCGACTGGGTTGGATATAATTTGTTCTAGCACCATTCACTAAGATTACCATAGAGCTAGTACTTATGCAATGCATAATAGACGAGATAATTTGGGAGGAAATTGAAAATATTTAAGGGTCTTATACACAAAAGACCATTCCAGTCTATTAAAAGCCTTCTCCAAATCTAATTTGATTATCATATCAAAGTTGAATGTTTTTGTTCCACGAAGGTTATTCATAATTTTCTGGATGATAATGGTATTATCACAGGCTCTTCTATTCTTAATAAAGCTAGATTTTATAGGACTAATGAGGTAAGGGACAGAGGGTTTTATCCTATTAGCAATAATTTTAGTGATTATCTTATAGGAGGTATTAAGTTTTTAAGGTTATTTGCATTGGGAAACTTAGGAATAAGACAAATAAATGTATCATTAGTTCCACTAGGCAGAGATTGGGTTTTGAAAACCCTGTGACAGAAGTTTATTATGGAATCACCAATGATATGCCAATACTTCTGATAAAAAAGGATGAATACCATCCGGGCCTGGAGCCTTATAACGTTTAAAGGAAAATATAGCCTTGGCGATTTCCATATTATTTAAAGGTTTATCAAGGCTACTTAGGTCTACCTTATTAAAGCACGAGGCATCACCTATGATAATGTTGTTAGGGGAGAATGTTTTGGAGGTCTTAAAGGCATCCCTAAAGAAGGAGAGAGTATGGTCTAGAATTTGGTTAGGATCAGAGATCCAGTCCCCATTTTTATTAGTGAAATACATAATAGCATTACGACGTTTATGATTAGAGGCCATAATATGATAGTACTTGGTATTTGCCTCACCCTCATTTAATCAATTTATTCTAGATCTTAGTTTTCAGAAGTTATGTTCCATTTTTAAAATAATGTTATATTCATATTGTAATTCTGATTCAAGGTCTTGTAAGAAATGACTTGTTTGGCAATTTGGTGAAGATTGTATTCCACTTAGTCTAGCAAGAATCCTTTTTTTATTTTTGAAAATATCACAAAAGTTTGCATTTTTTCAAAAAATAATCTTATCTCAAAAGATATTTTGAGCATCAATAAGGTCATTATTTGACCAACATTTTTTTAACTAAGTTAATAAAGTCCGCATGTCTACTCCAAATGGTTTCTAAATGGAACGGTTTGCTAAAATGATTCACATTTTTGGGGGAGAGATTGAGTAACAAGGGGTTATGATCGGAATGGGTCTTGGGAAGGTGTATGACCACTGCTTTAGGATATATAGATAACTAATCCTTGTTAACAAAAATTCTATCAGGTCTCTCCATAATTAAACCCCTAGATTTTTTCCTATGATTAGACCAACTATATTTGCACCCTTTATAACCAAGGTCTAGTAGGTGATAGTTGTTTATGCTATTTCAAATAGAGTTGCTACGCCTACGGTTAATGGGGTTACCACCCAGCTTATCATTTGAACTAAGGATATCGTTAAAGTCCCCCCTAATAACCAAAGACCCTTATAACTAGTAGTAATATTTTCTATATTGTTCCATAACTCATGTATTTTATCAATCTTAGTGCTAGCATAAATAGATGAAAAAAGCCAAGAAGTATAAGAGGGGAGTACCTCAATAGTGGCATGAATCTTATAATTTCTCCTAACAAAGTTATGAATCTTAACAATACTAGAATCTCAGAGGATCATCATGCCTCCAGATTGACCATCACTTGGAACCTCAATCATTTCAGAGAAGGCAAAATCACTAAGGAAGGAGATGTGATTTTCCATTCTCGTTCCAACAGTATAACCATGCATGGCCTATGCGTATCTATCATTTCTCTAAAATTAAACATGAAATTATCATTGTTACCTCCACGGATGTTACATATAATAATGTTAGTAGGCCTAAACATTATTGCATGATAGTTTGTTGGACCATTGTCCGTCTGAGCTTGCAGCACTTGGTTCCTCCTTAGTGAAGGGACTAAGATCATTGCATGGTTCCCCACCGTTGGGTTTTGAGGGAGCCTCGCATCCATTGAGTACTTGTAAAGTGCTGGAGGGCAAAAAAGCACATATCTTTTCTCTAGTAGATCCCTGAAAAGAAACACGTTTACCTAGTTGAGACTTAAAAATTCTAGGACTGGTCCGGACCCTAGTAGGTTTATCTCCTTTTCTTCCTCCATTTGAATATTTTCTGGTTCTGGTGCATTGGGTCGGAGCTGAGCATGGGGAGCTAGATGTTGTACTGGTGGTGGAGCAGGTTGTGGCATTTGTGGTGGAACATTTGGAGGGTTTTGTTATTAAACTGGATTTGCATAGGGAGCGATTTGCATGTAGAGGTTTGATTGAGCTTGTACATTATCCACTGGGATGGACTATGGCATGAAGATGGGGTTCATGTTGGTGATTTCCCCCGGGGGAAAGAAGGAGAGTTCCACTTGTACATTTTTATTTTGGATGAAATTGAAGTAGGGTGGAAAGCTCCACTGGGATCTCATGGCTTGAGCTTGACTTAAGTTCATCGATGGAGCAAGAGGGTGAATGATGTTGTTCATCGACACATGGTTGAGGTAATTGTTCATTGCCATGTGCATTCCCTCTGACACTAACTGGGTTAGGAAGTGAGAGTTCTAAAGGACAATGACTGTCTCTTGACCATCCAACACCATATTGAATGTTATTGCATGCCCCATTAGTGCGTGTTCCACCCATAAGAGGGGTTGATGATCTTGGGGTAGTGGGGGTTGAATGAAGAATATTTGGTTCTTCGATGGAGTGTTTGGAGGAAGAGGTGGATTTGCCATGTTTAGAGCACGTTGGTGTCTTAATATTTGGACTAGACGATATCTCCTTCTATGAGAGATTGGGATCATTGGTATTTTTAAAGGATTGTTGGTGGTTTATATTTAGATAGTGTATTAAGTTCTTTTGGGCTGGTATTGAGTTCACCGAAAGAGTAGGGTATCTACTATTGTAGTATCTACCTGCATATCTTTGTAGCTACTTGGAGGAGTGGGATTTAAAAGATTTTGGTTAAATTTAGTAGTAGAAACATGGTTGGCTGCATTGGCCATTTGTGAGTTGTTTAGAAGCTGCATGGACACGTGTATATCACTTAGAAGAGGAGGGTTATCACCCATGCAAGCGATTTTTTTATCTTTAGAGGTGATTAGGAGTTCATTTTGAAGATGGCGTGTCTTGGAGAAAGATCATTATGCTTGTTGATAGAGTCACTTAGGGTTTCATTATCCTTAGGTAAGGAATTATTAGTTTGCATGTCATTTAATTGGCTTTCTTTTATATTTGCCATTTGGACATCCATAGGTTAGTTAGGTGCCACATCATTAGTCATGCAGTTTAATTCGTTAATATCTAGTTTAGTTTTATCCAAACTATCTAGCTTTGGCGGAGGAACCAATGCATCGAACTTATTTCCAGTAGCAATGTACTTCCTAGCTAGCTGATGTTTTCCAAGGACCTTAGAAGGTGCAGCAGTGGTGGTATTTCTATTAACGAGAGATCTTCCTATTGAATTTTCATTTAATGAAAGAGATGGAGTGTTACCTGGAGGGGGTGTGATTAGATCATGAAACTTACCAGATATGGAGTGTATCACCTTTGTATTATGATTGGTTTTCTTCTTCTTGGGAACACTACCGTTTGCCAGTTGCTTTCCTTGGGAAGGAGAGAGACATCTTCCATTTTGTCTTGAGATCTATCAGAGTCCATGGATTGGTTGCTAGGTTGAATTTCCTGTGAACTGGTATGGGTGGTCCTTGGTATTGAATATTGACAATTGGACATTGAGTGCCCTAGTCTGCCACACTTTCTACATAAAAAATTAACTCCCTCATAGTGGATTTCTTGTTTGTGTTGACCAATGAAAACACATGGGGTTACTGGCACTTCTAGTGGAATTTCAATGCAAAGCCTATCATATCTTCCTCTAAGGGTTAAGGATGTACATGCATCAATCTTTAATAATCTACTAATTTTGTTACCAACTTTCTTTATAATGAGTCCATCATAGAATTCAGTTGGTAATTGTGGTAGTCGAATCCAAATGGCTTCTTGGGTTATTTTGCCTCCAAAGCAATGAAGTTTGGAACCTATTTTTGGACTAAAAGAAAGTGACCAAAAATAAACCAAGGACCATTATGAAGTGCTTTAAGCATACTATCCTCATTATTAAACTTTGTAATCTAGTAATCTGACCCTAGATCAATCAGAGGGAAGTTTTCTTTAATTTTCCACAAGTGTTGAATTTTTCTTTTAAGAATATGGCGTTGGATTCTTCTCCCTTAAAGTTTGATTATGGTTGAAAATCTCCATGGATGATATATTATTTGGAGGTCCTCTGGAGATAACTGAATCTTTTGGTTTGCTCTTGATCTATGTGGATGGATTGATCTCCATTTCTTTTATTATGTGATTCAGATTTTCCTTCAAGATTAGAATCAATGATCATATTGATTTGGTCTTCATGCATTCCATCTATTAATTTTTATTTAAAACTTGGGATAGATGGGGAAGACACCATAGTGGATTGTGTTGAATCAATATCCGATAGTTGTAGAGGGATTAGATGAGAGGAGTTTTATAATTTCAAAAATTGTTTTAAGGATTGGTAGGGTTCAGTAATTCTTTAGTATTACAGTTGAATTCATGATGATTCTTTTTTGGTCTTATGATGGATATCATATTAAAATTTGTAGAGTTATACGTTGTTTTGATGACTAATAAACATAGCATACTTGTAATGTGGTTGAAAAATTGGCTCGACTAATTTAATTGCTTCATATGTCCCAACTATGTGATGGTGTTTGATTGAGCACGAAGTTTAGGAATTTTTTTTTTTTTGAAATTTTAGTTAAAATAAGTCATAGATATTTATATGGCCTATCATCTCATTTAGGGTGAAATGAATATTTTAGATTTAAAAGTTACTAAATATAAAAATATGTTATTCTATTGGAAACTTACTAAAAAGAAAAAGGCAACACATAAATAGGAATTAAAAGAGTAGAATTTATTATTTTTGGGCCAATGTGTGTTGACCTGTGTAAATGGGCTAGAACGTGTGCTGGACCGAGTGAGCTTTCTGGTTCCTATTCTCTATAGACATAGCATTGGCCTCTTGTAGTTTTGTACCTTTTAGCCGGGTGGTTTTGGACATAAAATCAAATGTTATTTACTTATAATTGCATTAACCTGCAATCAATTAACAAGAAACAACTAAAGAACTAGTTCCATAAGTTAGTTCTATAGGTTAAATAAAGTTAGGCAAATTTTAAATTGGTGCGAAAATTTGTTGTAGGTACATAAAATTATCTTCGAGACGAACCATTATTTTGACATAGAGGCATGTATCTGTTGTCCGTAAAGAAAGAAAAGTAAAAACCGAAATAATTCTAGATTCAAACCAAATGTGGCATCATGAGTAAAATTGTTCTGAACTTATTAAAGTGTAGTTGCCAAAAGCATGAACATTAATGATTGATTTCCCGGCAGACTGTACTAATTAGCAAATTTTACAAGTGTCTAATACGAGTGTTTGATTAATGAATGATTCACTTCGTACCATTCGCTAAAAAAACAATGAAAATGAAACAAAATAGCACGTACATGTGAAGACCTTTATGTTCCCTGGAACTAAACTCAATCCTTTTATTGGCTTTCTAAACCATTTCTCAATGTTTGATTTTGTAGGTAATTGCACATTAGACATTACCTGCGTCTATTATATTTCATTAGTTTTCTTTAACAAACAGTGGGTTTTACTTAAAATTAATTTGTATGTGCCTCAACTAGTTAACTAGAAACTTGTTATCTCCCTCTAGACTAATTACTGAGTAATTCTATTCATCAAAACTTAAGTTAACACAAAGGACTCACCTAGTATCTCTCTACTAGAAAGAAAACCTTGATTCGAACGTTAGGCGATTCCTTTGCAGATCATCAGCCTCTAGTATCTGCTCTCTCCATTTCAATTTATATGAGGTAGTTTAATTCGGCGCAAAATTTAATGAATATTTTTTTTTTTTTGAAATTTATGGTCCTAAAAGCTTAAAAAATAAAAGCTTTGTGGAGCCATAATGTTTGTGTGACTATAGAAGCTTCTCATAAAGGGTAAAGTGGGTAAAATAAAAAGTTTAAAATTAAATTATTTTTAAATATATAAATATATTAATTTTTTTGGAACGGACTAATACAGAAACTTGCCACCAGAGACGAACATACATAGGCATGAGAGAGGTCACCGGTACCTGTTAACCTTAGAAAAACTATATATTTTCCAGGGAGTGCCAATACACAAACTCTGTCTGGGGGCACTGGCCTAGGCATTTGATCTTGTGCTTGGTGACTTGGGTTAAATTCCTCGCTCCTTCGCGTTTTGCACCTTGGTTTATACTTTTTTAAGTTGAACATATTCTATGGTCGAAATTGTCCTAAGGAAAAAATAAAAAACTTTTAAAATAGCGGCAGTCTGTATTATAAGTTTAAAACTCCAACCTCTTGGACGAAATGTTTAGCCTTGCGCCAGCGGCACCAAAAGGAGCTTCTGTTAATCTTGGAGTCACTTTAATTTAAATTATCCGATTTATTCTATGTATACACACACATATATAGGGTTTCAACATAGGTGTGCGGTGCCAAATCATGGGTCCGCTTTTGTGTGTCATATAAATTGAATTGGAGGGAATATAAATTTGATGGCCAGATAAGTAAATTTTTGAAATAATTTTTGCTGATGTTCTGAAGCTTATCAATCAAAATTTTGTTCGGAATTTCAAGTAACAACTAATTATTAGAATAAGCTAGTAATTTTTTGGGATTGTTACACAAATAACCGGCCAGATTCAATGTTTATTTTTTTAGTCGGTATACATAGATTCTACATTTATATATATATATATATATATATATATATATATATATATATATATATATATATATATACACACACACATATATATATATATGAATTATACATTCGCCGGTTATTTTTAATTTAAAAATTAGGTGGATGGCTATTTGGGATAATGTACAAAAAGAAAGACGTGCCTCTCAAGGTTTCTTGAAGAAGATTCTCCACGAATTCATAGAGTTGCAAAATAGAATCCTGGTGAGAGTGTTAATTGTTTTAACCATAATAGAAATCGTCTGAAAAATACCAATTTCAGTTTACCTGGACAAGCATTCAGTGAAATCCACTGAGCACAAAACCATATAGTAGCAGTACCGTAATAGTTTTGGACAAACTCACCCCAGTTCTAGCTTTCTGGCCAATGGTGCATGTCTTGTGTAGCTATATATTCAAATAATCAATGGCGAGCCGCATGCACTTAAGTGTGTTGAATTCAATCCCCTTTGTGGGAAAGTCATACCACATGAAAAGGTAAAAAGTTAGTTTTTGGTACATGTTATATTTTTAATACACTTCACTTTAAGAGAAATAAAAGTCCAAATCTCAGGTGTGCTATTTATGTATTTTTTGGTAAATGTATAAATTTTTGAATACGTTTGTCTTTAGAAACTCAACCCACTTCTGCTTTCTGGCCAATATAATGGTGCATGCATGTCTTTGGATGAAAGAATTTTTTTATTGATCTCCACCTAACAAATATATTTACAAATTTATATCCCTACCATAATCTATAAGCTATTCTATTTAGCTTAATACCAAAATTGTATCATCTTTTAGCATCCCTACTAAGTAGGTTTGCCCTATTAGAAACTAGTCATTTTTCTTATCTATACAAATGATTGATCCATTTTTTTTCTTTCCTATTCTTCCCCTTATCAACTATAAGCTGTAGATCTGTACTTGCTATCCTCCTTAATACTCTTTGTCACGACCCGGCTTTCTCACCCTCGGGAGTTGTGATGGAGCCTACTAATGTGAGCTAGGCAAACCAATCCTTAACAGCTTACTTCATTAACAAATCACTTCTTTAAACGATTATCAGTGATAGCATGAAAACAACGGAATTTAATGAATATACGGAAGACTTAAATTAAAGAAACTGAACAATAATACGGAAATCAACATATGCCTCTACCCAAGAACTGGTGTCACATTACTCACGAACTTCTAAGAGTACTAAATACAACCGTTTGACAGAAAAATATAAACTGTTTGTCTCGAATACATGAGATAACAGACTGAAATAAAGATAGAGGAGACGCCGGGCCTACGTACGCTTGCAAGGCTACCTCGGTGTCTCATTGGACTGAAAGCTGGCTCCCGCGCTACTGCTGCTGTCCAAGACCTGGATATGTGCAAAAGAGCACAGAGTGTAGTATCAGCACAACCGACCCTATGTGCTGGTAAGTGTCTAGCCTAACCCCGGCGAGGTAGTGACAAGACTAGGAGCAGACTCTAAATAAACCTGTGCAGTTATATAATATATGGCGGAAAAGTAAACAGGTAATAAGCAATCAAAGCTGGGAAAGGGAAAACATGCTCCGGAGGTAGCAGATAAAATAAAATATCAAAGAATAGTAAGGAAACTACAATTTAACTTCTAACACGGATAACGAGAAATAAGGCAACTTTCACTTTCAGTTTCATCTTATTTCAGGTGTGCAACCCGATCCCATTTCTCATATCTTATGGTAGGTATACCACCCGCTCCCATTTCAGTATATCTTGTGGTAGGTGTACCACCGGCTCCCATTTCAGTATATCTCGTGGTAGGCGTACCACCCGCTCCCATTTCATTATATCTCGTGGTAGGCGTACCACCCTCTCCCATTTCATTATATCTCGTGGTAGGCGTACCACCCACTCCCATTTTATTATATCTCGTGGCAGGCGTACCACCCGCTCCCATTTTATTATATCTTGTGGCAGGCGTACCACCCGCTCCCATTTTATTATATCTCGTGGTAGGCGTACCACCCGCTCCCATTTCATTATATCACGTGGTAGGCGTACCACTCACTCCCTTTTACATTTCATCACATAATCACAAGAAATCCCGGCAAGGGAACATAAAAAATATAATAACTTCCCGGCAAGGGAACCCAACAATGTTATAATTTTTCCGTTAAGGGAACAACAATATTGAATTAGAGTCATCACGACAAGGAAGAATCAGCTATAACCAATCTCAACTCAACTTGTACTCAGTTCAATTATTGAAAATGCTCAGTCATCGAAGATCATTAAGTAAAGCACCCAAGTGTCATTTAAGAACACAACAACTTTCAATTTAAGACTCACGGTCATGCTTGACACCAACGTATAGATACTCATCACCATGCCTATACGTCGTACTCAACAAGAAGCAAGTAGAAAGTATGACTCAACTCCTAATCCCTCAAGCTAGGGTTAGACCAAACACTTACCTTGATGACCACTCAAGTCTCAACTATAGCTTTACCTCTTGATTCCACCACCAATCCGCTCGAATCTAGTCACAAGTTACTTAATTACATCAATAAGTGCTAAATAAATCAACCCCAATGCATGAAAATGAGTTTTCTAAAGTTTTACCCAAAAGTCAGAAATCACACCCCCCCGGCCCACGTGGTCGAAACCCGATTACCCATTCCCCCACAAATCTAAATTTATAATTTGTTTTGAAATCAGACCTCAAATTGAGGTCCAAATCCCCAATTTTAGAAAAACCTAGGTTCTATCCAAAACACCCAATTTCCCCCATGAAAATCTTTGATTTGAAGTTGAAATCATGTTAAAAGATGTCAAGGAGTGAAGAAAATGAGTTAGAAATCACTTACCAACGTTTTGGAGAAGAAAGGTTGTTTGAAAAATCGCCTCTTGTGTTTTTGGGGTTTTAGTGAAAAATAGCTGAAATTCCCGTTTATCAGACCCCCAGTGCGGACCGCATCAAATGGACTGCGGCCGCACAGCCTCCACTGCGGACCGCATAAAGGCGACCGTGACCGCGCTAGCCCTCCCTGAAGACCTGCAGTTGAGAACCCTATGCGGATCACACAAGGCGACTACAGCCGCACAACTTCCACCGCGGACCGCACAAAGGCGACCGCGGTCGTGCTGGCCCCTCCGCGGTCGCACGCGATTTCTTGCGGACCGCACTAGAGGGTTCAGAGACTGTGGCTTCTTGAACCTGCAACACCAGACTTTCTAAGACTAAGGCATCCCGAAACCTACTTAAAACTCACCCGAGTCCTCGAAACTCCAACCCAAGTATACACACAACCTCCGAAACATCCTACGGACATATTCGTGTACTTAAATGACCAAAATAACATCACGAGCATCGAATTAAACCTCGAGATCAATAAAATTTCTCAACACTCTTTTAAACATCAAATTTCTCAATTAAGGTCCGTATCACGTCAAACGTCGTCCATTTTTAACCAAATTTCACAGGAATGACTTAAGTCATATATAAGACCTGCACCGGGCGCCGAAACCAAAATACGGGCCCGATACCATTGCTTTCTAATCAGTTTTCATTTCAAATTTCCTTAAACAATTCCTGAAAACAATTTCACTTAAAAATTCATTTCTCGGGCTAGAGATCTCGGATTCCAATTCCGGGCATACGCCCAAGTTCCATATTTTCCTACGGACCCTCCGAGACTGTCAAATTACGGGTCCGGGTCCGTTTACCTAAAATATTGACCGAAGTCAAATTTATTCATTTTAAAGTCAGACTTAATATTTTCATAGAATTTCATATTTAAGCTTTCCGGCTACGCGGCCGGACTGCGCACACAAATCGAAGCGACTCTAAATGAGGTTTTCAAGGCCTCGGAAGCACACAATGGGTAAGAAAACAGGTGATAGGGTCATCACGTTCTCCACCTCTAAAACAACCGTTCGTCCTTGAACGGATAGAAGAAGGAAGTACCTGAGTCGGGGAATAAATAAGGATAACAGCTCCGCATATCGAACTCGGACTCCCAGGTCGATGCCTCAAGAGGCTGACCTCTCCACTGAATACGAACCGAAGGAAAAATCTTTGATCTCAATTGACGGACCTGTCGGTCTAGAATAGCCACTGGCTCCTCCTCATAAGACAAGTCCTTGTCCAACTAGACAGTACTGAAATCTAACACGTGGGATGGATCGCCGTGATACTTCCGAAGCATGGACATATGAAATACTGGATGCACGACTGATAAGCTAGGCAGCAATGCAAGTCTATAAGCCACCTCTCCCACTCAATCAAGAATCTCAAATGGACCAATGAACCTAGGGCTAAGCTTGCCCTTCTTCCCGAATCTCATCACACCCTTCATAGGCGACACTCGAGCAATACCCGCTCACCAACCATAAAAGCCACATCTTGAACTTTGCGGTTTGCATAACTCTTTTGCCTAGACTGACCGTACGAAGCCTCTCCTGAATGATCCTGACCTTGTCCAAGGCCTCCTGAACCAGATCCGTACCCAACAATCGAGCCTCCCCCGGCTCAAACCATCCAACCGAAGATCGACATCGCCTACCATACAAAGCCTCATAAGGAGCCATTTGGATACTCGACCGATAGCTGTTGTTGTAGGCAAACTCTGCTAAGGCAAAAACTGATCTCACGAACCTCCAAAATCAATGACACAAGCTTGGAGCATATCCTTCAGAATCTGAATAATCTGCTCGGACTGGCCATCCGCCTGGGGATGAAAGGTTGTACTCAACTCCACTTGAGTGCCCAACTCTTGCTGAACTGCTCTCCAGAAACGCGAGGTAAACTGCGTACCTTGGTCTGAAATGATAGACACAGGCACACCATGAAGGCGAACAATCTCCTGGATATAGATCTCAGCTAACCTCTCGGATGAATAGGAGACTGCCACAGGAATGAAATGCGCTAACTTGGTCAGCCTATCAACAATGACCCAAACTACATCGAACTTCTTCCGAGTCAGCGGAAGTCCAGTAACGAAGTCCATAGTGATCTGCTCTCACTTCCAATCGGGAAGCTCAATCCCCTGAAACAATCCACCAGGCCTCTGATGCTCATACTTAACCTGCTGACAATTCAAACATCGAGCCACATATGCAACAATATCCTTCTTCATTCTACACCACCAATAATGTTGCCGCAAATCTTGATTCATCTTCGCGGCGCCTGGATGAATAGAGTACCGGGAACTATGGGCCTCCTCTAAAATCAACTCTCGAAGCCCATCCATATTAGGCACACAAACTCGCCCCTGCAATCTCAAAACTCCATCATCATCTAAGGTAACCTGCTTGGCACCTCCACAATGCACTGTGTCTCTAAGGACACACAAATGGGGATCATTAAACTGTCGATCACGGATACGCTCCAATAATAAAGATCGAGCGACCGTGCAAGCTAATACTCGGCTAGGCTCAGAGATATCCAATCTCACAAATCGATTGGCCAAAGCCAGAACATCCAACGTAAGCGGCCTCTCACCGACCGAAATATAAGCAAGACTGCCCATGCTGGCTGACTTTCTACTCAGAGCATCGGCCACCACGTTGGCCTTTCCCAGGTGATATAAGATGGTGATATTATAATCCTTCAGCAACTCCAACCATCTCCTCTGCCTCAAATTCAACTTCTTTTGCTTGAACAAATACTGAAGACTCTTTTGATCAGTGAACACCTCACATGCCATGCCATACAGATAATGCCTCCAAATCTTCAATGCGTGAACAATGGCTGCCAACTCTAAATCATGGACCGGATAGTTCTTCTCATGAATCTTCAACTGCCTCGAAGCATAGGCAATGACCTTGCCATCCTGCATCAATACTACACCAAGCCCAATACGGGAAGCATCACAATAAACTGTGTAAGGCCCTGAACCTGTGGGCAAAACCAACACCAGTACGGTAGTCAGAGTTGTCTTGAGCTTCTGAAAGCTCGCCTCACACTCGTCCGACCATCTGAACTGGGCACCCTTCTGGGTCAACCTGGTTATCGGGGCTGCAATAGATGAGAACCCCTCCACAAATCGACGATAGTAGCCTGCCAATCCCAAGAAACTCCGAATCTTTGTAGCTGCTATTGGTCTAGGCCAGTTCTTGACTGCCTCAATCTTCTTCGAATCAACCTAAATACCCTCTGCTGATACAGCATGACCCAGAAATGCAACTGAACTCAGCCAGAACTCACACTTCGACAACTTAGCATATAACTGACTATCCTTCAGAGTCTGAAGAACCACTCTGAGATGCTGCTCGTGCTCCTCCTGGCTGTGGGAATATATCAAAATATCATCAATGAAGACTATCACGAATGAATCCAAATAAGGCCTGAACACTCGGTTCATCAAATCCATAAAAGCCGCTGGGGCATTTGTCAACCCAAATGACATGACCAAGAACTCATAATGCCCGTACCGAGTACGAAAAGCTATCTTAGGGATATCGGATGCCCTAATCCTCAACTGATGGTAGCCAGATCTCAAGTCGATCTTTGAAAATACCTGTCACCCTGAAGCTGATCAAAAAGATTATCGATCCTCAGCAGTGGATACTTATTCTTGATGGTGATCTTGTTCAACTGCCGGTAATCAATGCACATTCTCATCGAACCATCCTTTTTCTTAACAAACAACACCGGTGCACCCCAAGGCGAAACACTAGGTCAAATAAAACCCTTCTCAAAAAAGTCCTGCAACTGCTCCTTCAACTTTATCAACTCAGGCGGGGCCATCCGATATGGCAGAATAGAAATGGGCTGAGTGCCCGGAGCCAAATCAATGCAAAAGTCAATATCCCTATCGGGCAGCATACCCGACAAGTCTCAAGGGAATACCTCAAGAAACTCACGAACCACGGGCACAGAATCAATAAGGGTAACCTCCGCACTAGAATCACGAACATAAGCTAAATAGGCCAAGAACCCCTTCTCGACCATACGCCGAGCCTTCACATAAGAAATGACGCTACGGGTAGAATGACTAGGAGTCCCTCTCCAATCCAAACGAGGCATACTCGGTAAAGCTAAGGTTACAGTCTTGGCGTGACAGTCCAAGATAGCGTGGTAAGGTGATAGCCAGTCCATCCCCAATATGACATCGAAATTGACCATGTCTAGAAGCAACAAATCCACACGAGTCTCAAGACCCCCAATCACAACAACACAAGAGTGATGGATTCGATCTACCACAATAGAATCACCCACCGATGTGGACAGATAAACATGAATACTCAACGAATCACTAGGCATGACCAGATACGGTGCAAAATAAGATGACACATACGAGTATGTAGACCCTGGATCAAATAACATTGAAGCATATCTATCACAAACCAGAACCGTACCTATAATAACTGCATCTGAAGCCTCAGCCTCAGCCTCGGGCCTGGCTGGGAGGGCATAACATTGGGTCTGGGCCCCACCACCCTGAACTACCTCTCTGGGACGGCCTGCAGCTGGCTGGCCTCCACCTCTGGCGGCCAGAGCTCCACCTCTAGGACCTCTACCTCCACCTCTAGCACCTATACCCCCACCTCTAGCTGGCTGGGTGGGCTGTGGAACATCTGGTGCCTGAACCATAGCACGAGAACCCTGATATGGAAAACTATTCGAAGCCCGAGGGCAATACCTAGCAATGTGCCTCATGTCGCCACAAGTAAAACAAGCCTTTGGCTGCTGGGTCTGACGACCCTGAAAACTATGAAGCGGAGGTGCACTGATATGTGCTGGTGGTGCACTGAAGGACTGCTGATCAGAATACTGAATTGGAGGACCACGGCCACCTGAAGCACTTTGAAAAGCCTGAAGAGTTGACGGAAAGGGCCTAGGAGGATGGCCTCTACCATATGAATCTATACCTCTAGATGAGGTACCACTGAATCTACCTGAATGATGGGGCCTCTTATCCGACCCCTGACCACCTCCCTGCGACAGAACTATCTCAACTCTGCGGGCCACATTGGCCGCCTCCTAAAAAGTGATCTCACTCCCGGCCTCCTTGGCCATCTGAAGACGAATCGGCTGAATAAGACTGTCGATAAACCTCCTCACCCTCTCTCTCTCGGTAGGAAGTATGGCAAGAGCATGACAAGCTAATTCGATGAACCTGGTCTCATATTGGGTGACCATCATAGAACCCTGCTGGAGGCGCTCAAACTGCCTCCAATAGGCCTCTCTCTGAGTAACGGGGAGAAACTTCTCCAGAAACAATACTGTAAACTGCTCTCAAGTCAAAGATGGCGACCCGGCTAGACTAGCTAAGCAATAATCCCTCCACCAAGTCTTGGCGGATCCAGACAAGCAGAATGTAGCAAAATCAACCTCATTGGTCTCAACAATACCCATGTTCCTGAGAACCTTGTGACAGCTATATAGAAAATCCTGGGGATCCTCAGAAGAAGCACCGCTGAAAGTAGTAGTGAAGATCTTGGTGAACCTATCCAGCCTCCACAAAGCATCGGCAGACATAGCCGCTCCATCACCGGTTTGAGCTACTACACCCGGTTGGACTGCTCCAACAAGCTGAACCGCTGGAGTCTAAATCTGAGGAGCTACCTGCTCTGGAGTGCGTGTAGCAGGAGTTTGAGCCCCTCCTCCATCCTGAGAAGTGGCTGGTGCTACATGAAATAAACCTGCTCGGGTGACACTCTCTATGAGGCCCACCAATCGAACCAGAGCATCCTGAAGAACTGGGGTAGCAATAAACCCCTCTGGGACCTGAGCTGGGCCAACTGGAACTACTGGAGCTGGAACCGCCTCCTCAAAATCAACCTGAGGCTCCACCACTGGTGCTGCTGCTCGGGGCAGAACTGTTCCCCTACCTCGGCCTCTAGCACGGCCTCGGTCTCTACCCCTAGTGGGAGCTGCTGCTGGGGGCTCGGGCTGCTGAGCGGTAGATGAGGAAGCGCGTGTTCTCGCCATCTGCGAAAGAACAAAGTAGAAATCCAATTAGCATTTGAGGAACAAATCCGCACGACAAGAAAGAACAAATGTGAGATTTTCCTAACCCTGTAACCTCTAGGGGATAAATACAGACGTCTCCATACCGATCTCTCAGACTCTACTGAGCTTGTCCGTGAGTTGTGAGACCTATGTAACCTAGATCTCTGATACCAACTTGTCACGACCCGGATTTCCCACCCTCGGGAGTCGTGATGGCGCCTACTAATGTAAGCTAGGCAAGTCAATCCTTAACATCTTACTTCATTAACAAATCACTTCTTTTAACGATTATCAGTGATAGCATGAAAACAACAGAATTTAATAAATATACGGAAGATTAAATTAAAGAAACTAAACAATAATACGGAAATCAACATATGCCTCTACCCAAGAACTGGTGTCACATTACTCATGAACTTCTAAGAGTACTAAATACAACCGTTTGAAAGAAAAATATAAACTGTTTGTCTCGAATACATGAGATAACAGACTAAAATAAAGATAGAGGAGACGACGGGCCTGCGGATGCTTGCAAGGCTACCTCGGTGTCTCACTGGACTGAAAGCTGGATCCCGCACTACTGCTGCTATCCAAGACCTGGATCTGTGCAAAAAAGCACGGAGTGTAGTATCAGCACAACCGACCCCATGTGCTGGTATGTGTTTGGCCTAATCCCGAAGAGGTAGTGACGAGGCTAGGACCAGACTCCAGATAAACCTATGCAATTATATACTATATGCCGGAAAAGTAAATAGGTAATATGCAATCAAAGTTGGGAAAGGGGAAACATGCTCCAGAGGTAGCAGATAAAATAGAATATCAAAGAATAGTAAGGAAACTACAATTTAACTTCTAACACAGATAAAGAGAAATAAGGCAACTTTCACTTTCAGTTTCATCTTGTTGCAGGCGTGCAACCCAATCCCATTTCTCATATCTTGTGGTAGGCGTACCACCCGCTCCCATTTCAATATATCTTATGGTAGGCGTACCACCCGCTCCTATTTCAGTATATCTTGTGGTAGGCGTACCACCCACTCCCATTTTATTATATCTCGTGGTAGGCGTATCACCCGCTCCCATTTCAGTATATCTTGTGGTAGGCATACCACCCGCTCCCATTTCATTATATCTCGTGGTAGGCGTACCACCCGCTCTCATTTAATTATATCTTGTGGTAGGCGTACCACCCGCTCCCATTTCATTATATCTCGTGGTAGGCGTACCACATGCTCCCATTTCATTATATCTCATGGTAGGCGACCACCCGCTCCCTTTTACATTTTATCACACAATCACAAGAAATCCCGGCAAGGGAACATAAATAATATAATAATTTTCCGGCAAGGGAACACAACAATGTTATAATTTTTCCGGCAAGGGAACAACAATATTGAATTAGAGTCATTCCGGCATGGGAGAATCAGCTATAACCAATCTCAACTCAACTTGTACTTAGTTCAATTATTGAAAATGCTCAGTCATCGAAGATCATTAAGTAAAACACCCAAGTGTCATTTAAGAACACAACAACTTTCAATTTAAGACTCACGATCATGCTTGACACCAATGTATAGATACTCGTCACCATGCCTATACGTCGTACTCAACAAGAAGCAAGTAGCAAGTATGACTCAACTCCTAATCCCTCAAGCTAGGGTTAGACCAAGCACTTACTTCGATGCCTTGATCACCACTCAAGTCTCAACTATAGATTTACCCATTGATTCTACCACTAATCCGCTCAGATCTAGTCACAAGGTACTTAATTACATCAATAAGTGCTAAATGAATCAACCCCAATGCATGAAAATGAGTTTTCTAAAGTTTTACCTAAAAGTCAGAAATCACCCCCCAGGCCCACTTGGTCGAAACCCGAGGTTCGGACCCAAACCCGATTACCATTCCCCCACGAATCCAAATTTATAATTTGTTTTGAAATCGGATCTCAAATTGAGGTCCAAATCCCCAATTTTAGAAAAACCTAGGTTCTACCCAAAACACTCAATTTCCCTCATGAAAATCTTTGATTTGAAGTTGAAATCATGTTAAAAGATGTCAAGGAGTGAAGAAAATGAGTTAGAAATCACTTACCAATGTTTTGGAGAAGAAAAGTTATTTGAAAAATCGCCTCTTGTGTTTTTGGGGTTTTGAAAAGTGAAAAATAGCTGAAATTCCCGTTTATTTATAACCCTCTCAGACCCCTAGTGCGCACTGCATCAAATGGACTGCGGCCGCACAGCCTCCACCGCGGACCGCATAAAGGCAACCGCGGCTGCGCTGGCCCCTCCTTGAAGACCTGCAGTTGAGCACCCGCTGACCGCACAGCTTCCACCGCGGACCGCACAAAGGTGACCACGGCCGCGCTGGCCCCTCTGCGGTTACACGCGATTTTTCTCGCGAACCGCACTAGAGGGTTCAGAGACTGTGGCTTCCTGAACCTGCAACACCTGACTTTCTAAGCCTAAGGCACCCCGAAACCTACTCGAAACTCACCCGAGTCCTCGAAAGTCCAACACAAGTATACACACAACCTCAAAAATATTCTACGGACATATTCGTGTACTCAAATGACCAAAATAACATCACGAGCATCGAATTAAACCTCGAGATCAATAAAATTTCTCAAAACTCTTTTAAACATCAAATTTCTCAATTAAGGTCCGGATCACATCAAACGTCGTTCGTTTTTAACCAAATTTTACAGGAATGACTCAAGTTATATATAAGACCTGTATCGGGCGCCAGAACCAAAATACGCGCCCGATACCATTGCTTTCTAATCAGTTTTCATTTCAAATTTCCTTAAACAATTTCTGAAAGCAATTTCACTTAAAAATTCATTTCTCGGGCTAGGGACCTCGGATTCCTATTCCGGGCGTATGCCCAAGTCCCATATTTTTCTACGGATCTTTCGGGACCGTCAAATCAGGGGTCCGAGTCCATTTACCCAAAATATTGACCGAAGTCAAATTAATTTATTTTAAAGTCAAGACTTAATATTTTTCACAGAATTTCATATTTAAGCTTTCTATCTATGCGCCCGGACTGTGCACGCAAATCGAAGCGACTCTAAATAAGGTTTTCAAGGCCTTGAAAGAACATTATGGGTAAGATAACAGGTGATGACCCTTTGGGTCGTCACACTCTTCCACATCTTTATTGGCATTGGCACTGTCTGCTTCCATAGAGCTTTATTTCTTGCTCGCCATATTCCATACATTGTTGTTGTGATAATTGTAGTCACAAAGCCTCTGCAGATTCTCCCTTTTATACATCTTCCTATCCTCCTCCAAATGTTCTGCACATCTGATTGAATAAGCTTTATTCCCAACTAGCTGCATAATTCACTACAAAAAATCAGCCTAATTGCAGGGGTTTAATAGCGGGGGTCAGTTACAACACCCACAAATTTTATTAAATAGTAGGGGTTTACTTAACTAACACAATATAAGAAAATAGCGGCGGCTCAAAACCTACACCATCTGCAAAAAAAAATTGGGCACTAACATTTCCCACACTTTTTTTGCTTTGCTCATTTTTTTCGCTGAAAAGAAAATACAAATATTGAGAGATTAACTCAAATATTTCAAAACCTAAAAAGCTCTGCCACTTCTCAGTCTCACTAACGTATTTCAACAACTCAAAGGAATGGTCTCAATTTTGAGAGATTAACTCAAATTTCATGCTTCTTTCTACTTTAATTTTCTTAAAATCGAAAGTTTTGTGTGAATTTCTCATTTTGTTTGTAAGATTTGAAATCAATCCTCATTTTCCCTTTTCCCTTCGATTTTCCTCACTTTTTCCCTGTACAGTGGCATAAGCATCTCTATCACTCACTCTGGCATAGCAATCGATAGGTATCTTCAATTACAGTAAGTTCTTTTGCGCTATTTTTGGCTTTGTGTAATGTTATTTCTACATAATGGGTCTTTCACCTTCCCCATTATTGGGTTTATATAATCTGTAATTTTGGTGTGTTTTTTTAATTGCATGTGGCTTTAATTTAATTTTTGTTGGTCAAGCACTTGTTAATTTTAGGACCGCAATACCAAGTTCAGACAGTGTTCTTAGGCATTGGAGACCAGAAGATGATGATCCATGTGGCTGGAAGGGTGTGAAGTGTGACCTAAAGTCCAAGAGACTTGTATCCTTGTAAGTATCTGCTGAAATATTGTTGGAATCACCTATAGTTGTGGTGATATTGTCTTGGCTCTGGCTATTGAGCAAATTAAATATTTTGGAAACAAATGTGTTTACAAAATGATCTACATTGGTAGGATATCATATGTTATTAACTCCATTAGTTCTTTGTCTATGTTAATTTTGATTGATATAGGGGTTCTGTCTCGCTATAGGATTTTTGTTATCTTGTAGAACTGATGTTCTTGTTCCGAAAATGAATATAGTGTTGAATTTAAGATTTTATTTTTCTTTATCTTGCCTTTTTACTGTACTTTTGGGTAGGTATCTTGATTTTGCACTGGGATGATGATTTAACAACTATTTGATTGCTATACTTGTCAAATAGTGACCTCATTATCTCCACGTCAATATTCTTTTGAACATTTCCACGACGCCAATTTTAAATAATTTTTACTTATACACATTGCCAAAGTTGAATATTTTAAGTAGCCAATTCCTTCCCAAGGCTTCTAACTCTGTTTGAACTATATACATCTATTGAAGTTGCAAAGACTTGTGGAAAAGCTAAATGATATTTTGTTAACTCCATATGTTATTTTTCTTTACATCATATCAATTAATTCTTTTCAAATCAATGACGGATCATACAAGAATCCTAGTAGTTATGTTACTCATTTGCTCATTGATTGCTTTTCTAGCTTTATTAGTATAAAAATTATAAATAACTAGAGCAACAACAAAGAAAACTAAAAAATTTTATAGAGCTTGTGAAGGTACTTTCTCTCCTGTGCGGGAATGTGTGTTGCAGCTTGCAAGGTTAAATGAGCAACCATGAAATGGAGTAGTTGTATTAGAATTCTATCATTTGTTATGTCGAAATTTGAAATGGCCAACATGTGGTTTGAGATATATTCTCCAAATGGCTACTAGACATTTGAAAAGTGAATGATAGCTTTTTGTGGATCTGCTTTGCCTGCTTATTAAATTTATTCTTTATGCTGCAGGATTCATTATTGAATTGCAGACATGCCAAGGTTCAAGAGTTTGCAGAAAAAACAAAATTCAGATAAGGAGTCTTCACAGCCAACTTCAACAATTCAGACCGCATCTAGAAAGCGTTCTGGGAGCCATTGGACTGTAGAAGCAATAGGTAAATACTTTTGACTATTAGTATATATTCAGCAGTCCTTTATAACCCATTGTTCATCTCTTTCCCGGCTTCATCTGATCTCTTTTCTTATACAGATTCATAAAAAAATGTCAAAAAGCTCAAAGTGAAAGTCAAAGAAGTGTTAAATTTAATGTGTGAAGAACGTATTATGGTTGATTTTGATTACCTGGATGAACCATTTGGAGATGTACGCGGCCTACTTTTAGGCTTTTGTGAAGTTTTATCGTGTGACTGCACTTTATTTCCAATCCACTATGAGAAATGGTCGAGTTTACCAATGTCATATTTCAACAGCGTCTTCGATCAAAATATAAAGGTATAGGCTCTATATTCTTACAACTATATCACTGTTTTTTTTTTGGAGAAGGACAACTATATCTCTATTTTTCCTTTGAACTTTATATTTTCATGTAATATATATGCTAACCAATATTTTATTTTTGAAGCCTAAGTTCTTCTTTAAGACAACTGAGTCAGTTGCGCGACAACATGTTTATAAATATATTGGAAAGAAATGGGGTACAAATAAGCTTAACTTGTGGAGTGCATATGAAGACTCACTTAAAAGTAGAGATGAGATTATTGATAATATGCCGGATGGAATTCCGTTGGATCAATGGATTTCTTTTGTTGATTATCAATATAAAGATTCAACAAAGGTACTTATGTACCTGCTTCTACTAGTCTTTGTAATTATATTATTATTTGTTCTTCTAATTGAGTTTCAAGTATATTTTAATAAGGAAATGCGTAAAAGAAATGATGAAAATAGAAAAAAGTAGACGATTCCAAACACAGCTTCAAGACTCAATCACTTTCCACAAAAACACTAATACAACATGTCCGAATGTCCCAATGATGTTGCGGCTATGTTATTAACTTTGTACAGTCAAAATGATGTTTACTAACAAATAGCAAATGATTATTTTATGTTGCCTTATTATTTAGGTGGAAAGATATAAAAGTATATTATCAATTTGTCATTATGTATTGGCTTTAGAGAAACATGAACTTTTTATGTACTTTTTATGTGAACAAAGAAAGTTGAAAATTGTCATTGCATTTTCTTTCTGTAAATTTCCATATTATAGATGGCAAATATCTCTTTCCACATGGGTATAGAATCCATAAAGCTTTAGGACTATGGGGATAACAAAATCACTAAGAAGCCATATGCATGGTCTTTATGTATGGATCTATAAGGCACACTAGACAAATGCATTCATGGTGGTTTAATTGTGACAATGAATATTGTATGTGTAGGAAAAAATTGAGTTAGCTTTGAGCCAAATCACCACAGACGAGTCTCAAATTTCGCCAAATAATGTCATTGGTAAGGTGCTAGGAAAAGAACACTCTGGAAGGGTGAGGTGTTTGGGATTAGGACCTGTCCCCATTAGAGTTTTTAAACAAGACATACCTCGTTTTGGTGATATATGTGCTTCAAGTAGTGAAGGTTCATGTTCGTCCCAATGTCAACAGAACCATAATCAAATAATGAATTCTTTGAAGACATACATGATAATGAAAGAAGGGACAATACCTGAACAGTTTACGGGATTCCTTGCTTCTCCTTCGACGGTTTCTCCAACAACAGTAAGTAAAGTTCTTCAATTTTTTTTACTTAAATTTGTCTATTTGCAAAGATAGAGTGGATTAGGTTAGTACTATTTTTGTAGAGCCTAGAGTTATTGCAATGCCTGATTTGGGCATGATTTTTTAAAAATTAGGAGCATAATGTAATATAAAATTAACCTTTTATTTGGTCATGTTTATTAATTGCTAGTGATTATTTGTTTTACTGACTTGTATACATTACCAATACTCTTTGACTTCTCCAACAAAGTATATCTGCACAAATATTTCTTTTCTCAGTCCAATAAAGAAAAGAAAAACATCAATGTTAATCTAAATTTGAGTTTAAAGTATAAAGGAAGCTTGAAGAGTTACACTTATTTACGTACAATACTTAGTGAACCTAGATTTCTTGCAATGTCTGATTCTTGCATGATTTTTATACTTTGCTTTTTCTTTTTATGCAGCCAAGTGATGCGGGCAGTGGATGTAATGACCCGACCAGTAGTTTTGCCTTTTAGAACCCCGTTGCCTTAAATAAAACTTTCCATACTTGATTTAGCTAATTTTCGACCTACGAGGACGATTGGTTCGGGATTTGGAAGAGTTTGGAGTGAAATATGCTCATTTGATTCCTTAGAATTTTCTTAAAAGACTAAGTTTGACATTGGTCAACATTTTAAGAAAACGGACCCGGATTCGTGATTTGATAGTCTCGGAGAGTCCGTGGGAAAATATGGGACCTGGGCGTATGCCCGGAATCAAATTCCGAGGTCCCTAGCCTGAGTAATGATTTTTTTTTTGAAATTGTTAATCTGAAGTTTTAAGGATTTAAAGAAACTAATTAATGATTTATTTCATAGGTATCGAGCTTGTATGTTGGTTTCGAAGCCCAGTACAGGCTCGAAATATCATTTAATACTTGCCTGTAAAATTTGGAGTCAATCTGAGTAGTTTAAGGGCGTTTTGGCCCGTTAGAGGAAAATTAAGAACTTGAAGTTCATAAGTTTGATTCATTTGGTTTTAGGGGTGATTCCTAGATTTAGCGTTGTTTCAAGTGTTTCGAAGGTTTGAGTAGGTCTGTCTCGTGATTTCAGACTTGTCGGTATGTTCGGGCGGGGCCCGGGAGCCCCGAGCGTCGATCGGACGGGGCTCGAGTGAAGTGGAAATTTTTGAGAAGAGCTGAAGCTACTGCTTCTGTCATAACCGCACCTGCAGTTGGTGGACCGTAGGTGCGAGTCCGCAGAAGCGGTCCTTTCATCGCAGATACGGCCCAGGGCAGGCCAGGCCAAGAACCGCAGATGCGGCCTCAAGACCGCAGAAGCGGTCCCAGCCATTTTTAGCCCCTTTCGTAGATACAGTCCTCTTCTCGCAGATGCGGAACCGCAGATACGGTCCCCAGACCGCAGATGTGGAACTCGCTGAGGCATTGAGGTTCATTTAATACGGGTTATAAGTCATTTCATCTTGAGGTAAGTGTGTTCTACCTATTTCTAGTTTAATGATTTTGTCTTGGGTAGATTAAACACTAGTATTAAGGTGAAATCATGGGGTTAGAGCAAAAACCTAGGGTTTTTAGTAAAAGTAAGATTTAACCACAAAATTTGTTATGGAATGAATTAGAAATCATATATTCTTGATCCTTAGTTATAGAGAACTACTTCCTTAGAAATATTTCGGAATCCAGGCACGAGAGCCCTGGATCGGATTTTAGGAAACTTGTGTTAAAGATTGGGAAATTGCTTAAATAGCTAGAATTTGATCTTGTGAGTCTATATTGACTAGTTCCTACCTCATTTGACTAGTTTGGGATTGTTTGGCTCCGAATTGAGGGCTTGGACCCGTTCTTGGGATTGGAAGTGCACTTTGGAGCGAGGTGAGTCTCCTTTCTAACCTTGTAAGAGGGAATTGTCCCCATAGGTGTAATAATGGAATTAATTGCTATTATATGTGGGGGCTACGTACACACTAGGTGACGAGAGTCCGTGCCTAGCAACTACTATGTTAAGTCCGGGTAGTCTAGGACCCAAAAGCATGCTCTACATGATATTCTTGTAACTTGATGATAAATTCGGATTCGTATAAGTTATTTTGATTAAGGTAAATGAGACTAGTGGAGGAACCTTATCCTGTTTGGTCTTCTAAAAGAGAATTTGAATATTCCTGCGTATAACTACTCCTCATATATACATTATTGTCTATTTTTTGATGAGTTTATTTATATTTGATTGCGTCGCACGTGTGATTCTCGAGCGGGGTAATAGATGCATCTATGGTTCGAGTCGTTCGACCCTCGGTAGTGCACAATTTACTTTCATATTGGATCGGGCCGTACGTCCCTTGGTGTTCCTTGCGCATGCTTTACTTAGTATTTCTCGGTGGACTGAATTTCATATATGGCTTAAAAATGTAAATGGATACCATGACATTATTTGGAAAAAGAACTGTTACTTATTGCCCAAAACGTTAATAAATTGTGCTATCCGTGTTTATTATAAATTCTTCCCATATTATTTTGTTACACCCCAAGTTTTCATACGTGAGAGTACATCGTAAGTCATTGATGTAAGCTCGGAAATGAGATTCTATTTGGAAGCAAATAAAGTAAGTTAATAATGTTACCTTGGAGGTTACAAATATTTAAGATCATGAATAACGATTACCAAGAGGGTTGGAAATCTTAGAAGCTAAACCAATTGAAGAAAATAAGTTTCGTCGAAAGTCGACAAGTTTCGAATGTTATAACATATACTTTGGGGTGAGACTAGGGTTATTAACATGATAAGGAGGTTATTCTATGAGTTATTTTAGTCGTATGATATTCATTTTCTACATTTTGAAGGCAAGCAAGTTGTGGAACAAGAGTTGGCAAAGGTCATCACAAGTTACATTCATAAATTTGTTGAAATTTAGGTCAAATGTATCTGAGAATTTCTCCAAATATACTTGGAATAATGGGGTGTTATACCTACCAAATTGAATGTCTACAAGTCTAGTTTCTAACGCATTAAACCGTTTGTCAATACGACATCGGAGTAGAAAGATATTCGCATTTTCGCGAGACCGCGCAAGCAGCTCCCAATGGGACCCACTTAGGCGGTGGTTGACCTACTTCAATTTATAAACGATTTGGGCGCCTATTTTTGCTCATTTGTCAACTAAAGTTCGTCTCCAAACTTCTCCTAACCCTCCTAAACATATATCACAAGGGTTTGAAGTGATTCCAAAGTGATTACACCATATTTCAACATCAAAACTTAGTTCTAGTGAAAAACAACACCTCTTTGAGGTTGTGTTGTCATTGAGGATTGTTGTGGGCTGTATTTGGATGAAATTCCAAGTTGTTGCTGCTGTCTAAGGTGAGTATAACAACCTACTAATTGTGCTTAAGCTTGCTTGTATGTTGGTTAAGTTGTTAGGATGATAAACTATAAGATAATACTTGGACTAGCTTAAGTCACTTCCATGGTGTTGTATTGCTATTAAGGGTTGTTGTAAAATGAATATAACTTGGATTTTGACTTGAAGTTACTGTAGGAGGTATGTATATTATGTTCTTGCTTGTTCCTAAGGTTATCTTGATATTGATTAAGTTAAATGGATGGGCTAGACCTGAACTAGTGAATAAAGTTGCTAGTTGGGGATAGTTGAAGTTGTGGATTATTTTCGTTGTTATAAATATATGGTATAAGGCTGGAATCATTGATTAATGACTTCATTATCAAGTTAATGATACTTTTATGTTGAAGTAAGAAGTCTATAAGGATTGATAAGGGGTATACGGATTCCAATCGGAGTTTGCCGCTCGTCGTAATGTAGTTGTGACTTGTTGTGGTTATATGGTGTCTTGATATTGATAATTATGTATTGATGGATTGCTCTGGTCATTGTTGTTGGTATATGGTATTGGAGGAGGCCCTTGTTACAATGGAGATGCTGCCCAAATTTACGTAAACGAGCTACTAGCTTAAGTTATAGACTTAGCCTTTGCTCAGCACTGATTTTGAATCTCCTTATACTATGATAGATTGAGTTGACTTGTTTGAAGAGTTGCTTGGAAGGGATTAAGGACTCAACGGGTTTAAGGTATGTTAAGGCACTTTCTTCTTTCTTTTGGCATGGTCTAAAATGAAATGAACATAAACGATACGCTATTTCATAACGACTCTACTCCTAGCAACTAAGGTTGTCCATGTTGTTCTTTCCTTATAAAATTATTCTAAACAAGTGTGTATGATCCTTAAATCCTACTAAGGTTCATATTGATGGTAGGGATGTCCATAATGTTCTTAAGTCACTCCAAAAGGTTTAGAAGATGATTCCATGAGTCTAGCATGCATTATATATAGTATCTATTTTACTCTACCGAGCCGCGCTATAGTCGGCCGGGTACGGCACCTATTGTGCAACCACTGATCAGTTGGGTTTACCGAGCTCCACGTGGCCGGGTACGATTCTACCGAACCTTATGATGGTCGGGTACGCTTTTACCGAGTCCTCTTTGAGGCCGGGTACGATATGATGATGATGATGCCCACAGAGGCGAATGTTTTAAAAAGTTTATGTATATATATGTATTATGCATTTCATATCAGTAACCCCCAAAGGCACTCTGATGTTACAGGTTATATCTCCTCTATCTCTCTCTTTACATTACTGTTCTTGTTTATGCTTTCCTGCCTAACATACTCGGTATTTTATTCGTACTGACGTTCCTTTTGCCTGGGGACGCTGCATTTCATGCCCGCAGGTCCCGATTGATAGGTTGACAGTCCTCCTAGTAGGCTATCAGCTCAGCGAAGGTGTTGGTGCACTCCACTTGCTCCGGAGTTGCCTATTTGGTCAGTATGCTTTGGATATGTATTGATTGATATGGCGGGGCCCTGTCCCGACCTTTATGATTTTATGTACTCTTAGAGGCTTGTAGACATATGTCAGGTGTATGGATAATTGTATGGCCTTGTCGGCCTATGTTTCGAGTTTACTAATGGTCATGTCGGCCTTACAGGCCCGTATGTCACATATATTAGTTTGTATATCATGTTGGGTCTTCATATGTTGACTATTCCCTTATGTTTTATTCTTGTTATCTCAGGACGAGTTTTCTAGCTCATTTACTCATGATAACATGATAAGAAAGATATGTTACGTTGGTACTCGGTTGAGTAAGGCACCAGGTGCCCGTCGCGGCCCTTCGGTTTGGGTCGTGACAGAAGTGGTATCATAGCAGTTCTGTCCTAGGGAGTCTACAAGCCGTGTCTAGTAGAGTCTTGTTTATGGGTGTGTTGTGCACCACACTTATAAGTAGGAGGCTACAGGGCATTTAGGTCTGTCACTCTTTCTTCTTACTCTAGATCGTGCAGTAGAGCTCAGTTGTAAGAATTCAAACTCCTAAATTCGACTTTAGTCATAATACAACGATACCTACTTCCACAAAGATAGTTGGTAAGAGATTACATGTGGATGTGAAAGAGTTGAGTCATAGGAACTCGATTTCACATCATACTTATGATGAGTAAATATGAGGTCTTCAACAGATCGTGTGTGTACTAAGATGTGTATGCTTCTTAATAAGGAGCCTTAAGGCAAGGATATCTATTCACGAATATGGTGAAAATCTATGAGGGATTCAGAAGCTAGATACAAGTTTCAACAAGTAAAAGAAGTAAGGTGAAGAGGGGTACAAGGCACCCAGATAATGAAGATTATCAATATTTTCAAATCAGGCAGAGAAATATAAGCATTTTGGTACCTTCATCAATGATAGAGGTAAGTACAATTGGCCACACCCATCTCAGTTATGTTCTATGGGAGCTAACAGATATTATTTAAGAGAAAGATGGGATATCAGGATCCAGTTGGAGTTAGAGTAACCCAAAAATTGTGGATAGGTTGTTATCATTAACCAATGTTTCCGAAAGATGGTACAAATGTGGTAAAAGATATCCTTCTAAGACACCCAGATGGTGAACTCTAGAGTAGTACAATCAGATACGAATACTGGAATATTCAAAAATTTCAGAATATAGGCAGTGGGATCCTAGAAGGGACAAATATTTACCTTAGTATGACTCTAGCCCCGAGTAAAAAAAAGAATGTTAGGCATTCTAATGAGATGAAGCTAGGGGAGCTTATAGGGAAAGAACTTTTTGTTGAAGTTTTCAGAATAAAGTGATAGACAAAAAGAATATTATCCGGAGAATAAGAAGAAAATAAATGAAGCATCATGAGTAAGATGTGATATAGGGGTGATAACAGTAAATCAAAATATGACACGATGACAGAGTCTATAGTCAAAGTGAAGGAAAATACAAGAGGTGACAAGCCTTAAGGCAATAAAAGAGTATAAGCCATAAAATCATATTTTTATTTCGAGAAATGAGTTGGTGACTTCAACGTGATTACCAGGAGGAAAGGTTAGACCCCAGAGTAATAAAAATCAGTATGGGCTGGTGAACAAGATAAAACCGAACATGAATTAGGGACCGGCGGATTTGATAATGGTCGACATCGTGATGATTTCAAAGATCGTGCTCCAAACAATAACAGAATAGACAACAGACGAATAACCTTTAAAGGTTATTTAGGAAGTCGCTTACCTAAAGCAAGCACTCTGAGCAGAGTTAATCTTAAGGGACTAAATGTGCCAGTTACCGTAGGTGTCACCTTCGTGCGTAAGAAATTTAGTTATCCCTGGTACAGAAGGTTACCATAAGGTGATTAAGGTTCATTGATAATGTGAAAAGACGCCGAATATGAAAAGGTAAAACAAGTATAGGTAGATCGCCGTAGTACTAAATCTTAGTACTCCCCTGAAGGGGGAATATGGTGTGATATGGTATTAAGTCGGAGTTAAGCGGTTCAGTTAACTATGGAATGGTAAAGGAAGAATGTGGTAAAAAGGAGAAAGGGATGATGTTGCATTTATTCAGTTCCTGCAGATATGTTGCGAATCCAGAACATTATACAAGCACGACACCGAGGAGAGGCAGTAAAAGTTTCCGGCCAGGATGTTATTGATAAATAAGTATGAATGGACATTTGATACATCTGGAGCTAGTGGTGAGAGATAAGTTAAGACAAAGGATATATCCCAAGAGGGATTATGCAGAATAAATATATATATATATGAGAATGGACCAACGAGTAATTAGTAGTTGATTTAGGAAGAGCCCAGTTATGGCTAGACAAGAGGTCACAGATAAATCAATAGATCATGCAAGATAAATGTAGTGAACTGCAGCATAATGAATTCAGTCTCGCAGATACAAGATCGCAATCATTTGAAAAAAATTCAGATAGGAGTTGAGGCAATTAAAGGTACCACTTTTAAAGGTTTATGAAAATAAGAGAGAGTGTCACTAAGGAGACAATAAAAATTTGAGCTTAGAAGTAACCCTACGAGCACAAAGGCATAAATTTATGTAACTAAGGATTATTATAGGCAAGTAAGAATAACGAAAATTACCTTCGGGTGTACGATATATCAAGCTCGCAACTTTACAAGAGCCAGAAGGTCTCCCTAAGTACTACAATGAAAGACTAGTTGAGGAAATAAGGAAGAAGGTTTCCACCTAAGCATAGTGAGCTAGAGAGTAAATGATCCTGTAACAACAGTCTCACTACAATATTGTATACACTCCATAAGAAAGTGGCACCTATCATGGCTAATGAATGGTAAAAAAAGAAGCTATCAAAGGTGATGTTTGAGATCATATAAGGTACAAGAAATTATAGTATTCGTGGGCAAAAAGGACAAGCCAAGTATTCATGCAACAAGTGATAGAACGACCATCAAAAGTAATTGCTTACATTTAAGGACAACTGAGAAGGCACAAAAGGAAATTTATGGTGCTATCAAGTTAAAGGAAGGTTGGGAGTAGTATAAATAGATCGGTGTAGGTCCTAAGGTAAAGTATTGTAGAGCAACAAGGTTTTAGGTAGATAGGAGTAAGGATATGAAAAGATGAGTGAGAAGGTGACGAGAATATGTATGTCCTCGGGATTAAACCCATCAAAACAAGGGAGCTGATGATTTCCATATGAATAAAAAACTCTATACAGCCTGAATGAACCCAGAGGAGTCTAGGACTAGGTGCATTTAGAAGAGATGGAATGTTCCCCTGGCGGTAGAATAAGGGTGTAATTGTGATAGATAAGAGGATGATTCTTAGGCCTTTGATTGAGTAATGATTTAATGAGAAAGGGATTTCATTAATTGCACGGGATTAGAATACCCCCATAAGATGAATCGCGTTGGGATGCAATGAAATATGGTTATTGAAGTATAGTATTATCCCTAGGTGGATCAGGAAAATCACTTCAGATGTTCCCCAATAAGATGTGAGCCCTAGTGACAGTGTATTACGTAAGAGGTTGCAAGTTATCAGTGATAGATTATAGATCAACATTAAGGTGAATAAACAATAGATGGGTACAAGTTCCAAAGTATGAGATGAGATTTTTTTGTTATTCTTAAGATGAATAAAAATGAGGAAGCACTAAAGGACTTAGATTTATACATATAGGATAAGCAGCGAGAGAGTAACCTGGAGTTGGGTAGCAAGCCTCGGTAATTATAAAACGAAGTAAGTTTTATGGTATAGTATAACCTGCCTAGATGTAGTAAATCCATAAGGATAGATATGCAAGGCTATGAAACAAGAGATAGCAATAGTCTTAAGTTCGATAAAGTACCAAGCGAAAGACATCAATACACCTATAGATGCCTAGAGGGACAACTTTTCATAATTCTGTATATGTTCATACGGTGAGGCTTATAGATTGGCTAAAAGATGGAGGAAAAAGGGAAGACGAGTCGCTAGGCACTCATATAAGGACACAGTCGTACATACTGCATGATATAAGGTAGCAAATGTTACGATGTTGGAAAAATTCCGACCACATGTCATGGCGTGACAAAGAGGCCTAAAAGGGGGAATGCCCAAGCGTTTGGATTTATTCACAAAACTGTTGCTTAGATGGCAAGATGAACATTAAAGTATTCGTAAGAGCCATAGTTTATGAAATTGATAAGTGCATCAGTCAACATTCGAGGACGAATGTTCCAAAGGGGGAATGATGTTACACCCCAAGTTTTCATACGTGAGAGTACATCGTAAGTCATTGATGTAAGCTCGGAAATGAGATTCTATTTGGAAGCAAATAAAGTAAGTTAATAATGTTACCTTGGAGGTTACAAATATTTAAGATCATGAATAACGATTACCAAGAGGGTTGGAAATCTTAGAAGCTAAACCAATTGAAGAAAATAAGTTTCGTCGAAAGTCGACAAGTTTCGAATGTTATAACATGTACTTTGGGGTGAGACTAGGGTTATTAACATGATAAGGAGGTTATTCTATGAGTTATTTTAGTCGTATGATATTCATTTTCTACATTTTGAAGGCAAGCAAGTTGTGGAACAAGAGTTGGCAAAGGTCATCACAAGTTACATTCATAAATATGTTGAAATTTAGGTCAAATGTATCTGA
This sequence comes from Nicotiana tabacum, assembly GCF_000715075.1. Lineage (NCBI taxonomy): Eukaryota > Viridiplantae > Streptophyta > Magnoliopsida > Solanales > Solanaceae > Nicotiana > Nicotiana tabacum. The sequence goes on along the minus strand of NC_134089.1, from coordinate 26,976,715 downwards.
GAATTTCTCCAAATATACTTGGAATAATGGGGTGTTCTACCTACCAAATTGAAGTTCTACGAGTCTAGTTTCTAACGCATTAAACCGTTTGTCAATACAACATCGGAATAGAGAGATATTCGCATTTTCGCGAGACCGCGCAAGCAGCTCCCAATGGGACCCACTTAGGCGGTAGTTGACCTACTTCAATTTATAAACGATTTGGACGCCTATTTTTGCTCATTTTCAACTAAAGTTCGTCTCCAAATTTCTCCTAACCCTCCTAAACATATATCACAAGGGTTTGAAGTGATTCCAAAGTGATTACACCATATTTCAACATCAAAACTTAGTTCTAGTGAAGAACAACACCTCTTTGAGGTTGTGTTGTCATTGAGGATTGTTGTGGGCTGTATTTGGATGAAATTCCAAGTTGTTGCTACTGTCTAAGGTGAGTATAACAACCTACTAATTTTGCTTAAGCTTTCTTGTATGTTGGTTAAGTTGTTAGGATGATAAACTATAAGATAATACTTGGACTAGCTTAAGTCACTTCTATGGTGTTGTATTGCTATTAAGGGTTGTTGTAAAATGAATATAACTTGGATTTTGACTTGAAGTTACTGTAGGAGGTATGTATATTATGTTCTTGCTTGTGCCTAAGGTTATCTTGATATTGATTAAGTTAAATGGATGGGCTAGACCTGAACTAGTGAATAAAGTTGCTAGTTGGGGATAGTTGAAGTTGTGGATTATTTTCGTTGTTATAAATATATGGTATAAGGCTGGAATCATTGATTAATGACTTCATTATCAAGTTAATGATACTTTTATGTTGAAGTAAGAAGTCTATAAGGATTGATAAGGGGTATACGGATTCCAATCGGAGTTTGCCGCTCGTCGTAATGTAGTTGTGACTTGTTGTGGTTATATGGTGTCTTGATATTGATAATTATGTATTGATGGATTGCTCTGGTCATTTTTGTTGGTATATGGTATTGGAGGAGGCCCTTGTTACAATGGAGATGCTGCCCAAATTTACGTAAACGAGCTACTAGCTTAAGTTATAGACTTAGCCTTTGCTCAGCACTGATTTTGAATCTCCTTATACTATGATAGATTGAGTTGACTTGTTTGAAGAGTTGCTTGGAAGGGATTAAGGACTCAACGGGTTTAAGGTATGCTAAGGCACTTTCTTCTTTCTTTTGGCATGGTCTAAAATGAAATGAACATAAATGATACACTATTTCATAACGACTCTACTCCTAGCAACTAAGGTTGTCCATATTGTTCTTTCCTTATAAAATTATTCTAAACAAGTGTGTATGATCCTTAAATCCTACTAAGGTTCATATTGATGGTAGGGATGTCCATAATGTTCTTAAGTCACTCCAAAAGGTTTAGAAGATGATTCCATGAGTCTAGCATGCATTATATATAGTATCTATTTTACTCTACCGAGCCGCGCTATAGTTGGCCGGGTACGGCACCTATTGTGCAACCACTGATCAGTTGGGTTTACCGAGCTCCACGTGGCCGGGTACGATTCTATCGAACCTTATGATGGTCGGGTACGCTTTTACCGAGTCCTCTTTGAGGCCGGGTATGATATGATGATGATGATGCCCACAGAGGTGAATGTTTTAAAAAGTTTATTTATATATATATGTATTATGCATTTCATATTAGTAACCCCCAAAGGCACTCTGATGTTACAGGTTATATCTCCTCTATCTCTCTCTTTACATTACTGTTCTTGTTTATGCTTTCCTGCCTAACATACTCGGTACTTTATTCGTACTGACGTCCCTTTTGCCTGGGGACGCTGCATTTCATGCCCGCAGGTCCCGATTGATAGGTTGACAGTCCTCCTAGTAGGCTATCAGCTCAGCGAAGGTGTTGGTGCACTCCACTTGCTTCGGAGTTGCCTATTTGGTCAGTATGCTTTGGATATGTATTGACTGATATGGCGGGGCCCTGTCCCGACCTTTATGATTTTATGTACTCTTAGAGGCTTGTAGACATATGTCAGGTGTATGGATAATTGTATGGCCTTGTCGGCCTATGTTTCGAGTTTACTAATGGTCATGTCGGCCTTATAGGCCCGTATGTCACATATATTAGTTTGTATATCATGTTGGGTCTTCATATGTTGACTATTCCCTTATGTTTTATTCTTGTTATCTCAGGACGAGTTTTCTAGCTCATTTACTCATGATAACATGATAAGAAAGATATGTTACGTTGGTACTCGGTTGAGTAAGGCACCGGGTGCCCGTCGCGGCCCTTCGGTTTGGGTCGTGACAGAAGTGGTATCAGAGCAGTTCTGTCCTAGGGAGTCTACAAGCCGTGTCTAGTAGAGTCTTGTTTATGGGTGTGTTGTGCACCACACTTATAAGCAGGAGGCTACAGGGCATTTAGGTCTGTCACTCTTGTGCGCACCCCTGAGCGGACCCGAGACTTATATGGTGAGTTGCTTCCCTCCCATGTCGTTCAACAGCCTGAAGAAGTCTTTCTTATGTATTTTTTTGTTGTCTATTCTGTTTCGGGCAGTAGGATAATGTGATTCTTCTGTATATTCTACTAGTTTCCCACAGCTTGTGACACCGGGTCTTGGCACACACATTAGTAGATTATATCATTTTGGGGTTGTATGATTATTATGACTTTATTAATCATGTCTGATTTTTATTTCAACTTAAAGAATTATTTCAACTATTTTTGGGTAAAGGTAAATGAGAGCTTATTTAGTATTTTTCCGCGTTGGCTTGCCCGACAATGGTGTTGGGTGCCATCATGACCTATTATAGAAATGGGTCGTGACAATATGGTATCAGAGCACTAGGTTCACGTAGGTCTCACAAGTTATGGGCAAACCTAATAGAGTCTTGTAGATCAGTATAGAGACATTTGTATTTATCTTCGAGAGGCTATAGGGTATTAGGAAACTACTCTTTTCACTTCCTATCGTACAGTAGTTGGTATACTAAATTTTTCTCTTCTATTCTCTCACAGATGGTGAGGACACGCACGTCTGATGTTCCAGACCCGGGCGGAGCTGCTCCCCCCATTGCTAGGGGTCGAGGCAGAGGCCGGGGGAGGACACCGGCCCATGTTAGGGGACGAGGGTGTCCCAGAGCTATTCCAGTAGTACCACCAGCAGATCTTGTGGGAGATCCTATTATCGAGAAGCAGGGCGAGTTGCCCGCAGCTGAGCCTACCCCGGCAGACTTCATGACATCACCAAGATTTTAGGAGGTCATGGGTCGTATGCTACGGTTTATGGATTCTATTACTCAGGCTGGTTTATTTCCAGCAGATCTGGCTACATCACAGGCGAGAGGGGGAGAATTGACCCCTACTGCTCAGGCACCCGGTCACGCAGCCACGGTGTATCAAACTCCGGGTGCACTACCCGCAGATAGATTCTCAGTCAGTTGCTGCTATGGCACCCCACCCTAAGCCAGCTACGGATGGCGATCCGCAGAAGTTATTGGATAGATGGACTAGGCTTCACCCTCCTATCTTCGGGGTGAGCGACATGAGGATGCCCAGGACTTCATTGACAGGTGCAGGGACAGACTGCAAAACATGAGGATATTGGAGTCGCATGGAGTTGACTTTACTACTTTTCAGCTGGAGGGCAGGGCCTGTAGGTGGTGGAAGTCCTATGTTCTTGGTAGGCTAGTAGGTTCTCCTCCCCTCACTTGGGGTCAGTTCACACAGTTATTCTTGGATAGGTACATTTTGCCCTCTGAGAGGAAAGAGCTGTGGTATCCGTTTGAGCATCTTGAGTAGGGTCAAATGTCAGTGACCGATTATGTGGCGAGGTTCTCTGATTTATCTCGCCATGCACTCATGATACTTCCCACAGATGCAGATAGAGTGTAGAGGTTTGTTGCGGGGTTACACCCCACTATCAAAGCTGGCATGGCCCGAGAGGTGGAGATGGGTACTGAGTATCAGCTAGTGGTAGAGATTGCTCGCAGGATTGAGGGGTATTGCCAGAGGGGTAGAGAGCAGATGTAGCAGGATAAGAGGGCTATATTTTTGGGAGAGTTCAGAGGTGCCCCAGTTAGGGGTAGAGGTCACTTCGGGAGGGGTTAGCCCAGCAGACCCCCGTATTCGGCACCACCACCCCCTCCTAGAGGTGCTCTAGTGAGACCTTATTTCAGTGTGATACCAGAGAGTTCTTACTGCACACCAGCTATTCAGGGTTCCTCCGGCGGGTATTCTGGTTATCAGGGTTCTTCTAGTGCTCACTTCAGTGCCATGCCTGAGAGTTCATATATCTATTCCACTATACCATATGGCTCCTAAAGAGTTAAAAGAGTTGAAGGAGTAGCTTGAGTAGTTGTTAGCGAATGGGTTTGTTTGGCCAGTGTATCACCTTGGGGTGCACCGATGTTATTTGTGAAGAAGAAGGATGGGACTATGCAGATGTGCATTGATTACCGCCAGTTGAACAAAGTCACCATCAAGAACAAGTATCCGTTGCCTTGTATCGATGATTTGTTCGACCAGTTACAGGGTGCTACGGTGTTCTCTAAGATACACTTGAGGTCAGGGTACCATCAGCTGAAGATTCGGGACTCGGATGTTCCGAAGACTGCGTTCCAGACTAGATATGGCCATTATGATTTTTTGGTGATGTCCTTTGGCTTGACCAATGCCCCAGCAACATTTATGGACTTGATGAACAGGGTGTTCAGGCCTTATATTGATTCATTTGTCATCATCTTCATTGACGACATCTTGATATACTCCCGTAGCTTGGGGGAGCACGAGCAACATTTGAGGGTAGTGCTTTAGACCTTGCGAGAGCAGAAGCTATATGCTAAGTTCTCCAAGTGTGAGTTTTGGCTAGAGTCGGTGGCATTCTTGGGGCAAGTTGTGTTAGGAGAGGGTATTAAGGTGGATCCCAAGAAGATCGAGGCAGTTCAGAGTTGGCCACGCCCTACCTTAGTGATTAAGATTAGGAGTTTCCTGGGGTTAGCAGGTTACTACAAACGAATCATGCAGGGCTTTTCATCTATTGCATCACCTTTGACTAGATTGACCTAGAAGGGTGCTCCTTTCTGTTAGTCTGATGATTGTGAGGAGAGCTTCCAGAAGCTCAAGACAGCTTTCACTACAGCACCAGTTCTTGTATTGCCTTCCGGTTCGGGGATGTATACGGTATATTGCGACGCTTCACACATTGGCTTAGGATGTGTATTGATGCAGGAGGGGCGAGTTATTGCATACTCTTCACATCAGCTGAAGGTTCATGAGAAGAATTATCTTGTGCACGATCTAGAGTTGGCCGCGATTGTTCATGCCCCTAAGATATGGAGACATTATCTGTATGGGGTGTCAAGTGAGGTCTATACTGATCATCGCAGCTTGCAGCATATATTCAAGCAGAGGGACCTTAATTTGAGGCAGCATAGGCGGCTTGAGTTACTGAAGGATTATGACATCACCAATCTTTATCATCCGGACAAGGCAAACGTGGTCGCGGATGCCTTGAGCAGAAAGGCGTAGAGTTTGGGTAGCTTAGCATTCATTCCAGCAGCGAAGAGGCCACTAGCTTTGGACATTCAGTCCTTGGCTAACAGACTTGTGAGGTTGGACATTTTAGAGCCCAGCCGAGTTCTTGCGTTTGTGGTTGCTCAGTCTTCATTATTTGGGCAAATCAAGGCCCGACAGTTTGATGATCCACATTTGGCAGTTCTTAGCGAGACGACACTTCAAGGAGGTGCCAAGGAGGTTTCTATTGGTGAGGATGGTGTTTTGCGACTCTAGAGTCGTTTATGTGTTCCTAATGTTAATTGCCTGAGGGAGAGGATTCTAGAGGAGGCGCACAGTTCGCGGTATTCCATTCATCCAGGTGCTACGAATATGTACTGTGACTTGAGGCAGGATTATTAGTGGCAGAGGATGAAGAAAGACATAGTGGAGTATGCATCCAGGCGTTTGAATTGCCAGCAGGTCAAGTATGAACACTAGAGGCCGGGTGGCCTACTTCAGCAGATGCCTATACCAAAGTGGAAGTGGGAGCGCATCACCATGGATTTTGTAGTTAGGTTGCCGTGAACCTTGTAGAAGTTTAATTCAGTATGGGTCATTGTTGATAGGTTGACCAAGTCGGCCCACTTCATCCTAGTGGCGATTACTTACACAGCAGAGAGGTATGCTCAGATTTACATTCGGGAGATAGTCCGATTGCACGGTCTGCCTATTTCCATCATATCAGATAGAGGCCCTCAGTTCACTTCCCATTTCTGGAGGGCGGTTCAGAGTGAGTTGGGGACCCGTGTAGATCTCAGCACAGCATTCCATCCTCAGACCGACAGGTAGTCGAAGCGGACAGTTCAGATTTTGGAGGACATGCGCAGGGCATGTGTGATTGAATTTGGAGGTTAGTGGGATCAGTTCTTACCCTTGGTGGAATTTGCATACAACAACAGCTATCAGTCCATCATAGAGATGGATCCATACGAGGCTTGATATGGTCTCCATTGTCGTTCTCCTATCGGGTGGTTTGAGCCTGGTGAGGCTAAGTTATATGGTACAGATTTGGTACAGGATGCCTTGGACAAGGTGAAGTTGATCCAGGAGAGGCTTCATACAGCTCAATCCAGACAGAAAAGTTAGGCAGATCAGAAGGCATGTGATGTATCATTCATGGTTGGCAAAACGGTTCTCTTGAAAGTCTCGCCAATGAAAGGCATTATGAGGTTCAATAAGAAGGGCAAGTTAAGCCCAAGGTTTATTGGTCTCTTTGAGGTGTTTAGGCGAGTTGGGAAAGTTGCCTATAAGCTTGCTTTACCCCCAAGCCTTTCGGGGGTTCACCCAGTTTTTCATGTATCGATGCTTCAGAAGTATCATGCTCACTTGTCCCATGTGTTAGACTTCAGTACTATTCAGCTGGATGAGAGTTTGGGTTATGAGGATGAGTTAGTTGCCATTATTGATAGATAGGATTGCCAGTTGAGGTCCAAGAGAATTTCTGCGGTGAGGGTCCAGTGGAGGGGCCAACCAGTCGAGGAGGCAACCAGGGAGTCCTAGGAGGACATGCGGAGCAGATATCCACATTTATTCAGCAGCTCAGGTACTTTTCTATGTCCGTTCGAGGACGAACATTTCTTTAAGAGGTGGAGAATGTAACGACCCGCCCGGTTGTTTTGCCTTTTAGAACCCCGTTCCCTTAAATAAAACTTCTCCCGCTTACTTTAGCTAATTTTTGGCCTACGGGGACGGTTGGTTCGGGATTTGGAAGATTTCGGAGTGAATATGCCCATTTGATTCCTTAGAATTTTCTTAAAAGACTAAGTTTGACTTTGGTCAACATTTTGAGCAAATGGATCCGGATTCATGATCTGACGGTCCTGGAGGGTCCATGGGAAATTATGGGACCTGGGCATATGCCCGAAATCAAAATCCGAGGTCCCTAGCCCGAGTAATGAATTTTTATTTGAAATTGTTAATCTAATGTTTGAAGGATTTAAAGAAACTAAGTAATGATTGATTTCATAGGTATCAGGCACGTATGTTGGTTCCGAAGCCCGGTACAAGTCCGAAATATCAATTAAGACCTGCCTGTAAAATTTGGAGTCAATCCGAGTAGTTTAAGGACGTTTTGGCCTGTTAGAGAAAAATTAAGAACTTGAAGTTCATAAGTTTGATTCATTTGGTTTTAGGGGGTGATTCCTAGATTTAGCGTTATTTCGAGTGTTTCGAAGATTCGAGTAGGTCTGTCTCGTGATTTTAGACTTGTCGGTATGTTTGGGTCGGGCCCTGGAGCCCCGAGCGTCGATCGGACGAGGCTCGAGTGAAGTAGAAATTTTTGAGAAGAGCTGAAGCTGCTGCTTCTGTCATAACCGCACCTGCGGTTTGTGGACCGCAGGTGCGAGACCGCAGAAGCGGTCCTTTCATTGCAGATGCGGCGTAGGGCAGGCCAGGCTAGGAACCATAGAAGCAGCTCCGCAGATGCGGCCTCAAGACCACAGAAGAGGTCCCAGCCATTTTTAGCCCCTTTCGCAGATGCGGTCCTCTTCTCGCAGATGCGGAAATCGCTGAGGCAGTGAGGTTCATTTAATACGGGTTCTAAGTCATTTTTATCACTTTTGCACTCTTCCATTGGCGATTTTAGAGCTTTTGATAGAAGATCTTCACCTATCATCTTGAGGTAAGTATGTTCTACCTATTTCTAGTTTAATGATTTTTTCTTGGGTAGATTAAACACTAGTATTAAGGTGAAATCATGGGGTTTGAGCAAAAATCTAGGGTTTTTAGTAAAAGTTAGATTTAATCACGAAATTTGTTATAGAATGAATTAGAAATCATATATTCTTGATCCTTAGGTTATAGAGAATACTTTCCTTCGAAAAATTTTGAAATCCGGGCACGTGGGCCAGGGGTCGAATTTTAGAAAACTTGTGTTAAAGATTGGAAAATTGCTTAAATAGCTAGAATTCGATCTTGTGAGTCTATATTGACTAGTTCCTACCTCATTTGACTAGTTTGGGATCGTTCGGCTCCAAGTTGAGGGCTTGGACTCGTTCTTAGGATTGGAAGTGCACTTTGGAGCAAGGTGAGTCTCCTTTCTAACCTTGTAAGAGGGAATTGTCCCCATAGGTATAATAATTGAATTAATTGCTACTAAATGCAGGGGCTACGTATGCACTAGGTGACGAGAGTCCATGCGTAGCTACTACTATGTTAATTCCGGGTAGTCTAGGACCCAAAAGCATGATCTACGTGATATTCTTGTAACTTGATGATAAATTCGAATTCGTATAAATTATTTTGATTAAGGTAAATGAGACTAGTGGAGGAACCTTATCCTGTTTGGTCTTCTAAAAGAGAATTTGAATATTCCTGCATATAACTACTCCTCATATATACATTATTGTCTGTTTGTTGATGAGTTTATTTATATTTGATTGCGTCGCACGTGTGATTCGCGAGCGGGGTAATAGATGCATCTATGGTTCGAGTCGTTCGACCCTCGGCAGTGCACAATTTACTTTCATGTTGAATCGGGCCGTACGTCCCTTGGTGTTCCTTGCGCATGCTTTACTTAGTATTTCTCGGTGGACTGAACTTCATATATGCCTTAAAAATGTAAATGGATACCATGACATTATTTGGAAAAAGAACTGTTACTTATTGCCCTAAAACATTAATAAATTATGCTATCCGTGTTTATTATAAATTCTTCCCATATTATTTGACCCTAGTAAGTATCAAGTCGACCTCTCGTCTCTACTTCTTCGAGATTAGACGGGATACTTACTGGGTATATATTATTTATGTACTCATACTGCACTTCTGTACTTAATTGTACAGGATCTGAGGCATGTGTATCTGGGTATCGGTTTGGTGCGCACTCCTGAGAGGTCCCGAGACTTCTACGGTGAGCTGCTTCCCTCCCATGCCGTTCAGCAGCCTGAAGAAGTCTTCCTTATGTATTTTTCGCTGTCTATTCTTTTTCAGACAGTAGGATAGTATGATTCTTTTGTATATTCTACTAGTTGCTCACAACTTGTGACACCAGGTCTTGGCACACACATTAGTAGACTGTATCATTTTGGGGTTGTATGATTATTATGACTTTATTAATCTTTTCTGATTTTTATTTTAACTTAAAGAATTATTTCAACTATTTTTAGGTAAAGGTAAATGAGAGCTTATTTAGTATTTTTCCATGTTGGCTTGCCCGACAATGGTGTTGGGCGCCATCATGACCTTTTATGAAAATGGATCGTGATAGTGGACCCTTTTCGCCCTTGGACCCAAAAAGATCATGCGGTGATAGTAATTCTAGTGACGTCCGTTGATTTCGTTGTAATTGTCTTAGATAATTAATCGTGACAATATATTTGTGTGGCTGGAACGGATGCTAGAATGTTGAAGTAAATGTTTTGTGTTCAAATTTAATCTTTGAGTCTAATGATGATACTTAATGTTGACAATTTAATTTTAAAGACTAATGATATTTTATGACATATTTCATGGTTTTACGATATGTTATTGAGTTCTCTTAACTTTAAAATATTTTTTCGTTGCTTTGATTATCATTTACACCTTAATTAGTGAATTTTTCATAATATATGAATTAAAATAATTCAATAAATTGCCGAGGTTATGACTGCTAGAAGCTTTAAATATAAGATAATAAAAAACTTTTAAAATTATTTTGCGGAGATTTCAAACCGCCGCAATTTGTAATTGAAAATTATTGTAAGAAGATTTAATTTTAGATTTGCAGGGGTCAACCGTCGCAATTTAACCAGCACTAATTAGTTCTGGCAGTCAACAAAAAACTTCCGCAAATTGATTGCGACGACTGTTATTTTGGGAGTTTTAACGACTGCCACGACAACATATTGCGGGGGCCGGGTTTCCAACCGCCGCAAACCTTAAAAATAACCCCCACAATAAGGTTTTTTTTTGTAGTGATTCTTTAATACATCTTCTGGAAAACTGGAACTCAAAATACAAATGATGTACTGTTTCATCTTGCAATCCACATAGTAAACATGTTTTCTCCTGACTCATTCCCATCATATGCAATCTATCCCTTGTAAGCAATCTCTGTCTCATGATCAACCAGCCTATAAAGCAGTGTTTTGGAGCATTTAATCTATTCCAAATCCATCTTGCATATGGCCATTTAGGTGTTGGTCCTCTTTTCCATTGGTACCCTTCATTTACTGTATATCTTTTAGTTTGACCTTTCCACTCTTTTTGTTCAAAACCAGAAGAAAAAACTATATTGATATGACATATCTTCTTCCAATACCATGCACAATCTTGTGGTGGTTTATATTGGCACCAGTCCTTATCTTTTATGTATATGTGGTTTACCCATTTGACCCATAGTGAGTCACTTTTTTGCTCAATATTCCACACATACTTTACCACTGCTGCTTCATTCCATCCCAAGCATTCTTGTATTCCTAATCCTCCCTCGTCTTTTGCTCTACATACTATGTCCCATGCTACCAGACATAATTTATTCATGACAACTTTTCTACCCCATAAGTAATTCCTATATATAGCTACAATTTCTTTCATAACCTTTTTTGGAAGAATGAATATGGACGCCCAGTATGAGTGCAAGTGCAGCAACACAGTGTTCACCAATTGAGTTCTCCCTGCATATGATAGGTTCATGGACCCCAGCCTTTGATTCTAATATGTACTTAGTTTCTTTTAGGATATAGGTACTCCTAGGTATTAAAAAGGCAGTTTGTCTTTCTTATACCATGTCACCTCACATGTGTCTTCTATCTCCCTTCCATTCATGTTTGCACAAAAGATATTCGATTTGTTTGCATTAACTGTCATACCTGATACATTTGAAAAGGACTTGAGACCTCTTAGCATGAGCATTACTGATGTATACTCCCCTTTACTAAATAGTATCATATCATCCGCAAAATATAGGTGTGTCAGCTTCACTCCTTTGCATTTTGTATGATAATTAAACTCTTTCTTCTTAGCTACATGTCCCATTATTCTTGTAAAGTATTCCATACAAATCACAAACAATAGGAGTGAGATTAGGTCCCCCTGTCTTAGTCCTCTTTTCCCTTTTATACTGCCATAACATCCTCTATTTAAGTTTATGTTGTAGCTGGTTATTGTAATACATGTCATAATCCACTTTACGAATAGTCCAGGAAAGTTTAGTACATGCATCATTTCCTCTACCAACTTCCATTAAATAGAGTCATATACCTTTTTCAAATCTACCTTTATGAAGTAGCTTTTAGTAGTATGTTTCCTATTATACAATCTGACCAAGTCTTGGCATATCATTATATTCTGCATTATTGCTCTTCCTGCCATAAATGCACTTTGATTTTGGGAGATGATATCTGGCAGCACCATTTTCAATCTGTTACACAGCATCTTTGAGATTATTTTGTACATCACATTGCAGCATGTTATGGGCCTATAATCTTCTACTATTAGAAGTTTTTGGTATAAGAGTGATTGCTGTATTGTTAAGAGCTTTGAGCATTTTTCCATATTGGAAAAACTCCAACACAGCTGCAGTGATATCCTCACCTATAATGTTCCAGCTATCTTTAAAAAATTGGCTTTCATACTCATCTGGTCCTGGTGCCTTTGTCCCATCTATATCTCATAGGTCTCTCTGACTTCCTTTTGTGAAAACCTCTTATCAGTTGATTCATTTGTTCTTCTAAAACAGTTGGTCCTTATTTAACTATGCTGCTTATCACATGATCTATATTCTGTTTGTCAGTTCCTAGTAAGTTTGTGTAGAATTTCTTGAAGGCATCAGCTACTGCATCTGTTGCTTAGACTATTTCTCCTTGCATGTTTTGAATGGTGAATATTGTGCTTGCTACTCTCTTTGCCTTGACCACCAAGTGGAAGTAACTTGTATTCATATCTCCATATTTAAGCCATTGCACATTACTCCTTTGCTGCAGGTATTTTAATTTTGCCTATTTTCAATATATGCATTTGTTTGTCAGCTCCTTCTCTTCTTTGCCTAATCTTTCATTCCTGGGATCTTTTTGTATTTTCTACTAGCATTCTATCAGCTTCTTCATGTTTTCATCTTCCTGTTTCTCTACTTCTGCAAATTTGTCTTTATTTAGCTTTAGAAACACTTTCTTGAGTTTGTTCAATTTTCCAACCATTCTAAACATGTTTGTCCCTTGTATTGATTGTCTCCAGCACCCCTCCACTCTTGTCATGAAGGAATTGTCCATGCTCCACATATCATAGTATCTGAATATCTTTATCTTAGGTGCACCTGTTCCTTCCCATTGAATAATAGTAAGACTATGATCATATACTCCTGCTGGCATATAATAAACCTCAGATGCTGCCAGTTTATTCACCTAGTCATTATTGGTGATTACCCTGTCTATTCTACTGAGCACTCTATCCTGACCTTCCTGTTTTTAACTCCATGTATAGAAACACCCTGATGATTTCAGCTCTTGATGTCCATAATGTTCCACACACTACTTAAACTCATTTATTTCTGCATATGCCACCTTACTCCCCACTCTATCCTCTTTATTGAGTATAGAGTTGAAATCTCCCATAATTATCCATGCTCTTACTACTTGATTGGCTATCATTCTTATGTCTCTCCATAAATCAGCCCTTAGTGCTTGATCATTTAATCCATATACTATTGTTACATTTATCTTCTTCCCTATGCTATTATGAGTTATGATACTATGAATGAGTTATTCTGTCACTATTTCCACTTTCATAGTGAAGATTTGAGGCCTCCACAATATCCATATCCTTCATGTATTATGTTTAGAATGATTTGTAGTATAGGACCACCCTGTGCAAAGATTAAGAGCAACTTTGTATGCCTTAGCTTTCTTAATCTTTGTTTTCAAGAGCCCAAACAGTCCAACCTGCTGTCTTTGAAGGAATAAGTTGACTTTCTTCTGTTTGGTTGTCAAGTTTAGGCCCCTAGTGTTCCAGAATCCGATACTATCCATTAGGGAGGTGGGTTGAGGTCTCCCCCAACCTTCCCTGATTTTTTTTATCATTTCCCTTTGGTTCTATTTGGCTTTCCTTTGACTGCTCCTCACCCTCTTTGATTTCATTGTTCCTGTTGCTCACTTGTGTAACTGCAGCATAAGTGTTTTGATTGCTTTCTCGACTTCTCCATGCTTTCTTCCCTTGTACCACTTGCCATACTTTCTGTTCTTTGTTACTATTGCCTGCCTGATACTTCTTCCCTTGTGTTTCCTGCTGATTCTCTTTATTACTCTCAATTTTAATTGGAGTAATATCTCTTGCATCCATTTGTTGTTGTTCCTCTGGATTTTCCTTCTCCGTGTCTTTTTTGTATTATTATTGTCAGTTACTTTGGTGATTCCCTCCCCTGCCTTGTCCTTCCTTAATTGCCTCATACATTCGCTAATGTCATATCCAAAATTGTCACATGCTTTACAAAATATTGGCTTCCATTCATAGCGAATCTCATGCTCAATGATCACTCCACATTCATTCTCAAACTGACCATGTCTGGATATTTTTGATCTGGGCTCAATTTCAACCAAAATTCTTGCAAATTGTAGCCTCTGCTTTTGTGTTGTTGCTCTGTCCGCTTTCAGTGGATTGCCTATCATTCCTAAAAATTTTGTTAGGGCATTTTGATCCAAGTACTTGATATCCAAATTCATTAATCCAATTTACACAGGAATTTTATCAATCATCTGCTTGTCAAATTTGATGTATGGTCTCCATGGTTTAACCATCATTGGCTTTTTATCAAACATTCTAATTCCTTACTCCACCGCCTTCTCCTTATTCTCCAGTGAATGAAATCTTACTATGAACACATCTCTGTTCACCTGAGCTATTTTATCTATTCCCAGTGATCCCCATACTCTTTTGAAGTAGCCTTACATCACTGTTTGTGGTGGATTTGGACCTAAGACGTAGCAAATTACTGCATATCTCCAGTAGACTATCTCATCCTTTATGTCTTCCATTGTAATTTTCACATTTCCTCTTGATTGTTCCCTTTCTTTTCCGGTAAGGTCTTATCCTTCACTTTGTTCCCCTTTCCCTACAATTCCACTCCAATTTCCCCATATTTTTGGTGTTTTTGCATGATTTTGTTTCCCAATTGATTCCGATTCATTGACCTCTTCCTCCGTTTGATCTGCCCATGATTTCGTTGTCGGTGTGTTCTCCACCATTGTTGATGTCGATGCCAATGTTCTCTCCAAATGTAATGGAGCTATGCCTTGAATTGCATTGACATTTCAAAATTTCCTTGCCCACTACTAGAAATCCGGTAAAAAGCAACCACAAAAAGCGACCAAAGTTGGTCGTTTATAGGCCTAAAAGCGACCAAAAAGTGACCAAACATGCCTGGTCATAATATTGCTGGTCTCTAAGGTAAAAGGACCAAATATTCCGGGTAAAGACTATAGCGACCAACTTTGGTTGCTTTATTATTTTAATAATATAATTTTGGCGACCAAAATTGGTCTCTAAATGTAAAATACGTTATTTATTTATTTATTATTAATCATAAAAAAGCGACCAACTTTGGTCTCTAATCCAAATATTATATTTTAAAATCTGAAAAATAGAGACCAAGATTGGTCGTTTTTTTATTTTTTTTTTATTTTTTTTTTAAAATAAGCGACCATAGTTGGTCGCTAACTTCAAGAAATAATTTTTTTTAATTATAAGCGACCAACTTTGGTCTCTATATTTCCAGAAATTATTTTTTAAAAAATAGAATAGCGACCAAAGTTGGTCGCTTTTGAGAAATCTGGGTTAAATAGCGATCAAGGTTGGTCGCTATTGCCCAGAAAATTATTTTTTTAAGGGAAAAAAGACTAACTAGCGACAAAAGTTGGTCGCTTTTCTTAGTATATTTTTGGCAGAAATTGCCTATTTTGGCAGCTACACCACATGCCAGCTTACCAAAAATCCTAAACAGGCATTTTATACCAACAACAACAATAAAAAGCAACAAAATATAAAGTTCAATAGAACTAACACATTAAGCTAACAAAACTAAGTTAACGCTTATTACAAGCTCATTCGAAAACTGGTTCTATTGTCTAGTTCAAAGTATATAAAGTACTCAAGGAGTGTTCTTTCAGCATCCTCGTCCGAAAGTTGGATTGCCTCGCCCGACTCATTAGGTGGCTGACTGCGTATGAATTCCCCCACATTAGCTGTGAAGCGAACCTATAAGAAAAATTATATTGAATTAGTATTTCAAAATTTATATAAAAGTAAATCAAAATACTTAATGAAAAGTGAAAAACTTATATGTATAGTCGAGGCTCGACCCTCAACCCACCTTTCTAGATCAATCTCTTTCTTCTTCTTTACAATACGAGTCTCATTGAATAGCTCATCTTACTCCATTGGCATCATAAAGTTGTCTGGTGGCTTTGGTGATTATCCTCGTGGTACTATTACTCGGGATGAACTTAGATACAGAGAGTAACTTGGATACAATACCCGACAGGGTGTGTCTTTGATCAATTGTTGTTCTCATTAGCGACAATGATGATGAGAAGGAAATGGCATGTGTTTCAAACAGTGATGGTGTAGGTAAGAATTTAACATTTCCTAAGCAGATAAAAGAAAAGGTTATAGAGGAATTCTCTACTTCCTCTTGGAAAATGAAGTATAGAATTCCTCTATAACCTTTTCTTTTATCTACTTAGGAAATGTTAAATTCCTACCTACACCATCATTGTTTGAAACACATGCCATTGCCTTCTCATCATCATTGTCGCTAATGAGAACAACAATTAAAGGCACACTATTCCAGGTACTGTGTCTAAGTTATTCTTGGTGGAAGTTCCATTGCATGTCTAATAAAGTCATCAACCCCTTCTACAAAATCCTTCCGCAATCCTAAATTTCAATTCATATCCACAAAAGTTCAATTCATATCCTAAAGGCTCAATTCATATCCTAAAAGTTCAATTCATACACAAAAATTTCAATTCATATCCTAAAGGTTCAATTCATATCCTAAAAGTTCAATTCATACACAAATTTCAATTCATATCTTAAAGGTTCAACTCATATCCACAAAAGTTCAAGTCATATCCTAAAATTTCAATTTTAGTATAAAATTCCAATACATAAACCAAAAATTTCAATTCATATCCTAAAGGTTCAATTCATATCCTAAAGATTCAACTCATATCCACAAAAGTTCAAGTCATATCCTAAAATTTCAATTTATAAACTAAAATTCCAATACATAAACTAAAAGTCCAATTCATATCCTTAAGGTTCAATTCATATCCTAAAGGTTCAACTCATATCCACAAAAGTTCAAGTCATATTTATAAACTAAAATTCCAATACATAAACTAATATCCTAAAGGTTCAATTCATATCCTAAAGGTTCAACTTATATCCACAAAAGTTCAAGTCATATCCTAAAATTTCAATTTATAAACTAAAATTCCAATACATAAACTAATATCCTAAAGGTTCAATTTATATCCTAAAGGTTCAACTCATATCCATAAAAGTTCAAGTCATATCCTAAAATTTCAATTTATAAACTAAAATTTCAATGCATAAACTAATATCCTAAAGGTTCAACTCATATCCACAAAAGTTCAAGTCATATCCTAAAATTTCAATTTATAAACTAAAATTCCAATACATAAACTAAAAGTCCAATTCATATCCTAAAGGTTCAATTCATATCCTAAAGGTTCAACTCATATCCACAAAAGTTCAATTCATATCCTAAAATTTCAATTTATAAACTAAAATTCCAATTCATAAACCAAAAGTCCAATTCATATCCTAAACGTTCTATTCGTATCCTAAAGGTTCAACTCATATCAACAAAAGTTCAAGTCATATCCTAAAATTCCAATACATAAACTAAAAGTCTAATTCATATCCTAAATGTTCAATTGATATCCTAAAGGTTCAACTCATATCCACAAAAGTTCAAGTCATGTCCTAAAATTTCAATTTATAAACTAAAATTTCAATATATAAACAAAAAGTCCAACTCATATCCTAAAGGTTCAATTCATATCCTAAAGGTTCAACTTATATCCACAAAAGTTCAAGTCATATCCTAAAATTTCAATTTATAAACTAAAATTCCAATACATAAACTAAAAGTCCAATTCATATCCTAAAGGCTCTATTCATATCCTAAAGATTCAACTCATATCCACAAAAGTTCAAGTCATATCCTAAAATTTCAATTTATAAACTAAAATTCCAATACATAAACTAAAAGTCCAATTCATATCCTAAAGGTTCAACTCATATCCACAAAAGTTCAAGTCATATCCTAAAATTTTAATTTATAAACAAAAATTTCAATACATAAACTAAAAGTCCAACTCATATCCTAAAGGTTCAATTCATATCCTAAAGGTTCAACTCATATCGACAAAAGTTCAATTTATAAACTAAAATTCCAATACATAAACCAAAAATTTCAATTCATATCCTAAAGGTTCAATTCATATCCTAAAGGTTCAACTCATATCCACAAAAGTTCAAGTCATATCCTAAAATTTTAATTTATAAACTAAAATTCCAATACATAATCCTAAAGGTGCAACTCTTAGGGTTTCTTCTCTTCAAACAATTTCTTCCCCAAATTAGTAGGTAAAACTAAATATTTTGGACTAAATGTATTAATAAGAACCCTAAAAATTGCAAATAATATATAACTTTGAACCCTAACATGGTTGAGCTAACTTTGAACCCTAACATGGAGAAATTAAACCCTAACATGGAGAAATTAACTTTGAACCCTAACATGGTTTAACAAATAATATATAACATTGAACCATAACATGGAGAAATTAAACAAAATCATTGTATTTCGAAAAAAAACAAAGAAAGGAGAAAGAAACCTACCTTGGGAATGGAGGTTGCCGGCGGTGGAGCTGCTGCCGTCAGTGGTCGTCGGTGGCGTGGGTGGCGCCGCTGCTGCTGGGAGTCGGGGGGGGTTTGAGGGTGAGAGAGAAAAGAGAGATTTTGGGGAAATTTTTTGAAAGAATGGAAGGGGAAACCCGATTTTGACACTGGAATTAAAAATAAGTTTTGATTTTTTGACCAAAATAGCGACCAAAGTTGGTCGCTATTTCTAAAAAAAATTAAATTACTTTTAATTCAATTTAAAATTATGTACATATGTAGTATAAATTTAGGATTTTAATTCAATTTAAGCTATATATATATATATACATATATAAATAAATATATAATATTTAAAAAAATGTGTATATATATATATATATATATATATATATATATATATATATATATATATATATATATATATATATATATATATATATATATATATTAATTGATATAAGTCAAGACGTTTTAATTTATTGTTAATATATATACATGCATATGAGTAGGTTATAAGTCGATGAATCAATTTACAAGTGTATCAATACCTAAAAGAACCCGTCCCTGTGTTCCGAGCGCTTCATGTTCATATATATATATATTATATCGAATATAAATTTTATATATATAGCTTATATACTATATACTATATATATCGAATATACCTTGATATATAATACACTTAGTATATATACTATACTATACTATACTATGCACTAAGTATTAGTGCATTAGCTAATATTATATCGAATATAGCTTTTATATATATATATATATATATATACACACACACACACATATATATTAATTGATATAAGTCGAGACGTTTTACTTTATTGTTAATATATATACATGCATATGAGTAGGTTATAAGTCGATGAATCAATTTACAAGTGTATCAATACCTAAAAGAACCCGTCCATGTGTTCCGAGCGCTTCATGTTCTTATATATACATACCTAATATTATATCGAATATAGCTTTAATATATATATATATAAGAAGCTATATTCGATATAAAACCTTGACAAGCATTATGAATTCAATATCTAATCCTGGAGAAGAAGTTTCAGGGAGAGAAAAGAAAGTCATACCAATCCATTAACTCATTTCGCTCAAGGCTGTTGAATGCTGGAACAAAGATACATACAGAAGTGCCAACTGACTCATCAACTACCTCAATACAATTGGATCCCATCTCCCTAATCCCGGCCTAATCATGGTAGTTTTTTTGGTTAGTTACATAAACTTTCACCTTATTGAAAGGTATTTGATTTGTCACCTTGTAATCTCATTCCCCTTGCATATATACATATATTAATTGATATAGGTCGAGACGTTTTAATTTATTGTTAATATATATACATGCATATGAGTAGGTTATAAGTCGATGAATCAATTTACAAGTGTATCAATACCTAAAAGAACTCGTCCCTGTGTTCCGAGCGCTTCATGTTCTTATATATACATACCTAATATTATATCGAATATAGCTTTTATATATATATATATATATATATACTATATACTATATTATACTATATATATCGAATATACCTTGATATATAATACACTATACTATACACTTAGTATATATAATACACTTAGTATATATATACTATACTATACTATGCACTAAGTATTAGTGCATTAGCTAATATTATATCGAATATAGCTTATATATATATTATATATATATATATGCATATATATATAAACAATAAATTAAAACGTCTCAACTTATATCAATTAATATATATATATATATATATATATATATATATATATATATATATATATAGCTTATATACTATATACTATATTATACTATATATATCGAATATACCTTGATATATAATACACTTAGTATATATACTATACTATACTATACTATGCACTAAGTATTAGTGCATTAGCTAATATTATATCGAATATAGCTTATATATATATATATATATATATATATATATATATATATATATATATATATATATGCATATGAGTAGGTTATAAGTCGATGAATCAAATTACAAGTGTATCAATACCTAAAAGAACATGTCCATGTGTTCCGAGCGCTTCATGTTCTTATATATATATATATATATACACACACACACACGCACGCACGCTTCGTAGTACTGCTTAACTGCATATATAGCATGTTAGAGTATATTTTAGTCTATTCATTCTTTGTATTACAAAAGTGTTAACATGTTACATTTATATTATTTAGATAGTAAATACAAAAGTGATTTTTAATTTTGACCATTGTTGCCCTGAAAAGAGATCAACTTTGGTCGCTAAATATACATAAATTTAAATTTGGTCGCTAAATTTAAATCATATTTATTTATATTTTATATAATATTTAAAATAATAATATAATTGTTAAACGTTAGAACTCGGTCCCAGATTAGCGACCAAAGTTGGTCTCTATTTTCGTAAGCGACCAACTTTGGTCGCTAAATTTGAATTATATTTTTTTTTATATTTTATAAATTTTTTTAAATAAAAATATAATTATTAAAATTTTATAATTGGGTCCCATTTTAGCGACCAAAGTTGGTCGCTATCTGCTTACCCCTTAATTAGTGACCAACTTTGGTCGCTAATTTTAAATTATATTTTATATTTTTTTAAAATAATATTATAATTATTATAATTATATAAGTGGGCCCCCCTGTAGCGACCAACGTTTGTCGCTCATCTCAGTATACCTTTGACCAAGCAAGTCTGACCAGTCCGGTCAATATTTGGACAAAATTAGCAACCAATTAGCGACCAACCTTGGTCGCTAATGTATATCAAATAATTATTTTATTATTTTCTCCAATTTAGCGACCAACTTTGGTCGCTTTTCTTGACAGACCAACTTTGGTCGCTAAAGTTTGGTCGCTTTTTATCGGAATTCTAGTAGTGGCCTCTGATGACTGTGGAACCCCTTTTAGGTCTCTTCCGATTGTATTGAGTTGTACGGTACTCCCTTCTCTTCCAGATTTTGCTTTCCTTGCCATATCAAGCTGCTGCTGAGAAGAGAGCTCATGTTCTAGAGAGAGAAAGTTTTAGTAGGTCTTTTCTTGGTTAATTTTCATCGGTGCATGCATGGCTAGTGTAGCTATATATACATTGAAATAATCAATGGTGGAGCCACGTGTACTGAAGAGTATTGAATTCAACCCACCTCATTGGAATGGCAAACTACACGAAAAGGAAAAAATTTATAGTTTTTGATACATGTATAAATCTTGAATACACATGACTTGAAGAGAAATACAAGTTCAAATCTACGTGTGCTATTTATGTATTTTTTGGTAAATGTATAAATTTTTGAATACGTTTGTCATTAAGAAAAGTACAGATTCAAATCTCAAGTGTGGTATTTATGTATTTTTTAAATCCTTTTGTCAGAATTTTTGTTTGCTCCATTGCAAATAATGCGGCTCAAAACCTTGACAAGCATTATGAATTCAATATCTAATCCTGGAGAAGAAGTTTCAGGGAGAGAAAAGAAAGTCATACCAATCCATTAACTCATTTCGCTCAAGGCTGTTGAATGCTGGAACAAAGATACATACAGAAGTGCCAACTGACTCATCAACTACCTCAATACAATTGGATCCCATCTCCCTAATCCCGGCCTAATCATGGTAGTTTTTTTGGTTAGTTACATAAACTTTCACCTTATTGAAAGGTATTTGATTTGTCACCTTGTAATCTCATTCCCCTTGCATATATACATATATTAATTGATATAGGTCGAGACGTTTTAATTTATTGTTAATATATATACATGCATATGAGTAGGTTATAAGTCGATGAATCAATTTACAAGTGTATCAATACCTAAAAGAACTCGTCCCTGTGTTCCGAGCGCTTCATGTTCTTATATATACATACCTAATATTATATCGAATATAGCTTTTATATATATATATATATATATATATATATATAGCTTATATACTATATACTATATTATACTATATATATCGAATATACCTTGATATATAATACACTATACTATACACTTAGTATATATAATACACTTAGTATATATATACTATACTATACTATGCACTAAGTATTAGTGCATTAGCTAATATTATATCGAATATAGCTTATATATATATATTAATTGATATAAGTCAAGACGTTTTAATTTATTGTTAATATATATACATGCATATGAGTAGGTTATAAGTCGATGAATCAATTTACAAGTGTATCAATACCTAAAAGAACTCGTCCCTGTGTTCCGAGCGCTTCATGTTCTTATATATATATATACACACTATATACTATATTATACTATATATATCGAATATACCTTGATATATAATACACTTAGTATATATACTATACTATACTATACTATGCACTAAGTATTAGTGCATTAGCTAATATTATATCGAATATAGCTTATATATATATATATATATATATATATATATATATATATATATATATATGCATATGAGTAGGTTATAAGTCGATGAATCAAATTACAAGTGTATCAATACCTAAAAGAACATGTCCATGTGTTCCGAGCGCTTCATGTTCTTATATATATATATATATATACACACACACACACGCACGCACGCTTCGTAGTACTGCTTAACTGCATATATAGCATGTTAGAGTATATTTTAGTCTATTCATTCTTTGTATTACAAAAGTGTTAACATGTTACATTTATATTATTTAGATAGTAAATACAAAAGTGATTTTTAATTTTGACCATTGTTGCCCTGAAAAGAGATCAACTTTGGTCGCTAAATATACATAAATTTAAATTTGGTCGCTAAATTTAAATCATATTTATTTATATTTTATATAATATTTAAAATAATAATATAATTGTTAAACGTTAGAACTCGGTCCCAGATTAGCGACCAAAGTTGGTCTCTATTTTCGTAAGCGACCAACTTTGGTCGCTAAATTTGAATTATATTTTTTTTTATATTTTATAAATTTTTTTAAATAAAAATATAATTATTAAAATTTTATAATTGGGTCCCATTTTAGCGACCAAAGTTGGTCGCTATCTGCTTACCCCTTAATTAGTGACCAACTTTGGTCGCTAATTTTAAATTATATTTTATATTTTTTTAAAATAATATTATAATTATTATAATTATATAAGTGGGCCCCCTGTAGCGACCAACGTTTGTCGCTCATCTCAGTATACCTTTGACCAAGCAAGTCTGACCAGTCCGGTCAATATTTGGACAAAATTAGCAACCAATTAGCGACCAACCTTGGTCGCTAATGTATATCAAATAATTATTTTATTATTTTCTCCAATTTAGCGACCAACTTTGGTCGCTTTTCTTGACAGACCAACTTTGGTCGCTAAAGTTTGGTCGCTTTTTATCGGAATTCTAGTAGTGGCCTCTGATGACTGTGGAACCCCTTTTAGGTCTCTTCCGATTGTATTGAGTTGTACGGTACTCCCTTCTCTTCCAGATTTTGCTTTCCTTGCCATATCAAGCTGCTGCTGAGAAGAGAGCTCATGTTCTAGAGAGAGAAAGTTTTAGTAGGTCTTTTCTTGGTTAATTTTCATCGGTGCATGCATGGCTAGTGTAGCTATATATACATTGAAATAATCAATGGTGGAGCCACGTGTACTGAAGAGTATTGAATTCAACCCACCTCATTGGAATGGCAAACTACACGAAAAGGAAAAAATTTATAGTTTTTGATACATGTATAAATCTTGAATACACATGACTTGAAGAGAAATACAAGTTCAAATCTACGTGTGCTATTTATGTATTTTTTGGTAAATGTATAAATTTTTGAATACGTTTGTCATTAAGAAAAGTACAGATTCAAATCTCAAGTGTGGTATTTATGTATTTTTTAAATCCTTTTGTCAGAATTTTTGTTTGCTCCATTGCAAATAATGCGGCTCAAAACCTTGACAAGCATTATGAATTCAATATCTAATCCTGGAGAAGAAGTTTCAGGGAGAGAAAAGAAAGTCATACCAATCCATTAACTCATTTCGCTCAAGGCTGTTGAATGCTGGAACAAAGATACATACAGAAGTGCCAACTGACTCATCAACTACCTCAATACAATTGGATCCCATCTCCCTAATCCCGGCCTAATCATGGTAGTTTTTTTGGTTAGTTACATAAACTTTCACCTTATTGAAAGGTATTTGATTTGTCACCTTGTAATCTCATTCCCCTTGCATATGTGTAATAAAAACTTTAAAGAAAAATAACCCAAACTCTTCCTTTATTTTGACTATGTTTACTCACACTAAATGATAGAGTAGAATACAGGTATATTAAGTTTGACCTTTAATTAAAAATCACCAGGACCAAATTTGAAACTTGTTAATATTTGAGGGACTAAAAGTGCTAATTTCCCTTTTATGTAGTCCACTAATCCTTATACTGTAAACTCTTCCAATCTCTTTCGGAACAAAGATAGTGTTAAATTTAGCAAGCTTGATAAATGTACAAAATGATGATGAAATAGTCGGCACGTCTAAGTATGACCTGAAAACGTGCTTTCATTAACGTAGTAATTAGCCTTAAAGATTACGATAAATTAAAAACGCTAATAGCTAAGATTAAGAGGAAGTGTCCATATCAAACATGACATAAAAAGTATCATGCGACATGTTTAATCAGATCACAACGCTGCCACATCATAGGCTAATTGTTAGGCAAAAGTCCCAACACATCTATAAAGACAAATGAACATTCACAGAAGAGATCAAATAAATGTCGCGATCATAATTAAACTAATAAAATGATAATGTTTTGATTATAAAAACAAGTGGGGTTGGCTTAGTCTCACACTGTCACCCACACGTTTCTGAAATCTATATGATTTCTGGTTGATGAGCCTAATTGTATTTCCAAGCCTTTATCACCTAAAGACATATTCTTTGGTGGGTTTGGGGGGGGGGGGGAGGGGGAGTAAGAAGACAATAGGAGTCAAGAGACAACGGTGGAGAAAAGGTATTTATTCATCCGTAATTAATGATACGGGGATGACAAAATCCTGTTAGGAAGTGTTGCATGCTTTAATAAATTTTACGCGATGCGAATTTGAAATAGGTGTAACAAAGCGGGTAATAAATATCAACTGGAAAACTATAATAAATTAATTCAAGAATTAAACCATATATTTACAATATAGTTTTCGCTTCAATTTCTTTTTCTGCATGATTCGAAACGAATGATAATAATCTTTTTGTTTCTATTTATGTATTTTATTTTCTTTTTTAATTTGTTTCAAAGAATGCCTTTTTGGCTCTTTCTATATTTAGTAACTTTTTAACTTTAACTTTTTACATAGTATATTTAAGACCATAAATCAAGATTATTTTGGTATGCTACATACATTAATAATTTTTTTTTTTTTTAAATTTTATGTTCAGTCAAATTAAGACACATAAAGGAGCGAGTATTTCTTTTGTTGAGAATTACAAAACAATCTTCTTCTTATAGTATTCAATTCTTTCTGACGACGGTAATCAATAGTACTATCAAGACAGGCGGCAGCTTTATTTCGTGAAAAGAAAATAAAATTGTTCCATAAAGAGAAACAAAATGAAAAAGAAATTAAAGAAGGAATAACCACTTTGAAATCAACAATTTTCGTCTTCACCAATTTTTCTTTCTTTTGTCTTCATCTATTTTTTTTTTTTTTTTAAAGTGCTTATTCTGGCAAGGACTAGGTAGACTCCAAGCGGTTCATTCACATCAAAATATAAATATATCAAGGTGTACATGATATCGTACCTGTTTACGGTCGAAATCGAGCTCGCCTACGGCATGGTAGGTCAGACTTGGAACATGACAATAAAGAATTGAAGATCGACTCCAAGTCCCACCGGGCTAGAATCCTGTAACAACCCGACTGGTTGTTTTCAGCAATTGCATCCGGTTCGGCGGTTTCAGATCACGAACAACTACATATTATGTGTATCGACTTAAGTGCATGGTTGGATTCAGTTTCCGGATGATTCAGAGTCTAATTGGAAGAAGGAATCCAATTTTGGAAGCTTAAGCGGTGAAAATTTAACTGGAACTTGACTTTTGAGTAAACGGCTCCGGAATGAGTTTAGCATGATGTCCGCAGCTTCGTATGATGATTTTGGACTTAGACGTGTGTTCAGATTCGGATTTGGAGGCCCGTAGGGTAATTTGAGGCATTTCGGCGAAAGTTGGAAAAATTGAAATTTGGAAAATGGAAAAGTTTGACCAATAGTTGACTTTTGTAATATCGGGGTCGGAATACGATTTCGAGAGTTGGAATTGCTCCGTCTTGTCATTTGGGACTTGCTTGCAAAATTTAATGTCGTTCGGAGTTCATTTGATATGGTTCGGAGGCTTGGTTGCGATTCTAGATGTTCTTGAAGTTCAAGAGTGCTTTTTTATGTGTTTTGGCATCCGATTCATGGTTCTAAAAGTTATTTTGGTGTTCCGATCGCACAAGCAAGTTTGTGTTATGTGTTCAGACTTGTGCGGGTATTTGGTTTGGAGCCCCGAGGACTCGGGTGAGATTCGTACGCGTTTCGGAGTGTTAGAAGAGGTTTAGCTATGCTGGTGTTTCTGTTCTCGCACTTGCGAGGATTTCTTCGCATTTGGGATGACCGCATTTGCGACGCTGGTCTGGGGAAGGGGATTTTGCAATTGCGAACAACTACATCGCATTTGCGTCTAGGCAGCTCCTCATTTGCGACGAAACTGTTGCTTTGCGGAAATCTCAGAGATCGCATTTGCGAGCCTTGTGTCGCATTTGCGACCTAATCTGAGCTGGCCCGATTTTGATTTGCGATACTTTTTTCGCATTTGAGAGTATTGCATTTGCGATCCTGATGTCGCAAATGTGACATCTGAGGCTGGTATTAAGACTCCCATTTCGGGACTTAGCTTCATTTTATCATATTTTGAACCCTAGGTCCGAGATTGGGCGATTTTGTGAGAAACTTTTCATATCAAATCATTGGATAAGTGTCTCTAATCAATTTTCAACTATATTTGTGATTATATCTTAGATTTAATATCAAATTCATGAGAATCTAAAGGAAAATTTGGGAAAAATT
The DNA here is from genome assembly GCF_000715075.1 of Nicotiana tabacum. Classification (NCBI taxonomy): domain Eukaryota; kingdom Viridiplantae; phylum Streptophyta; class Magnoliopsida; order Solanales; family Solanaceae; genus Nicotiana; species Nicotiana tabacum. The sequence goes on along the minus strand of NC_134089.1, from coordinate 26,949,261 downwards.
GTAAAATCTTTCAAAAATGTAAAATGATGATTTGAAGGACCAAATGGTATCAGAATTCGATAATTTTTGTATGGGTGAAATCGTATCGGAATGGATTTTTAGTTTTGTAAAATTTATTGGGTTCCGAGGTACGGGCCTGGGAGTCGACTTTTTGACCAGTTTTTAGAATTTGATAAAGTTTGATGCTTTATGATCCGGAATAGTTCCTTATGTGTTTTATTTGTGCTTTGAAGTTATTTTGGTTAGATTTGGGCCGTCCGGAGGTCTTTTCACCTGAGAAGTTCATTGTGGAGTATCAGTTTGTCTTTTTTGAGGTAACTATCTTGCCTAACCTTGTGGGGAGGGGGGGACTACCCCTTAGGATTTGACTGTTTCTTATTGCTTTGTCTATCAGTTCTATATGTGATGGGGTTGGTTGGTTCGGGTTCGGAAACGATTTGGTAAGGTTTGAGACACTTAGTCTCTTTTGAGGAAGCTTAAGTTGGAAAAGTCAATCGGATGTTGACTTATGTGTTAGAGGGCTCGGATGTGAGTTTCGATGATTCCGATAGCTTCGGGAGGTGATTTGGGACTTAGGAACGTGATCAAAATGTGTTTTGGAGGTCTGGAGTAGATTCAGGCTTGAATTGGCGAAATTAGATTTTTGGCGTTTTCCGGTTGATATGTGAGATTTTGATATAGGAGTCGGAATGGAATTCTGAGTGTCACAGTAGTTCCGTTGTGTCATTTGGGATGTGTGTGCAAAATTTGAGGGCATCCGGACGTGGTTTGGTTGGGTTTTTTATCAAAAGCATAATTCAGAAGAATTTGGAAACTTAACCTTCAATCCGATGTGTTTTAGTTGATTCGATGTTGTTTGAGGTACTTTGAAGATTGGTATAAGTTTGAATAAGGTTATGGGATATGTTTGTACTTTTGGTTGAGGTCCTGGGGGCCTCGGGGTGATTTCGGATGGTTGACAGAGAAGTTTTAAATTTTGGTGAGCTGCAGATTTTCTGCTTCTGGTATTTCCGCACCTGCGGATTGGCGACTGAAGGTGCGATGCCGCAGATGCGAGGTAGAAGGCCATAGAAGCGGAAGAAGGTGAGGTAAGTTGTGACCGCAGGAGCGGTTGGGTAACCGCACCTGCAATGGCACAGGTGCGGAGATAGCATCGTAGATGCGTAAAGTTGAGAATAAGTGAAAAACCGCAGAAAGGGCTCTTGGACCGCAAAAGCGGTACCGCAGATGCGGTGGATTGACCGCAGGTGCAAAAATGCCTAGGTCAAAATATATATATTTCTTCCTTCGTGATTTTCAGAGGGTTTCACCATTTTTAAACGCGATTTCTGGAGCTTTGGGCAATTTTGAAGAGAGAATTCAAGGAGACTTCATTGAGGTAAGGATGACCTAAAACTCGTCCCTATGGTATTATTTTATCGATTAGAGCTATAATTAATGGAATTTAAGGGTTAAAATTGGGGAAAACTAAGGCTTGGTTTTGGAGACCTGGACTTGAGGATTTGAGGGACCTATTGTGGTCGGACTTTAGTATTTTTGATATGTACGAACTCGTAAAGAGATAAAGAATCCATTGATATGAATTTTATCGAATTCCGAGACGTGGGCTCGGGGGCTGGGTTTTGGTAATTTCAAGATTTTATGTTATAAATTGATTATTTTCGCTTGGGCTTCGTTCCCTTAGCATATTTTGACATCGTGATTCTAATTTTTGTTAGATTCGACAGGAGTGGAGGCCGATTCGAGGGGCAAAGGCGTCGCGGGCTAGAGATTTGGACTGGGTAGAGGTGAGTAATGATTGTAAATATTGTCCTGAGGGTATGAAACCCCGGATTTGCATATCATTCTGCTATCTTGAGGTGACGTACACGCTTGATGACGAGCGTGGGGTCATGCACTATTGGGGATTGTGACTTAGTCCGTCCCGAATGACTATTTTACCGCGTATGTGACTGAAATCTATTTGTGTACATCATGTTTTGGGATGAATGCCATATTTGGGCCTCGTGCCAACTATTTGAACCCTTATGAGATTTTTATTGATATTTTCTCACTGTTTTGACTTTATACTTGAACTCAGTCATGCTATATTCCACTATTTTCATAACTCAGCCATGCTTACTCTGTTTTAACACTTAAATGATCTTCTAAATGATATTTTGAGATGAGAATCATATTTTACTATTGCCCGAGTGGCTTGTGAGGATTTCGATTGAGTAAGGCCGAGGGTCTATGTTTTGAGGAAATATTTGGTTATGATTATGAGGCTGAGGGCCTGAGATATGTACGCCACGAGGTGGCTTGTTGATATGAGGCGAAGAGCCTAGTGATGATGCCACGAGATGGCGTGATATTGCGCTTGGGCCGTAAGGGGCCCCTCCAGGAGTCTGCACATCCCTAGTGAGCGTGGGTACCCATTGTGATGTGAGTTATAGCCCGAGGGGCTGGTATTGTTCTGAGATATTGCCCGAGGGGTAGATTTGTTGATATTGAGCCCGAGGGGCGAACCTTTATGTATTTGTATTTATTATTATCTATCATTTACATGTTTAATTGTTGAAAAGGCATTTCATGAAGTTTAAACCGAACTTAAATGATTTTACATATCTTTATCGATTCACTATTTTTACTGGTTTTACTGCTTCATTATAGCCTGTAATGTGCCTCATGTTTTCATATCTCTCAATCTTTTATTTGTGATTATTACTCACTGAGTTGGAGTACTCACTTTACTCCCTGCACCCCATGTGCAGATTCAGGTGCTACTGATCCTCCTTGCGAGGGTTGAGAGCTCCCGACAGATTTCAGAGTTCACGAGGTAGCTGTTCAGCGTTCACATTCCGGTGTTTCTCCCCCTTTATCTCATTTCCTTTCTCTTATTAGTGACTCTGTAGTAACTTGTAGACCTTTCTTGTATTTATCCGGATTTGGTAGTTTCTCATGACTAGTGACACCCTGGTATCGGGCTGTGTTGGGTTTATCTTCCGTAGATCTACTTTTAACTGCTTACTTTTGGATTTTTATCATGTTTAGACTTAAATTCTTATGGTTTGATTGCTTAAAACTGAAATGAAAAGTGTCGGCTGGCCTTATCTTCATGAGAGGTGCCATCACGACCGGGTTCGGGTTTAGGGTCATGACTAGTTGGTATCAGAGCCTAGGTTACATAGGTCTCATGAGTCATGAGCAGATTTTGTAGAGTCTCGCGGATCGGTATGGAGACGTCTGTATTTTTCTTCGAGAGGCTGTAGAACCTTTAGGAAAAACTTCATATTCTTGAGATTCTTATCGTGCGAATTTGTTGATCTGAGTACTAAACTTCTGTCATTCTATTCTCTCACAGATGGTGCGGACATGCACTATCGGTCAGGATGGACGACCACCAGTACCACCAGCTGTGGCTACTAGAGGTCGAGGACGCAGTCGTGGTCGTGGTAGGGGCAGAGGTGTGGCCCACACAGCAGCTAGGGCAGCACCTGCAGATCCACAAGCCGCCCCAATTTAGGATCAGGTCCTAGTTGTGGACGCTCCAGCAGCACCAGCGAGGCACCAGTTGTGCCCATTGTGATTCTGGGTCTTCAGAAGGCCTTGGCTCATATCCTATCAGTTTGCACTAGCCTAACTCAGGCGATCTCAGCCACTATAGCGACATCTACTTCTCAGGCCGGGAGAGGTAATCAGACTCCCGCCGCTCGCACACCTGAGTAGGTCGTGCAGGGACTTCAGACACCGGGGGCACATCCAGCCCAGCCGATTGTAGCTGCTCAGGACTATGTAGTTCCTGCCATGCCAGAGGACGGGCAACATAGGTTAGAGAGGTTTGATAGACTTCATCCTCCGATCTTCAGTGGTGCAGAGGGCGAGGATGCCTAGGGTTTCTTGGATAAGTGTCAGAGGATGCTTCATACAATGAGTATTCTGGAGATCAGCGGGGTTGCTTTCACTACTTATCAGTTTTATGGAGCTAGCTTCACTTGGTGGGAGGCTTTTGAGAGGCGTAGGTCTGTTGGTACAACACCCCTTACCTGGCAGCAGTTCTCCGTTCTCTTTCTGGAGAAGTATGTGCCGCAGTCTCGCAGAGAGGAGCTGCACAGGCAGATTGAGTGGTTGCATCAGGGAGAGATGACTGTGATGCAGTATGAGATGAGGTTCTTCGAGTTAGCTCATCAAGCTATTTGGTTGGTTCCGATAGATAGAGAGAGGATTAGGAGGTTTGTTGATGGCCTCACTTATCAGCTTTGTATTCTCATGACCAGGGAGAGGGTGACTGGTGCTACTTTCAAGAAGGTTGTGGATATTACCCATGAGATTGAGTCTGTTCGTCGCCAGGAGTGAGAGGAGAGGGAGGCCAAGAGGCCTCGAGGATCTGGTAGTTATAATGGTGCTCCTTCGAGAGGTTAGTTTCACCACGACAAAGGCCGTCCATTCAGGCATGCTCAGCCAGCTTGCCCAGGTTATCATGGGGCGCCATCGGGTCATGGTTCTCACAATTCTCATAAGGGCCAGTAATCACTTAGTGCCCTTCCAGCTCAGAGTTTGTCCCGTGCTCCATCAGTTCTTATGCTAGGTGCTTCTGCTAGTCACTCTGGTGCGAGGGGTTCCCTCCAGTCCCCTTCTCCAGCACCTGGGAGTTGTTATGAATGTGGAGAGATGGGTCATATGTGGAGGCAGTGTCCTCGTCGTCTTACAGGTTCATCTCAGTAGAGGGGTCAGTCATCGGCTTCAGCTCCAATTACTTCACCACCACCCACCCACCCATCTAGGGGTGGAGGTCAGTCAGCTAGGGGTCTCCCTAGAGAGGGAGGTCGATCAGGTGGCGGTCAGGCCCGTTTTTATGCACTTCCAGCTAGACCTGATGCTATTGCTTTCGATGTTGTCATTACAGGTATTGTTTCAGTCTGCCACCGAGATGCCTCTTTATTATTTGATCTCGGTTCCACCTTTTCTTTTGTGTCATCATACTTTGCTCGTTATTTGGGAATGCCCTGTGAGTCTCTTGCTTCACCTGTTCATGTATCTACCTTGGTGGACGATACTGTTGTTGTAGAACATGTGTACTGGTCGTGTGTGGTGACTATTGGGGGTCTGAAGGCCCGTGTGGATCTTTTATTATTGTGTATGGTGGATTTTAATGTCATTTTGGTCATGGATTGGCTATCTCTGTGTCGTGCTATCCTGGACTGTCATGCTAAGACAGTCACATTGGCTATATCGGGTACACCTAACAAATAGGCCGGGTCGACCCACAAACCAGCCCACATAACCCATTAAAATTGACCCCTTAACTGGCCCATGAACCACGAAACCCTAACCGAACCAATCCATTAATTTAAGGGGCCTGGGCCAGGCTATAATATTTTGACCCACTGAACCGGCCCGAACCGAAACCGGTTGCTGACCCACGTGTCAACCGGCCCGGACCAGTTCACATACATATATATTCAGACAAGTGGTAAAAAATTGAATCCAAACATTGAAGAAAGAATATAGTACCAGACACTATGAGGCGTCTTGTCGAAATAGTCGAATTCCATATAGTTTAGACTATTTGTTATAGAAATAGTCGAATTTCATATGTTTTTCAAGCCTTAATGTTATTAAAGTATGATTTTTCTTTCATTTTTATTCTAACCGGCTTCAAGGACATGTAGTAATTTCAAGTTCGTATATATGTATAAAGTTTAAATTTTTTTATCATTTATTAGTTTTTAACTTTTTTTAATTAAATTGGATTCGGCCCATTAGGGCCCGAGTTAAGGGATTACGGGTTATGGGTGCGGGTCGTGCCAATATGTTTTGATTAATGGGTCAAATCTGGATCGGCCCCTATAAGACAATGAACTGGATCAGCCCAGTTTAGGACCCATGGTCAAGAGTCAACGAGTTCGGGTTCAGGTCGGGTCGACCCATTTAATAGTTCTAATGTCGGGTGTGTCGCGGATTGAGTGGTGAGGTATGACTGATTATGTTCCCAGTAGAGTGATCGCGTTCTTAAAGGCCCATCGTATGGTTGGGAAAGGTTGTCTTTCGTATCTAGCCTTTGTGAGGGATGTCGGTGCTGAGACTCCCAGTATTGATTTTATTCCAGTTGTGAGGGATTTACCCGATATGTTTCCTGCATACCTATCGGGCATGCCACCGAACAGGGATATTGATTTTGGTATTGACCTGGTGCCGGGCACTCAGCCCATTTCTATCCTGTCGTATCGTATGGCACCAGCGGGGTTGAAAGAGTTAAAGAAGAAGCTTCAGGAACTCCTTGATAAGGGGTTCATTCGGCCTAGTGTGTCACCTTTTTGGGTGCGTCGGTTCTATTTGTGAAGAAGAAGGATGGCACTATGAGGATGTGCATTGATTATAGGCAATTGAACAAAGTAACAGTTAAGAACAAATATCCCTTGCCTCGCATTGATGATTTATTAGACCAGCTTCAGGGAGCGAGAGTTTTCTCCAAGATTGATCTCCGTTCAGGCTATCACCAGTTGAAGATCAGGGACTCGGATATTCTTAAGACAGCTTTCAGGACCCGATATGATCATTATGAGTTCTTGGTAATGTCTTTTGGGCTGACCAATGCCCCAGCAGCGTTAATGCATCTGATGAACAGCGTGTTCCGGCCTTATCTTGACTCGTTTGTCATAGTCTTCATTGATGATATTCTAGTGTATTCGGGTAGTCAGGAGGAGCACGCGGAGCAATTGAAGGTTGTCTTCCAGAGATTGAGAGAGGATAATCTTTATGCAAAATTCTCCAAGTGTGAGTTTTGGCTCAGTTCAGTGGCTTTCTTGGGGCACGTGATGTCCATTGAGGGTATTCAGGTTGATCCGAAGAAGATAGAGGCGGTTCAAAGTTGGCCCAGACCGTCCTCAGCCATAGAGATTTGCAGCTTTCTTGGTTTGGCAGGCTATTATCACCGGTTTGTTCCGGGATTCTCGTCTATCGCATCACCCTTGACCAAGTTGACTCAGAAGGGTGCTTCGTTTGTATGGTCGGATGAGTGTGAGGAGAGCTTTCAAAAGCTCAAGACAGCATTGACCACCACTCCAATGTTAGTTTTGCCATCAACTTCAGGTTTATATACCGTGTATTGTGATGCTTTGAGAGTTGGTATTGGTTGTGTGTTGATGCAGGAGGGTATAGTTATTGCTTATGCTTATCGTCAGTTGTAGCCCCATGATAAGAACTACCTCGTTCATGATTTGGAGTTGGTTGCCATAGTTCACGCGTTGAAGATTTGGAGGCATTACTTGTATGGTGTGTCTTGTGAGGTGTTTACTGATCATCGTAGCCTCTAGCACTTGTTCAAGTAGAAGGATCTTAATTTGAGGCAGCGAAGATGGTTGGAGTTGCTTAAGGATTATGATATCACTATATTGTACCATCCGGAGAAGGCCAATATGGTGGCCGATGCTTTGAGCCGAAAGGCGGTGAGTATGGGGAGTTTGGCATATATTCCAGTTGGGGAGAGACCCCTTGCAGTTGATGTTCAAGCCTTGGCCAATTGGTTTGTGAGGTTAGATATTTCGGAGCCCAGTCGGGTATTGGCTTATGTATTTTCTCGGTCTTCCTTATATGATTGCATCAGAGAGCGCCAGTATGATGATCCACATTTGCTTGTCCTTAAGGGCAGAGTTCAGCATGATGATGCCAGAGATGTGACCATTGGTGATGATGGGGTGTTGAGGATGTAGGGCCGGATATGTGTGCCCAATGTGGATGGGCTTCGGGAGTTGATTTTGGAGGAGGCCCATAGCTTGCGGTATTCCATTCATCCGGGTTTCATGAAGATGTATCAGGATTTGAGGCAACATTATTGGTGGAGGAGAATGAAGAAATACATTATAGGATTTGTAGCTCGGTGTCTCAATTATCAGCAGGTGAAATATGAGCATCAAAGACAAGGTGGCTTGCTTCAGCAAATGGATATTCTAGAGTGGAAGTGGGAGAGGATCACTATAGACTTTGAAGAAGTTCAATGCTATTTGGGTGATTGTGGATCGGCTGACCAAGTCTGCGCACTTTATTCCTGTGTGTACTACCTATTCTTTAGAGCGGTTGGCAGAGATCTATATCCGAGAGATTGTTCCTTTGCATGGCATCCCAGTTTCCATCATTTCAGATAGAGGTACTCAGTTTACTTCGCAGTTTTGGAGGTCTGTGGAGCGAGAGTTGGATACTCAAGTTGAATTGAGCACAACTTTTCACCCTCAGATGGACGGGCAGTCCGAGCGCACTATTCAGATATTGGGGACATGTTGTGTGCTTGTGTCATTGATTTCGGAGGGTCATGGGATCAGTTTTTACCGCTTGTGGATTTTTCTTATAACAACAGCTACCAGTCGAGTATCCAGATAGCTCCATATGAAGCTTTGTATGGGAGGCGGTGTAGATCTCCAGTTGGTTGGTTTGATCCCGGTGAGGCTAGGCTATTGGGGACAGACTTGGTTCAAGATGCTTTAGAAAAGGTGAAGGTAATTCAGGAGAGGCTTCGTACAGTGCGGTCGAGGCAAAAGAGTTATGCTGACAGGAAGGTTCGAGATGTGTCCTACATGGTTGGCGAGAAGGTTCTGTTGAAGGTTTCGCCCATGAAGGGTGTTATGAGGTTTGGAAAGAAGGGTAAATTGAGTCCTCGGTTCATTGCGCCTTTTGAGGTGCTTCGGAGGATTGGGGAGGTGGCTTATGAGCTTGGTTTTCCACCCAGCTTGTCGAGTGTGCATGCGGTATTCCATGTTTCTATGCTCCAGAAGTATGTTGGGGATCCGTCTCATGTTTTGGATTTCAGCACGGTTCAGTTGGATGGTGATTTGACTTATGATGTGGAGCTAGTAGCTATTTTGGGTCGTTAGGTTCGAAAGTTGAGGTCAAAGGGTATAGCTTCAGTAAAGGTGCAGTGGAGAGGTTGGCCCATGGAGGAGGCTACCTGGGAGACCGAGCAAGAGATGCGGAGCAGATATCCTCACCTGTTTGAGGCTTCAGGTATGTTTCTTACCTCGTTCGAGGACGAATGTTTGTTTAAGTTAGGAAGGATGTGACGACCTGGCCAGTGGTCTCATGAATTACCGCTCCGTTTCTCCCATTTCTGCTTCTTATTACTTTGTCTATCGGTTGTATATATGATTGGGTTGGTTGGCTCGGAAAGGATTTGGTAAGGTTTGAGACCTTAGTCTCTTTTGAGGAAGCTTAAGTTGGAAAAGTCAATCGGATGTTGACTTATGTGTTAGAGGGTTCGGATGTGAGTTCCGATGATTCGGATAGCTTTGGGAGGTGATTTGGGACTTAGGAGCGTGATTGGAATGTGTGTTGGAGGTCCGGAGTACATTTAGGCTTGAATTGGCGAAATTGGATTTTTGGGTTTTCCGATTGATATGTGAGATTTTGATACGAAATGGAATTCTGAGAGTTGCAGTAGTTCCATTGTGTCATTTGGGATGTGTGTGCAAAATTTCAGGTCATTTGGACGTGGTTTGGTTGGGCTTTTGATCAAAAGCGTACTTCGAAAGAATTTGGAAACTTAGGCTTGAATCCGATGTCTTTTGGTTGATTCGATGTTGTTTGAGGTGTTTTGAAGATTGGTATAAGTTTGAATAAGGTTATGGGATATGTTTGTACTTTTGGTTGAGGTCTCAGGGGCCTCGGGATGATTTCGGATGGTTGACGGAGAAGTTTGGAATTTTGGTAAGCTGCAGATTTTCTGCTTCTTTTATTTCCGCACCTGCAGTTTGGGGACCGCAGGTGCAATGCTGCAGATGCGAGGTAGAAGGCCGCAAAAACGGAAGAAGGTGAGGTAGGTCGTGACCACAGAAGCGGTTGGGTAACCACACCTGCGATGGCGCAGGTGCGGAAAGTTGAGAATAAGTGAAAAACCTCAGAAGTGGCTCTTGGACCGCAAAAGCGATACCACACAGATGCGGTGGATTGACCGCATGTGCGAAAATGCCTGGGTCAGAATGTATATATTTCTTCCTTCGCGATTTTCAGAGGGTTTCACCATTTTTAAACGCGATTTCTAGAGCTTTGGGCAATTTTGAAGAGAGAATTCAAGGAGACCTCATTGAGGTAAGGATTTTTGACCTAAAACTCGTCCCTATGGTATTATTTCACGGATTAGAGCTATAATTAATGGAATTTAAGGGTTAAAATTGGGAAAAATTAGGGCTTGGTATTAGAGACCTAGACGTGAGGATTTGAGGCACCTATTGTGGTCGGATTTTGGTACTTTTGAATGTATGAACTCGTAGGGAGACAAGTAATCCATTGATGTGAATTTTATCAAATTTTGAGACGTGGGCCCCGGTTCAGGTTTTGGTAATTTCGGGACTTAGGTTGTAAATTGATTATTTTCGCTTGGGCTTCGTTCCTTTTGCATATTTTGATGCCGTGATCCTGATTTTGGTTAGATTCGACGTGAGTGGAGGCCGATTCGAGGGGAAAAGGTGTCGCGAGATAGAGATTTGGATCGGGAAGATGTGAGTAATGATTATAAATATTGTCCTGAGGGTATGAAACCCCAGATTTGCACATCGTTATGCTATATTAAGGTGACGTACACACTTGATGATGAGCGTGGTGTCGTGCACTATTGGGGATTGTGACTTAGTCCGTCCCGAATGACTATTCACCGCGTATTTGACTAAAATCTATTTGTGTACATCATGTTTTGGGTTGAATGCCATATTTGGGCCTCATGCCAACTATTTGAACCCTTAGAGGATTTTTATTGATATTTTCTCATTGTTTTGACTTTATACTTGAACTTAGTCATGCTATATTCCACTATTTTCATAACTCAGCCATGCTTACTCCGTTTTAACACTTAAATGATCTTCTAAATGATATTTGGGGCTGAAAACCATGTTTTACTATTGCCCGAGTGGCTTGTGAGGATTTTGACTGAGTAAGGCCGAGGGCCTATGTTGTGAGGAAATATTTGGTTATGATTTTGAGGCCGAGGGCTTGAGATATGTATGCCACGAGGTGACTTGTTGATATGAGGCCAAGAGCCTAGTGATGATGCCACGAGATGGCTTGATATTGCGCTTGGGCCGTAAGGGGCCCCTCCAGGAGTCTGCACACCCCTCATTGAGCGCAGATACCCATTGTGATGTGAGTTATAGCCCGAGGAGCTGGTATTGTTCTAAGATATTGCCCGAGGGGCGAATTTGTTGATATTGCGATCGAAGGGCGAACCTTTACGTGTTTTTCTTTCTTATTGTCTGTCATTTACCTGTTTAATTGTTGAAAAAGCATTTAATGAAGATTAAACTGAACTTAAATGATTTTACATATCTTTACTGATTCACTATTTTTACTAGTTTTACTGCTTCATTATAGCCTGTAATGTGCCTTATGTGCTTTCATATCTCTGTCGTTTATTTATGATTTTTACTCACTGAGTTGGAGTAGTCCCTTTACTCCCTGCATCCCGTGTGCAGATTCAGGCATTGCTGATCCTGCTTGCGAGGGTTGAGAGCTCCCAGCAGATTTCGGAGTTCACGAGGTAGCTGTTTAGCGTCCACAGCCCCTTGTTTCTCCCCCTTTATCTCATTTTCTTTCTCTGATTAGCGACTCTATAGTAGCTTCTAATGGTGGGCGTTCAGTCGGTTCGTTTAGGTTTGAAGAAATTCGGTTCGGTTATTTGGTTTTCGGTTTTGTAAATATAGTAACAGAAACCGAACTGAAATAAGTTCAGTTCAGTTCGATTTTTTTATTTTAGTTCGGTTTATTTTGGGTCGATTTTTGGTTTGAACATTATCATATTGGGCTGGGCTTCTTTTGCATAATAATTGGCTAATTTGTTGGGTTTTTCCAAAATTTTGGACTTTTTGAATGTGATAAGTCATAAATTTGTTCTTTTATTTACATAATCATAAACTATATATAGGCTAAGACCATATATAACAAACACTACTACACTAGGCCCAATTTTACAAAGTTTAGTCTAAGCCTGGATTCTTTGAACGGGGAATGAGATGACCGAAAAAGGAACAATTTATTGCATCAATTTAAACATTGATTTCTCAATTTGGTATGAGTTCCTTGTTACTCAAATCTGGTAATAAAAATCTGGTATGAGTTACATGTTACTCAAATCATCCTAATAAAAAGAGACCTTGCAATTGATACTGCTAACAAACATAACCAAAGGATGTTGTTAATTACACCTCTACTTGGTCCATACAAGATCCCACAATCATACAAAACAAATATAAACTAGGGAGTAGGGAGTAGTTACAAACTAAAGAGCACTACATTACATAACCAAAAAACAAAAAGAGCTATGCTGCTTTGCCGCTTTGCTGCCACTGTTTACAGCCATGAGAGAACAAAAATTTAGAATCTATGCTACTTTGCCATTGTTTAGTACAAGCATATTACATAACCAAAAGAATAATCCAAAAGTTAGAAAGTTTTCATGCTGCTGAAGTCTCAAAACCAGAGAAATAATTACATTAAGTAGCATGAAACAAGTGAAGTCTATTTACTGCAGCATCACTTCCATTTAGGCACCATGATCAAACCTTTGCAACAAAAGACATAATTATAAGTCAAAAACGCAATTGATTTATAATAAAATATATTAATGTTATATCTTCAAATATACAGAAGGCTATCAACTTACCACACATGGTACATGTTGCAACTATATGTCAATAATAGTTGAATCTTTTGCACTATTAGCCAAATCTAAGGAAAATATTGAAGAAAACTTTGTCATGCATCAGTGTTAAGTAAACTATTTGTAAAATAATAAAGGCAAAACACAAAATAATTACCAAGTTCTAGTTGTTCTAGATACTCCAAGTCTTCCCCAACTTTAATAGGAATAGGTTCACTTCAAAGCCAATCTTGAAGACAAATAAGAGATTGGACCAGTTTAGGAGTCAACGAACTCCTGAATGGGTCAAGAATGCGACCTCTCGTACTGAATGCACATTTAGATGCAACACTTGAAGTAGTAATGGCTAACAGATCACGATCCATCTCCGCAAGAATGGGAAATCTAGGCTCATTGATTTTCCACAACTTTAAGATTTTAAAGTAATTTGTTTCAGGCTCAAGATCTTCAGCAAGATATCTTTCTAACTCTGATTTAGAACCTAAACCTCCTGTCACTTCCTTATGTTTCTCAAATTCCAATTTTGCTTCATTATAACCACTGACAGTAGTTGTTGTGTTTCCAGATGAAACAGATGATGTTCCTTCTGAATTTGTTTTACATAATAATCAAACAAAGAATCCATATAATTTTTCACCTCTACAATCAATTTTTTCCCTTCTTTTTCTCCCAACATCCTCACAATTGCAAAAGGAACATACTCAAGCTTGTTACGGGGATCCAAAATTAATGCAATAAAGATCATCTTGTTCATTTTTTCAGGTTCACCCCAATACTTGGCAAATTTTTCTTTCATTTTTTTGCCATTTCTTTGAAACTAGTATCTTCATGTTCCATCCACTCTTTCAAAATAAGATCAAGCTCACAAATTTCAACAAAATGCACCTTGGAAGTGACATAAATAGAACCAGAGACCCTCAAAGTAAGCAAATAAAAAGCTTCAAGAAAGTTTACCATTTTTCTCACATTATCCCAGTCAGCACTTGTGAGATCACATGCACTAGTTCCATCTTCACATACATAGGTACGAAGATGATACAACAATCCAATATCAAAGAAACTATATTGTCAAAGGCAAGCTCAAATTGTTTTGTTGTGTCTAACATCATGTATGTAGAGTTCCATCGAGTAGAAATATCTAAGCATAATGATCTCTTGGAAGTTAACTTTTGAGATTCACAACATTCTTTAAACTTTCTAATCTTAGCGGGATATTGTCTAATGTATCTCACAACTTGTCTAACTCTCTTGATAGAAACACCAATTTCTTTCAACCCATCTTGTACAATGAGATTAAGTATGTGAGTCATACATCTAACATGCAGGTGTTTACCATTCATTATATTAGTTCCCCAAGTAGTCAATTGTTTGGACACTTCTCTTACTGTGACATCATTGGAGCTAGCATTATCTACCATTATAGTAAATACATTTTCTAACCCCCAATCAAGCAAGCAATTAGTAATTACCGATGCCATATTATCACTCTTATGACTAGATATAGGAAAAAAGTTTATTATCTTTTTATACAATTTCTAATCTCTGTCAATAAAGTGAGCAGTAAGACACATATAGTTTATTCTTTGTATAAAATTCCAAGTATCTGTTGTAAGACAGATTTTAGGACGTGCTTCATTGAAGGGTTTCTTCAAACTTTGTCTTTGTTCACAATAAAGTTCATAACAATCTCTTGTCAATGTTCTACGAGAAGGAATTTGAATTTAAGGCATTGTGACTCCCATAAACTTCTTAAATCCTTACTTTTCAACAAAACTAAATGGCAGTTCATCCAAAATTATCATTTGAGCTAAAGCTCTCCTACTAAGTGTTTGATCATATTTCCAAGTGGTAAGCACCCCTTCATTTTCCCCATTTGAAACTGGCAGAAAACTGATTTGTGTTTGACTATTTTCCATGATACGGGCCATTTTGGGATACTTAGCGAGATAATTGTTCATTGATGTAGCACCATTACCTTTCGTAGCAGCATCATAAGTTTTTTTGACAGTACTTACATTTTGCTCTTTTAGCTCCACTAGGATCATCATACTTCTCAAAATGTTTCCAAGCATCAGATATAGGTTGCATCGCTTTCCTTTTCTTTGGAGCTTTATCAGGACTGTCTGGACTGAGACCTTCAGTATTAGGTATGCTATCATTTGAACCCCCACCTTCGCAGGCTTCGCTTACCCTACTTCCATTTTCTTCCATCTACAAAAACAAATACAAGCATAACAATAAAATACTGAGCAGCGAGCTTTTTTTGTTTTAATAACAAGTTAGAACCTCTCAACAACACTGAAACCAACAAATATTGCAAGAAAATGGACATCAAGTTCAAGAGTCAAGACTTCTTTCAATAATATACATGCTGCATGCACCTTTAAGTCTTTAAATACTAACTTTTAGCAGGAAAAAAAAGAAAAAAATTACTGAAATGAGAGAAAGAAGAGAAGATCGACGAGGAGTAGATGAAAGAGAACAAAAAAAAAAGAAGAAATGAGAGAAATATAACAAAAGTTAAGCTTACCGGCACAAGAAATTTGACGACAATGACAGATCCCTAGCGTATTTGGGAAAACCACTAGTGTATCAATGGAAGCCCTAGCGTATTTGGGGGGAGGAACTGCCGATAGAGAGAACTGAGAAGAGAAGGGAGAAAGAAAAGCCCTAGCCTACTTTGGGTAAAGATTAAGAATGGGAAAAGGAAAGGAGCTGATGAGTAGGTGTGGGTAGCGTATTTGGATTTTGGGCAATTGAGTTTGGGATGGGCTGATTTTTATGGAACTTAAAATTGGGCCTTAGCCTATATAAGTATGGAATATATAGTTTAAAGAATCCATGTACTAATAATTCGATTTTTCGGTTAACCGAAAAAAAAATCAATAATCGACGACCGAACCGAAAAATTGAATTTTAAAAATTTTAAATTGAAACCGAACGAAAAAACCGAATAACCGAAACCGAAATTTAAAAAAAAAATTGGTTCGGTCGGTTTTTTAGGTTCGAACTGATATATGCCCATCCCTAGAAGCTTGTAGACCTTTCTTGTATTTATCCGGATTTGGTAGTTGCTCATAACTAGTGACACCCCAGTATCGGACTGTGTTCGGTTTATTTTCCACAATTGTTCTGTTAACTGCTTACATTTGGATTATTTATCATGTTTTAGACTTAAATTCTTATGGTTTGATTTCTTAAAACTGAAATGGAAAGTGCCGGCTGACCTTATCTTTACGAGAGGCACCATCACGACCGGGTTCGGATTTAGGGTCGTGACAGTTTTTAGGTCCTTATGTTCACTAAGTGGGAAGTTGTTCTGATATGATTCAGTTTTTTATTTGATAGTTTCACCTCAGCATGCTATGTACGACGTTATTAGCACTTCTTTACCTCTTACTTGTTATTTGCCTCTTATTTGTCTTAACTGAAGTGGTTGCCCTCCTTATTGTTTTGATACTTCTTAATTGTGAGTTCCTCTACGACTTTGTGCATATGTTCTACCTATCCAAATCGTTGAGGTTGTCTGTGTAGTTAACATGTGCCTTATTTGTCTTGTTGTTTATGTAAAGGTTGTTGTACTCCTTGATTTTTTGTGATTCTCTTGTTGCCATGTACTCATACTCTTGGTGGTGGAAATTCATGTACTTGAGTTGTTGAATTGTTGTTGTTGATTTAAACTATGTCTGGTGGGATCGGGTTGCACGCCGCAACAAGAGGAATAAGGGTGATATATTAAGGAGGAATAAGGGTGAAATGTGATTGTCTGATGGGATCGGGTTGCACGCCGCAACATGAGTAATAAGGGTAGATTGGTGGGATCGGGTTGCACGCCACAACAGGAGGAATAAGGGTGATATATTGAGGAGTAATAAGGGTAGATTGGTGGGACCAGTTGCGCGTCGCACAACATTATATTTATTATTATGATATTAATATTGTCTGGTGGGATCGGGTTGCCCGCCGCAACAAGAGGAATAAGGGTGGATTGATAAGGAGTAATAAGGGTGAATATACATATCTTATATTTTGGTATCCTCTGTTTTACTATATTGACTTTAGTTTATTCGTACAAGACTTTGATAATTTGTGTTTCTGGTTTCGCTGAGTTTTGAGGATCGAGTTATTGACATTGATTTATTGACTTGCCGTCATTTCTTGAGTTCTGCCCCAGATACTGTCATTCTGGTGGATTAATTTTCAAGGTAAATTTACTCTTGTATGACTTTTAAATTAGAACTCGCCATATATAAATCTCAATAGTACAAAATCTAATAATTGTTATATTCTATTTCAATTGGTTTCTCAATTAAATTTCCTTAACCCATATGAGATTGTATTTTACTTAAAAAGGAATTTCTATTAAGTTTTAATTTAATAAATCCTATATTAAAGGAAATAGCTTATTCAATGTTGTATTTTTATTTGAAAATGTTATTTTCTTCACTCAAATGATTTCTAAAATAACTTCATCTTTTCTCATTGATTTTCCTATTTGGTTTAGAAACTGTAATTTACTTTATATTATATAAATGAGACTCCTTGAACATCTTAATTTGCGTTAGTTACGGGCATTATGTACTGAGTAGCACGTGGTTTTATTGTGCAAAGTGAAAAGGAAATATGTGGGCACAAGGTGCCATGTGTGTTAAAGGTTTGAAAGTTATGATTTTGTGGTGAGGTACCGAGTACCGGGATGGTTGGAATTCTGTGTATTAGAAATGATGCGATTGGTTGAGTTAATATTGTTTTCTCTAATTGATAATATTTTACTGATCTGTATCCCAACTGTGTTGGTCTGTAATTTTCTGGTTATTTTCGTTAACATTCATGTTTTCCATTATTATCTCCATTGTTGTAATTTGATTTCTCCCTGCTATTGGCATTACTCTGTTATCCTTATCCTGTTAATGTATTGTCATATTCTGTTCAATTTATTAGACCAGTAGGTGTTTTGACTGTTCCTCGTCACTACTCCACCGAGGTTAGTCTTGATACTTACTGGGCACCGCTGTGGTGCAGTCATACTATATTTCTGTACATTTTTGTACAGATCCAGGTATTTTGTCGTTAGTAGTTGTGCGGATCATCGCTGTGGAGACTCATCTAAACCTGTTGCTGCGATCGCAGGCCTCAGAGTCACCTTTTGTTGTATTTATTTCTATTGTTTCTTTTTGTTTTGGAACAGTGATGTATTCAATATGTATAAATACTTGTACTACCGATTTTGGAAATTGTAATTATTCAGAGTTATCTAATGTGAAGCTAGTGAATAGTATTGTGATTTCTGTTAATGTTAGGCTTACCTAGTTTAAGAAACTAGGTTTCATCACAACTTCTTCAGAGGGATTTTTGGGCCGTGACAAATCCTGGGTTAGAACGCCTACCTTCGAGAATACCAAGGCCGCGATCCCGGAATCGATCCTAGCCCTGAACGAGCTCGAAGCAACATTGTTAACATAGCCAACAGAAGACCGAAATATCCGTGGTCGGTCGGATATTACGGCGGGAATCTCAACACTTATCAATAAGGAACCGGTAATCAGCAAATCAAGTGATTTTTTTACCTTTTATAGAATCGTACCTAAAGTATGACTCTTCTACTATATAAAGGGTGTCTCATAATTCATTTAGCACATTGTAGCACACATTCCAAAGTAATATATTATTATTTCTCTCTTTAAGCTCTTATTCTTCTGTCTCTTGATACCGATCGAAGTGCATCCAGTTCGAGTGTGAGTGAGCTCCCAAGACCGTAAATGTTGAATTTGTGTGGTTTGAATTTACTTTATCATTCATTGTTTATTTCAACTGCAACTTAATTTATCGCTTTGTGTCAAGTTAATCCGCATATCCTTAAAACCACTTACAAATTCAATTGCTATCCGATTTTGAAGGTAAACAGTACCTCCACTCCAATTAATACATTACACTTCTATCTAAGATTAGTCTATTCATTTTTTACTTAACTATTTGGTATTTAAAATTCAATGATAAACATTTTAACCTCGTTTTTTTTTTTTGTCTAAATGCATAGGAAAGAAAGACATTTTGTCCAGTCTTAAAGTTAGAAGGTATATCGTGTCACTTTATATTGAATCTGACCATCAGACCAGGTTAAATCAGCTCTAAATTAAGTAATATCAGCGGAAAAAATACATCAATCATATGTTGAGTAACTTTTGCGATTATCACATAGGATCATATGTAATGTAAATAGTTGTTTCTCACGTCACTTTTATTTCTAGATTATCCTAATCTATACTAAAAAAACTTTAATATCATTTCATGCCACGGTATAGCAAGCCACAGAAGGAAGGTTGGCTACTTCAAATATTTCAGAATACACCCCTGTATTTCTATATCAGCTACATTGATTATAATAGGTTACATGCTTTATTTTAAAGTACTTAATAGGTGCTTGTAATTGTCATAATCTTTAACATGGTAGTATAAAAATTTACATTGTCAGTGTATAGCAATTAAATCCTATCTTTTTAGTTGACCATCATTATCGAAGAAAATCACAAGCTTAATCTAAAAACAACTGCCATGCTTTGTATTTTTACTGTTTCAAAATTCGTCAAATTTCTCTCCTAGAAACTTCTTCATTGCCTTTCTTAATATCTTATATTAGTTTATTATCCATCTTTTTACTCTAAATAACGTTCTATTTCTTAAAAAGAAAAAGCACCCTAGTTTTTTTAAATCAAACTATATAAAGAAACCTAATTGAGACAAAAACTAAAAATTATGTCTCAATCCTAAACAAGTTGGGAAGGCTCTTATCTTAACAACAACAACAACACAAGTGGGGCCTGAGGAGGGTAGTGTGTACGCAAACCTTACCCCTACCCTGGGGTAAATAGGCTGTTTCCGATAGACCCTCGGCATCCCTCCCTCCAAGAACTCCTCACCTTGCTCTTGAGGTGACTCGAACTCACAACCTCTTGGTTGGAAGCAATGACGGAGCCACATTGAACCAAGGGGTATCAAGCGACACCTCTTCGCCAGAAAATTACACTATATTACTAGATAAAATTTTTTATTTTATGTATATTTACTATATGTTGACTCCCCTTGATTTTTCGATGTATCTAATTATTTATATTTTGACACTCAATAAAAATTCTGACTCTGCCACTGGTTGGAAGTGGAGGGTGCCCACCACTAGAGCAACTCACTCTTATCTTAAACCTCTTATATTAATTAAATAAAATAAAATAAGTGATATAAGAAAATGCTCTTACTACTTTAAAAAACTAGGCAGCGGCACAAACAGCCAAAAAGGTGCGTTACGATAATGAATCGACCTAGCATTTAAATTTTCTTCTGGTGAAGAATGTTAATTTGTTTATAAGTTCGTGTCTGCAGAGCAACTTCCACTGTTGCTTAAAGAAAGGAAAAAACAAGAAGAACAAGTAATGAAAGAGTTCACAATTTTTACCTAAAGTATTGTGTTGACTTTGTCTCCAAGCGTGCAGGAATGTATATTATCTACTAATTCAAATATACTTAGTTTAATCAAATCCCAAGTACCCATGCTTCTTGTTGTCTTATTAGACGTTACGTTGTCTAGTAATGCAACAACTTCCTTTTGTACAAAACTCTCTACATAATTAAGCTTATTATCAAACGGCTTTTGTTTGGAAGTTTAGACTTGACACTTACTGAGTACCGCTGTGGTGTACTCATGTTATTTTTGCGCATATTTTTCATGTGCAGATCCAGGTACGTCGACTCAGTCCTACCACCCGTGAGGCGAGGCGACTGCTCTAGAGACTTCGAGTTACATCTACCCAGTCCGCAGACCGAGGAGTCCCTTTCTATTCTAGCTTTTAAACATTCCCTTCTGTATTTCTTTTCCTTGTTAGATATTCTGAAGTTAGACATGTTAGATATCCAAAGGCTTGTGGTTCTGTGAGTTTCCGAATTTTGGGATAGTGTATTAGATTCTGAGAAGTTGTGTTGTATATGCCGAGCGACATTTTAAATATTGTTTCCTTCGGATATTTTTGGCTTTTTTGATTATTTCTTCCGCAAGTTTCGTTTATGTTTTGCATTTGTTAGGCTTACCTAGTCGTAGAGACTAGGTGTCGTCACGACAGTTCACGGAGGGCGAACTAGGGTCGTGACACCCTTCTTCCGAAAAAATATTTTTTAAATATATTTTTCAGTTTTAGTTTTTTAATTTATCAGTTTACAGGGTTTATGTGTTTGGAAGTTTATGGGTTTAGAAATTATAAAGTTTACGGGTTCGAAATTCTGCGGTTTTGAATAAAGAAAAGTTTAACAAGATAGAGAACATAGTAAATAAATTGGTGGCGGCAAGACTTAGAATGCATGTACTATGTTGAATTGTATAACCCAAATTCATTAAAAACATAAATAACATCGAAATAACTCACTTTTTATCACTTAATTATGTTTTCAACGAGCGGCAAAATTTATAAAAAAAAAATTTTCCTATGTTAAGACATCGCTTTGCGAGATTAGGAAAATTTCTTTCAACAATTTGGAATTGAGAGTCGTTATTCAAAATCTAAAATCCAACCTTTCAAATACAAGGATATATTTTTTTTTCTTGAAAAGGACACTATAGTGATCTTGATTAGAGAAACTTGATTGCGTATTACAACATGGAAGTAAGGTCAAAATATTTTATCATGTTAAATACGAAATCAAGCATGCTTGCTCTAGTTCTTGTCAATTAAAACACCCCCACGACAATTTGACCTTTGACTATCCCTCTCTATTTCTCAAAAATCCCTCCTCTTCTTTCTCCTTAAACTCTGGCAATTTAATGCTATGGAAAGTGATCTTAATTCTTCCAATTTCGACAAGTACCAAATAACATGGAAATCGGACGAATTAGGCCTAAGCCAAGTTAAGTTTTATAGGTGTAGCTTTTGTAAACGAGGTTTCTCCAATGCACAAGCGTTAGGTGGACACATGAACATTCATAGAAAAGATAGAGCCAAGCTTAGAGAAATTCCGAGCGAAACTTTAGATATCAAGAAGTCTGTCAGTCCTTCTCCTGATACTGTAGCGCCATATGATGATGAATCAGTGCAAAAAAAAGTATCTAGCGATGACGCGAGTAGTCCCTCAAAAAGGCCATGTGCTACCCCCGAAGAAGAACATGATGATCATCATCGTCATCATCAACATCATATTTCGAAAACAAAAGATGGAAATCATGATTATCCTATTTCAAAAGCAAAAGATATTGACAATCATGAGTTGATTATTGGAGGTGATCTTTTGCAATTGCCTTTGTTTGTGGATTTTCCATCAAAAGAAGTAATCAATTGTGTGGAAACGCAAGAAGGAAATAAAGGCATGCAACTGAGTGATGATTCAGAATTGGACCTTGAGCTTCGGTTAGGACCGGAACCTCCCGAGTCCTCAATGAAATCATACTAGTTGGTTCTTTTAATATATTGATCAACTTACACTATTCCGATCAATCAATCCTATTAACAGGTAATTCTTATGGTAATTTTTTTCATTTTTTTTGTAAATGTAAATCACAAAGGGAATAGGGATATTGTTTTATATTTAAAGATATTTATCTTTTTCTCTTGTCTCTTCGTTATGAATCTGAGCCCAAATACGTCGTTTGTTCTGGTGCTGATCTAGTTAGGAAGTTTGTAACGATCGTGAGCAAATAGTTGTCTTGAAGTTTAGGTTTAACAACTATAATAACTTTTTAAAAAGGAAACATGCTGTCTTTTTTTTTTTTTCTTTACAAAATCATATTTGCGTATGGAGAAGTATATACTTTAGTTGCTTAAGCTTCTCTTTTAATACTACTGTTTGATGTTCTCTGCAACTTTTGAATTATATTTTTCATAAAAAGGGGATTTGGGGTTTACTTAAAAGGATAAAGGAGAGCCGTGAATTGGCAATCTGGCATTTACAAGCGCTTTTCTTAATAGGTAATCATGAGTTCATATAACTCATTGAAGGAGCAATTTGAATTTATATATAACAAGGAAGTTAATATGATCAAATAGCAAATTCAATGGTTGCTAACATTATGCTCTCTGAATGCAATGCACATTAGAGGATTAGTTCACTAACTCGATTAATTTTAATTTTATTATTGTTGTGATTATGTATTTGGACCTTATAATTTTCGATCGTTTGTTGTGTTGTTAGCACTTAGTCATCGATTATTTCTTGGATTTAGAATCTACTACTACAAAATATTCAATATAATATTCCAACATATATATATATATATATATATATATATATATATATATATATATATATACAGCGGAAAAGAAATACAGAAATAACCAGTCAATGTGACCCCTCATCACTAAATATTGTAAATTATATAATTCTAAAATCCGGAACATTTTGATAAAAGGAAAAATTAGATTACTTTGAAAAACAAAGTTCATATATCCAAGTGCACATAAATTATTTTTGAACATCAGTAATATGCGTATTACAAATTAAAAGTCACTAGGAGGAAACAAAAGAGATAATATTTAGATACTCAGGTAAAAATTGAATGACTTTTTAGTAACACAAAATAGTTTCGTGACTTTTGTGATGCATGTTTAGATAAAGTTGAAGGAATTTTTAAGTTTTGACCACCAATTAAGAAGCATTGACCAAGGGTAAGTCCATAGAATTATATATACACACACGCACAATCGTTTATGATATAACATAAACGAGTAATAAGGATGTTGAATCAACGAAAGTAAAATAGTTCACTTTCTTTTAATTAATATTACACTCCATTGATAATAGTTTGAATTTCTCCATCCCCGCCCCCCCCCCCCATCCCCTACCCAACCCCCTCAGCCCATCCTTCCTTTTATTTTTTTGAGATGAATGATAAAATACAAGTTATCCATTATATCAAACTTTCTAATTTTAAAAATTGTTTTACCAATCATATTTTTTCCAATAAGCAGCTACAGGATCACGATGAGCGCCAAGGTAGAAGCCATCCTCTTGTACTCTCCAATAACATTCATTTCTATTACGACTTACCTCTCCACATTCATCACCTACACCATAATTATAAACAACAAACATTTTCTGCTTAGAAATCCACCAAAAATGACAATAAAATGTTGTTTCCCCAATAAACTTCCTTCTAAAGGTAAAATAAAACTCGTCGTTTAAATTAAGGTCTTTGTATCCTAGATCGTCGTCACGAGATTGACAATGAATTTCAAAGGTTTGGAATTTTTGGGGAGGGCATTTATAATGTAGATATCAACTCTAGGGTTAAACCATGAACATCTAACAAGAACGAGGTTTAGCAGAAAAATGAGTGAAAAAGAAAGGGTTTTGGTCTTGAAATTAATCATATTTGACCCTTGAAATGGTTCTTTAATTTTGTTCTATGCTTTGTTTGAAATTCTTGAGTGCTTCATGCTACGTATATATATGCATCTGAAGAAGCTAATATCGTTTGCTTTCTTATATTTTTTCAAATTAGATAAGATCATCATTTATTTTCTCCGTGCTTTAGTAAGAAAAACGATTGGACCGTCATTATAGTTTCATACCGTTTTATCAGAAATGCAATAGAATATTCTGTTTATTATTCCCTTTGTCTTTTAAATTTATTGCTTTTTACTAGAAAATAATTAGTTAGGATAAAACTGTTGCGGAAGCCAAATGTATATAGTGTGAATAAGTCACAATTACTATACCAAAAATTATGACAGCCACCAAATAATAAATAAGACAATAAAGCAACAATAATGGGAACACCAGAATTTACGAGGTTCGGCTAATTTTGCCTACTCCTCGGACACAACCAATATTTTATTTCACTCCAAAAATACAAGTGAAATAATACTAAAGAGAGAAATACAAATGCCTTAAACAGATGAGAAGGCAAATGAGAGGTGTGTATAAATCCTAAACATTAAGCCTTCTTTTATAGGGGGAAAAATCCCCCCAACCATTCTTTTCCCACCGATGTGGGACAAAAGATTTCTGCCAAACTTAACAAATCTCCACCTTGGCAAAATTCCACATCTTCAATTTTCTCTCAATAACAAATTTTGGTTGTGTCTTCATCTTCAATCTTTAGTGTTTAACAATGTTGATCAAATCCAAACAATGTTGAAACTTGATCGCAGTCACCACCTTAGTTAGCATATCAGCAGGATTCTCCGTAGTATGAATTTTCTTCACTGTGACTCCTCTTTCTTCTATGATTTCTCGTACGAAATGATACCGAACATCAATATGTTTCGTCCTTGCATGATAAACTTGGTTCTTCGCTAATTGAATAGCACTTTGACTATCACAAAAAATTGTGATACCTTTTTGTTCAACACCAAGCTCCTTTAACAATCCTTGAGGCCAAATTGCCTCCTTCACAGCCTCTGTAATAGCCATGTACTCTGCCTCTGTTGTAGACAAAGCAACTGTTGACTGCAAAGTAGACTTCCAACTAACTGGTGCCTTTGCAAAAGTAAACACTTAACCAGTAGTTGATCTTCGTTTATCCAGATCACCCGCAAAATCTGAGTCACAATATCCAACTACAGACTGATTGTCTTCCTGCTCAAAAACTAACCCGACATCTACAGTATTATGAATATACCGTAGAATCCACTTCACAGCTTGTCAATGTTCCTTCCCTGGATTGTGCATATATCTGCTAATAACTCCAACAGCTTGTGAAATGTCACGCCTTGTGCAAACCATTGCATACATCAAGCTACCAACAGCATTTGTGTATGGTACCTTTGACATATACTCTCGTTCAGCTTCATCCATTGGCGACATAGTAGTACTTAGCTTAAAATGGAGAGCAAGTGGAGTACTAACTGGCTTAGTCTTGTCATCTATGCCAAAACGTTGTAGTACTCTCTTCAAATATTCTTTCTGAGATAAACAGAGTTTCTTTGAACGTTTATCTCTAATTATCTCCATGCCAAGAATTTTCTTTGCCTCACCCAGATCCTCCATCTCGAACTCCTTCTTCAGTTGAATCTTCAACTTATCAATTTCTTCCGAATTCTTGGAAGCTATCAACATATCATCAACATATAGGAGAAGATATACAAAGGAACCATCTTTAAGCTTGTGCAAATACACACAATGATCGTATTTGCTTCTCTTGTACCCTTGCCGCAACATAAACTCGTCAAATCGCTTGTACCATTGTCTAGAAGATTGTTTCAATCCGTACAACGATTTTTTAAGTTTGCACACCATATTTTCTTTTCCAGCAACTTTGAATCCTTCTGGCTGAGTCATGTAGATTTCCTCCTCCAAGTTTCCATGTAAAAATGCAGTTTTTACATCCATCTAAACTAGTTCCAAATCCAATTGTGCTACCAAAGCCAACATAATTCTAATGGAGGAATGTTTTACAACTGGAGAAAACACTTCATTGTAATCAATTCCCTCCTTTTGAGCATATTCTTTGGCCACCAATCTTGCTTTGTAGCGAACATCTACTTGGTTAGGAAATCCTTCCTTCTTTGCAAATACCCATTTGCACCCAATTGCTTTCTTTCCCTTCGGGAGATTGGCCAATCTCCATGTATGATTCTGATGAAGGGACTGTATTTCATCATTCATGGCAATCCTCCACTTATCTTCTTCTAAACTTTGGACAACGTCTTTATAAGTGGTAGGAACATCATCAGCTACAATTGAGGTTGCACAAGCAACCGTCTCTATGAGACGAACAGGTTTCGTTATTATTCTTTTTGGCCTGCTTGTTGCTATTGATTCAAGTTGTTGTTGAGGTTCCTGAGTTGGAATCTCCTCTACTGGCTCTTCTTCTAGAGGGTAATCTTCATTTGTTTCCTCCTCTGCTTCTTGTGTAGGAAAAATAAATTTTCCCTCAAACTCCACCTGCTTAGAAGCACCTTTATTTTGTTTGGTGTCTTCTGTTACCTTATTTACCATAGCAGATTCATCAAAGGTAACATCCCTGCTGAATATTACTTTCTTTGTCATAGGACACCATAAGCGATATCCTTTGACTCCAGAAGTAATTCCCATAAAAATAGCCTTCTTTGCCCTTGGATCCAATTTTGACTCCGTCATATGATAATATGCAGTTGAGCCAAACACGTGCAAAGAGTCATAATCTAAAGCAGGCTTTCCATACCATTTTTCAAATGGTGTCTTGCCATCAATAGCAGCAGATGGTAAGCGATTAATGAGGTGGCATGCATATGTAACTGCCTCAGCCCAAAATTCTTTGCCCAAGCCAGCATTGGACAACATACACCGTACCTTCTCCAGCAAGGTCCGGTTCATACGTTCAGCCACTCAATTCTGTTGTGGTGTATGTCTGACAGTTAAGTGTCGGACGATGCCATCATTTTGACAGATCTTATTAAAATGATCATTTTTGTATTCACCTCTATTGTCTGTGCGAATACACTTGATCCTCTTGCATGTTTGATTCTCCACCATCGTCTTCCATTTGAGAAAAATTCCCAGCACTTCATCTTTGTTTTTCATTGTATACACCCACACTCTTCGAGAAAAATCATCAACAAAGGTTACAAAATAGTGCTTCCCACCCAATGAAGGTGTTTTGGAAGGACCCCAAACATCAGAGTGTACATAATCCAAAATGCCTTTAGTATTATGGATCGTTGTACCAAATTTAACCCTTGTCTGTTTCTCTTTAACACAATGCTCACAAAACTCCAAGTTGCAAGCCTTTACTCCTTTTAACAATCCTTGATCTGATAGAGTTTTCAAGGATTTTCCTCCAGCATGTCTCAACCGCATGTGTCATAGCTTGGTTGCTTCTGCCTCTTTGTCGTCACTGGATGTCACTGTCACTGTCCCAATAACTGTACTGCCACAATAGCGGTACATATTATTATTCTTCCGATTAGGCTTCATTACCACTAGTGCACCGGAGCATACTCTCATCACTCCATTTTCTGCAATGATTTTAAACCCTTTTGATTCCAGGGCTCCCACAGAGATGATATTCTTCTTCAAATCCGGTACATATCGAACATCTGTTAATGTTCTGATCATTCCATCATGGTTCCTTAATCGTATTGAACCATTTCCATATGAGGTAAGAGAGCTGTTATCCGCTGTGTGGACGACTCCATATTCTCCTTCTTGAAATTCCACGAACCAGTCCTTGTTGGGACACATATGATAGCTACAAGCCGAGTCCATCAACCATATGTCTGATGATGTTGATGACTCTGTTGTAACTAATAAGAAGTCTGAATCATCACAATCAGCTACATTTGAATCCATAATGGCCTTTCCATTGTTATGTTTGGCCTTATTCTTCAACTTCGGACAGTCTTTCTTCTAGTGCCCTTTTTCTCGACAAAAGGCACATTCATCTTTGCTGGGTCTGGATCTTGACTTGGATCTTCCCTTCTTTGTCCTCGTTTGATTTTGAGGACGACCCCTCACAAATAGTGCTTCTCCTTCTCCGCCCTTCTGTTTTTCTCGCTTTCTTTGTTCATAGCTGTACAAAGCCGAACAAACTTCTCTGAGAGAAATTTCGTCATTTCCATGGAGTAGAGTAGTTTCAAGGTGCTCGTACTCATCAGGAAGTGACGCCAACAACATTAAGGCCAAGTCACCATCATCATAAGTTGTATCCATATTTTGCAAATCTGTGACCAACTTATTGAAACTGGTGATATGTTCATTCATCGTGGTACCAGGAACATAGGTGAAGTGAAACAGTCTCTTCTTCATGTACAATTTATTTTGACTGTTTTTCTTCAAAAATTTATCCTACAGTGCTTTCCATAATTTACTTGCAGAAGTTTCCTTTGTGTATGGATATTTCTGTTCTCTAGCAAGGTAGGATCGAATGGTACCGCAAGCAACACGGTTGAGAATCTTCCATTCTTCTTCTCCAATAACATCTGGTTTCTTTTCTTCAATGGCCAGATCTAGCCCTTGTTGAAAAAGGACATCTAGAACCTCGCCTTGCCACATCCCAAAATGCCCGGACCCGTCAAAAATTTCTACCGCAAATTTCGCATTTGACACAATTCTTGTCATAAGCGAAGATGCCAATGATGACGTATTGTTGACACTTGATGTAGATTCTTCTTGTTTATTGTCTCCCATATTTGACACAAATATTATTTAATAGCCGACGACACAAATCAAGATTATTCCTTTCTGATGTAACCACATATTTGCAACCACAGAGCATACTCAGACAGAACCTTGACTCAGTTACCAAGATAAATCTTTTCTGATGTGGAAGATCAGACTATGCTGCAACCACAGAGCATACTTAGACAGTACCTTGGCTCTGATACCAATTGTTGCGGAAGCCAAATGTATATAGTGTGAATAAGTCACAACTACTATACCAAAAATTATGACAGCCCCTAAATAATAAATAAGACAATAAAGCAACAATAAAGGGAACACCAGAATTTACGAGGTTCGGCTAATTTTGCCTACTCCTCGGACACAACCAATATTTTATTTCACTCCAAAAATACAAGTGAAATAATACTAAAGAGAGAAATACAAATGCCTTAAACAGATGAGAAGGCAAATGAGAGGTGTGTATAAATCCTAAACATTAAGCCTTCTTTTATAGGGGGAAAATCCCCCCAACTTTTGTTTTCCCACCGATGTGGGACAAACATATTTCTGCCAAACTTAACAAAAACCTCTTTCTCTTCCATAGTTTCATTAGGTAAGAATCTACACGCCGAAAGGAATAAAAAGGAAAATAATAACAAAAAAGACCTTATTGTTGTCTAAATTGTGACTAATTTACATATTTGGCCGATCGGCCAAATATATAAGTTAAAAAGTAGGTATATTATACATTAATATATAAAAAAATATATATATTATCTGCTAATATTTTTGGAAGCGTATGTGAGGTGTAATTTTCCTATTTTATTTAATACGTTTCATATGTTTCCACCAGGGTCAAAAGAAGTGATAGTATTTTGCACCTCTCACACTTGTATGCCCCAAGTTGACTACAAACCACCACAATAGTAATTTAAAAATAAATATGTAAATAGCGACAAGAAGTAAAAAATAATGAAGATTTTGGTGCCTGAATGAATCTGAGGAACCAATACAAGACCCGGTCCAGGTAAAGAATTTGAACTGTAAAGCAGGCACTGAAGAAACTACAGTAGTTATTAGGGAAGGTACTGAATATGTGAATATTAAGGGTTCGCATTGCGACTTGGTGAATTTTCAATATGATCGGTATTAATATGGAATATTGGTACGCATATATAACACTCATAGCTATCAGCCTATTATCATATTAGTTAGGGCAAAATACCTTAAACCGCCCCTAAACTTGGCTTAGATTATTAGTATCCTCTCCGAACTATGCGCGGTCTTAATTACCCCCTCAACTTGACCTTTTGAGGGTCATTACCCCCTAGACGCTGATGTGACAAAAAGTGTGGGTGCACTCGCCTGCCACGTGAATTTTTTCTGTCTATATGACATTTTTTTTACCTTTTTAAAAATATTAGTACTTTTTTAGATTATTTTTTTCGAATAAAATTTATAATAAAACTTGGATATAACTACATTATTTAGGCAAAATATTTTTATTTGGCCAAAATTCATAGAATTTTAGTTAATCATTTTTTGAATTTGATCTGAAAATAAGGATTTATACAATTGAAATAAATAGTCA
Source organism: Nicotiana tabacum (assembly GCF_000715075.1). Taxonomy (NCBI): domain Eukaryota; kingdom Viridiplantae; phylum Streptophyta; class Magnoliopsida; order Solanales; family Solanaceae; genus Nicotiana; species Nicotiana tabacum. The sequence continues at coordinate 26,918,998 of NC_134089.1, read as the reverse complement.
AGTCATCTAAAAAGTTATAAAAAAACATATAGTTGAAATAAATAGTCATTGCATCAAAAGAAGAAATAAAAAGAGTGTACAATTGCACTCGTAATTTCTTGCAATTGTACACTCTTTTTATTTCTTCTTTTGATGCAATGACTATTTATTTCAACTATGTATTTTTACTTTTTTAGGTAAAATCTGTAAAACAAAAAAAAATTAAAGCTCCGTAATTTAGAGCTATATGAAAAATTATAGCCAAAATAGTTAATTTCGAACTATGTATTTTTTATAACTTTTTAGATGCCTTGACTATTTATTTTAATTGTATAAATCTTTATTTTCAGGTCAAATTCAAAAAAAGATTAACTAAAACTTTATTATTTTTGGCCAAATAATATTTAGCCTAAATAATGTAGTTATACCCAAGTTTTATTATAAATTTTATTCAAAAAAAAAAATTATCTACAAAAGTAATATTCTTAAAAAGTTAAAAATGCCACATAGACAGAAAAAATCCACGTAGCAGGCGAGTGCACTCACATTTTTTGCCACATCAGCGTCTAGGGTAATGGCCCTCAAAAGGTCAAGTTGAAGGGGGGTAATTAAGACCAGACATAGTTCAAGGAGGATACTAATAATCTGAGTCATGTTTAGAGGTGATTTAAGGTATTTTGCCTATTAGTTAGTGTTTTGATGTGAGTATTTGAGAAGAAGTTGCTTCGTCCCTCGTTGGAAAAAGAAAGAAAGGAAGAAGTGCTTAAATTGGTCTTACATGATTTGAATATTTTAAAGATGTTTTGGAGGGAAACTAGAATTTGGCTATATTATTAATAGTTAAGATTGACCAATTAAATAATCCGAACCTCCTTATCTCATCATTCTTCAGTGAGGATTTAATTTGCCTTGGTAGACTTATGAGTGCGGAACCATACTATTGTTAATTTTTACTAAAGTTACTAAAATAAGTGTAAAAAAAAAGTTACCAAAGTATATATAACGCCACTAATAGTGGCGCTATATAGTAACGTTAACTGTACCGTTACTGTATAGCGCCACTATTAGTGGCGTTATACTGAGAAACTTACATAGCGCCATTAATAGTGGCGCTATATGTCTTTTATCCTGACCCCACCAATAATGTCCGGGTTCAATAATTTAAATGTGTATAACGCCACTTTTTGTGGCGCTATATACAAAAAAAAAAACAACCCGGCTAGCCATTTTCTATATAAACATCTTATAATCGCTCCAACATCATTCAAAATTTATTTTTTAACTCTTCTTGCTTTCTATTGTTGTTAAATTCTCCAGCATTTTTTCATTATGTCTGAAGAACGTAGAATAAGAGTATCATTATATTGAGGGGGGGGAGGTGAGGTTGTGATGGAGAATAACTCTGTGGGCTACAGTTTACCTGCTAAGTGTAATGTTAAATTGCCACTTTCAATTGAGTACGAAATATTGATATCGTTGTTATACAAAAAAATGAGTGTGAGAAAACGTTCAGTGATACTCAAAGTAACCGGAAGATATCAGTATTCCGTTACGCCGCAAGGGGTTGCTTTTTACTCAGAGTTTAACATCGACGATGATGACACTTTGAGTGATTTCTTGCGGACTCCCGACGAATGCCGGGAATTTCTTGTAATCACAATGTTGGAGATGTACGTGAAGGTCGAAGACGTTCCAAAAAATGAGGTTGTGCGTAGTAGAGATAACCCCCAGTCATCGGGTGGTTATTCTGGATCAGTTTTTGCTGGACATGTTCCATATGAAAGAATTTTTCTTGATTTAAATTTATCACCGTCGGCGAATGAGCAGCGAGAAAATAATTTATACTCTGCTATCCATAATTCACAAGAAGAGAGGTAAACTACAATTTTCATTTGTGTTAATATGTATATTTTTGCGTATTGAATAAAATTTAACGCTCATTTATTTAATAGGGGGTACCGGCCGGATATGAATTTTACAAGTGACCCATCCGGTAGTCATCACCTAACTGAAAACGTCCATCATGGAATGTCATCACATTACAACTTGTAAGTGAAAAACTACAACCATATATAAAGCATTTATTAATTTAGCAGCTTATATTTTTGTTGAAATGTGCAGTGAAAACGAGCAAGTTGAACTACCCGTACTCACTCAATTGCCCGAAAACGACGTATTACATCAGGATCTGGCAGATGAACAGAGTGAGGAAGAGAACAGCGATTACGATAACAATGTCGATGAATCGGGAGATGAGACACCATTTGCTCGTGAGGATGGTGATGAAAAGGACGAGGAGGAAGAACTGGATTTGAAGAGAGCCCCTCATAGACGAAAAGTGAACGAGTCTGAAGTGTCGTTTCATTCAAGGGAGATTCCTTATATTGATAACTTGCCAGCCGTGCCGGATGTGGAAGCTCTCACACGGGATTTTGATGAAATCCGGACAGCAATATGGGATGAGTCTAGACCAACGGTGCTTGCAAAGGGGATGTTTTTTCCTGATAAAGCACACGTAAGAAGGGCTTGTAAAATGCACAATGTTAAACATTGTCGTGAAATGCAAGTATCGGAGTCAAGTCCGACGGTATACAAGGCTATTTGCCGCAGGTGGTTTTAGCCATGTAATTGGATGTTGCGTGCGTCGAAGAAGAAAACAGGTATGTGGAAAGTGGATAAATACATTCCCACCCACACATACGAAATGGACACTTTCAACGGGAATCACTTCAACTTGGATATTGACTTGATATCTCTTGTACTTATTCCGCACATCGAAGCGTCCATCAGGTATAAAATCAAAGAGTGCATTACAGCAGTCTACCAGGAATATGGCCACACAATTACTAAAAGAATGGCATATCTTGGGCGCAAAAGAGCATTTGAAATAGTCTATGGTAACTGGGATAAGTCATTTGCAGATCTGCCTAGCTACATGGCTGCACTGCAACACTTTAACCCCGGAACAGTTATTGAATGGAAGCTTGAGCGGAGTCCAGGTAAACCAGAATATATATTCAATTACGTGTTTTGGGCGTTTAAGCCAGAAATTGATGGTTTTCCGTATTGCCGGCCCGTAATATCCATAGACGGGACTCATGTCTACGGAAAGTACGATATCAAGCTATTGATAGCCGTGGCTGTGGATGCAAATGGACAGATATTTCCTCTAGCCTTTGCTATTTGTGCAAATGAAAGCACAGAGACGTGGACAATGTTTTTGAACCACTTGAAAGAGCACGTTGTCAAACATCGTTCAGGTATTTGTCTAATATCTGATCGGCAAGGGGGTATATTAAGTTCTGTGGAGAACCTTCCTGCATGGCAAGAACCTTATGCATACCACCGTTACTGTGTGAGGCACTTTAAGGCCAATTTCAAGAAGGCACATCCCAAAAAAGATCTACATGATTTGATGTGGATGGCAGCAACAGACCACCAACAACATAAATTCCGGAGGCATATGGATTCTATCAGGCAAGAAGACGATGCAGCATATCGTTGGTTAATGCGACATGATCCTGAAAAGTGGACGTTGCATGCAGATGGTGGCAGACGCTGGGGAATTCTTACTACAAACGTGTCAGAATCCTTCAACGGGTTATTAAAGTCGGCAAGAGGATTGCCCGTCACAGCCATGGTGCATATGTCGTTTAAGCAGATGGCGGAGAGGTTTGTACAACGGTCTGCAGCTACAACGGAATTGATGGAAAGGGGTGTTGAATTTATTCCAGTGCCTATGAAGAGATTAGAGAAATACAGACGGCGAGCACATTGACATTCCTTTTTGCAATATGATCGGGGTAATAATGTACATACTGTAAATGAATCCACAAGGTTATGCTCATGTGGGAAATGATCAATATACCACATGCCTTGTTCACATGCCATCAAGTGTTTTCAACGTGTTGGTTATGCGGAGACCAACTATATTGATCAACAATATAGTGTTTCCAAATACGTAAACACATATAGTGGTCAGCTGCAACCAGTGGGTTCTGAGCATTACTGGCCCCCAGAACCATTTAAAATGGTGTGTAACAAGTCCTATTTGCGTAAAAGACAGGTGCAGAAGAGAACGCGTATACAGAACCAAATGGATGTTAGTGATATCGTATATGCACGCAAATGTGGTATATGCTCGCAAACAGGCCACGACCGTAGAAAATGTCCTTTGGGTGGCAACAATAATCAAGCTCAGGGCGGGTGTTCTTCTATTGTACCTAACTACCCATGAGTTCATGTTGTAATAATTAGTTGTTATGTATACGATTTAAGTATTTATGAAATAATATTTTTTTGTTTGTTAATTATGATTTGTACTTTCCCTTTTTACCTATTTAAATAATAATTTATACTTAATTATCGGTATATTTATTATGTGTGTTGTCTTGTCGCTATCACGATATTTAATACACAAATTATATATATGGCGCTATGTGTGTCTTGTCTTGTCGAACTGAAAAAGCTGAAAATATCATGATATGGCGCCATTAGATATGTGTGACCGGCTGACATAAAGTCGTCTCGTCAACATCATGATATGGCGCCATTACATATGGCGCTATGTAATATAGCGCCATTAGATATGGCGCTATTTAATATAGCGCCATTAGATATGGCGCTATCTAATATAGCGCCATTAGATATGGCGTTATATGTGTATTGTTTAGCCTATAAATAACGGGGTCATTGTATTTATTTTGTGTGCTAAAAATTTCCCCCAAGAAATGTTTCATTAAAAGTAAGTAAGGTTTTTATTATAAGAAAATAGTTCACAAATGGCTCAACATGGTCGTCCACCAATTTGCTCTTGTAGAAAACCATGCATGATGGATTGTGGGTGGGAAGGTGCTAACGTTGGACGTCGCTATTGGTGTTGTATGAACAAGTTGTACAAGCAACCCGACGAACCTACTTGTGAATTTGATGAATGGGCTTGAGGAACCATGTTATCAGAAAAGCTACAGGGATAGATTACATGAATTTCATAATATGTTGTTATACCAGCATAGAATACAAAAGGAGGCAGATAGAATTATTACAGATATGAGGGAGAAACTAAAGGAGGTGGAATACTAATAAACTCATACCTGCGCATGTGATGAGCTGCCATAACTCAGTCGGTGCCCACTATCAAAATCTTGGATCGGTCGAGACTCATCAGTGGTAGACGGTCCAGGGAAATATCTACCCAACTCCACTCCTTGAAAATCCGAGTCCATCATCAAGAATTGACCCGATGGGGTCACCTGCGACGTCCCTGGAGTGTCATAAATGCCAAGGCTGTAAGACGGCATGTCGGTCTCATGCATGCCACCTCCCATATCAGGAACCTCAAAGCCCCCTTGCTGGGGACCTCCTCTCCGCCCACGATCGCGTCGTCCAACACCAGCAGGTCGTCGTGGAGCAGCAGCAGCTCGTCGGTCACCACCTCGTGGCATACCACGACCTCGCTGGTATGTGGTTGGGTCAACATAATCAGGCTGGTGTGCCAAACGCTGATCCGATCGGCCTCGCTGCAGTGTCTGGGCAGCCACATCCATTATGCGACGACTATAGTCCTGCATGATCACAGGGTCGTGGACATAACTCTGCATCTGCTGCACCATACGATATACGGTATGCAATCCAATCGCCTCAACAAAAGTTTTTAATATAAACTACGTATTTGACTAGAAATTACTATTAAAGTAATTGATAATAACAGAAAACATACCAGAGCCTCATGTCTCCCAGCGTATGAGACGTATCGACCATCTACCTGATAAACTGGGTTCACGATAAAAAGACGGGAAACAGTGCGGTACCATGCCATATAAACGTCGATAGGAAAGTGTTGCGGAGCTGGGGTCAAGTCCCTTCGGCTGTCCCAAATACCCAACTGCGCTGTCAGTCACTCAATAAATGTGTCGTCCACTCTCATCCTATCATCCCTCTCATAATGTAAAGGGTCCCATGCAGGCTGAGTCGGTATAGACTGCGGAAATCTAAACTGACGAAATACTCGCTCTGAGGCAAGATGCTCAACAATATCGAGGCACGTGAGAGGGACGGAAGCCCTCCAAATATGGCGACCGTGCGTGCAATACGCTGGCAGGGTACCTATCAGCTCTTCACTGTACGGCGTCCAGATGAACTATCAAATAATAACACAAACTGTTAGTTTGCGCAACACCTAGTTAAAAATAAATTGGTAAGTTTAGTTAGATATTCACCTGTGCATCCTCCAGAAAATCCAACACATCCCTAAAGAACGGGAGATTATGATGGCCATGATACTCTCGTGCAAGTCTACGACGCAATACCCACCTACAAGCTAGAGGGAGATCAGGAATATGTACATTATCCGGTAGCTGTGGTAGAGGTGGCCGAAGTTGCAGAAATCGCTCCCACACCCAAACCTAAAACAGAAAGTTGAAGTAAAGATTAACTCTAACTAGGTAGAATTGGAACTAAACGACAAATTATTTGAATAAGTTGTCACCTGTAGAAGTGGCAGAAAGCCACAAACGTCTCTCTGTGTGCCCATAGATGCCCGACACATCTGCCTGTACAAAAAAGATAGGACAACACCACCCCAGCTGTAGCTGACTGTATCATCAAAGTCCGCAATATGATGCAGAAAACGAAGGCTCACTAGGTTCCCCGAAGTGTTCGGGAACAAGACCCCCCAAATAGAAGGAGCAACAACAGCCTCGTATATTGCTCCACATCCACCTCCGCTGAGTCGTCGGTGATAGTATCGTGGATCTGCACCAAGTGGTCTCTAATGGGACCAACTGCATACGACTACTCCCAATTGCTACATCTGGGTCCTCGGACCTGAAGCCCGTGAGCCTGTGCAGCATATCCATATATGCAGCCCGGTTAAAGAATCTCATGTTCCCAGGCAGTAAAACTGGCAAGCCATCGGTGGACAGGCCATATAAAATCTCGACGTCCTGGAGTGTGATGGTGGCTTCGCCAATGGGCAGATGGAAAGTGTGCGTCTCCGGTCGCCACCGCTCAATCAACGGCGTGATCAAAGCATAGTCGAGCTGTATCCGCCCAATGCTAATGATTCTATATAATCTCATTTCCTCCAGGTGATGGACCACACGGGGATGTAGAACGCGGGGAGGAGTCAAAAAATCCCACAATAAATCCACTCTCCTCCCCCGAAAAGTCTGTGTAAGCAACTCTCCCCCCCATATATGCTCGGATCTATGCTGGGGCTGTAGGGGTAGTAGCTCCGACGTCCGAGGGCCGGGATGTATAGGTGCATCCATATCGTCAACTGAAAATTCATAATTTTTAATAACTATCATTAAAATTTATGTGTGTTTTTTATAATTTAAATTCATATTTTTTAACAACTTAATTGTATAAAATTATATATAAACTTATGGGTTTCGTGCCCAGTGGTACAAAACTATCATTAATAATCTTATGTTTTTTTAATAATTTAAATTCATATTTTTTAATAACTTAATTGTAACAATTATATATATATATATATATATATATATATATATATATATATATATATAATTTTTATAATTATGGGTTTCGTGCTAGATTTTCTAAAACTCAGTGGTACCAACTATCATTAATAATTTTATGTTTTTTAAATAATTTTTATTCATATTTATTTAATAACTAAATTGTAAAAATATATATATATATATATATATATATATATATATATATATATATATATATTTATAATTATGGGTTTCGTGCTAGATTTTCTGTGGCCCAGTGGCACCATAATTAGATATATATGGGTTTCGTGCTAGAATATAATATAATTAAACAATTACTACACAATACTATGCTACAAGGCTCTACATTTTACTACGCTAAAGGGGTCTACGTTTTATTACGCTAATAAAGTATACATTTTACTACGCTAAAAAATAATCTAAACTAAACGGCATAAAAATACATAAATATACATGAGGATATTAACAAACACATTTTTAGACTAATTTACATATTTTTATACAACACTAAAATTAAATCCGGATAAAATTTAACATGCTAGTTTAGGAAAAAATAAACACAAACCGAAATAGAACACATACAAATCAAGTAATATGCATTGTTATAAAAGTTTCAACTTAAAATAAATCGAAATACCTCGATTTAGAGTTTTTGAAATGTAGATAGATCGAAATTTTGACTCCGGAAGAATGAATCCACTAAAACACGAAGCTCTACTCGACAGCGGGACCTCAAATATTAAACTTTTATGTGATGGGGGACCCAAAATGTTTTTTTTTTAAAAAAAATTGGGGCAGATCGGTGGTGTGGGGGGGGGGGACCAGAAGTGAAAAGAGGGAGATGGAAGACGGAGATGGAACGAAGAAGAAGAAGATGGGGGGATTTGTATTAAGGGGTATATCGCCACTATTAATGGCGCTATGTCTTCAGATATAAGACATATAGCGCCACTATTAATGGCGTTATGTAAGTTTCTCAGTATAACGCCACTAATAGTGGCGCTATACAGTAACGGTTCAGTTAACGTTACTGTATAGCGCCACTATTAGTGGCGTTATATATACTTTGGTAACTTTTTTTTTACACTTATTTTAGTAACTTTAGTAAAAATTAACAATAGTATGGTTCCGCACTCGTAGACTTATAGCCTCAGTGAAGAATATATTTTTCCTATCCAATTCAGCTAAGTTAGCAAGGGAGTCAGCTGGGATGTTGCCTTCTCTAAAAGTGCGAACAAATTGAAAATGTTCTACGAGGTTCATAACTTGAATCTCCGAGATTTCATCCTTGATATGCCAAGAAATGGAGATATCTCTTTTAATCATTCGAATCAGAAGGAAAGAGTCTGATTCTATTGTTAACATGTTGAAACCTTGATTTAAACACCATCTCAAACCAGTTTTGATTGCTTGAGCTTCAATAGAGTTGTTCGAACAACAACCAAGATACACAGTGAATGTCATAATCATATGACCAAGATGATCCCTCAGGATCCCTCCACCTCCTGCGTTACTAGTGTTCCCTTTACTACACCTATCGACATTTAATTGAGATCCCTTATTACAGGTTTATTCCAGCTCGCAGGTATAATATTTAATTGGGGCTTGATTTTGTCTACCATATGCGATATCTTTAGGAATTTACAGACAAAAGATAGAGAGGGAAATTGAGTAGAAAGCAGCAACTGCATCAAGTAGGTAATCTGATCAATGACTTTGGCAATAGAACCTCTAATACCTTCATATTTATAAGTACAGCTATATTTCCAGATTTCCCAACAGATAACAGAAGGGAGGCGTTGCAATATCATTTCATGCACTTTGTTCTGGGTTTGATGAGCCACCATTTGATGAATTTGGCCCTGATGCCTCGATTAGAACTAGTAGATAAACCACACGCATCTTCAAAGTACTTCCAAACTTTGATAGCAACATTCCCCTCACAGAATAAATGATTAGTAGTTTCAATATTGCAAATGGTGCAACATTAATATTTTGATGGCCCATGTACATTAAATCTGGTCAAAGAATCACCAGTAGCAAGTTTACCATTAAATAATTTTAGCATATGGAAGGAGACTTTGAATGGTAGTTTACAGTGCCAGATCTTAGAAAGAGTGAGGGAAAAACTTCTTGATTTTCTAAATGTTTCCCAAGCTAATTTACTAGTTAAAGATCCAGAAGGATCAAATAGGCCGATCATTCTCTTCTGGTAAAATCTTAATGGACTGAATATGAGATACCAGATGAGAGGGGGAGGGTATCATGAAGTGTATCCAGCATCCATTGGTTGTGGGGAGATAAAATCAGCTACTTTTATCTTTTTGGATTTCTTTTCCTGTTGGATTAGCTTAGCAAGAGCACCTTTGTTATTCCAGTTATCCCACCAAAATGAAAGATTACCTTTCCCTACTTTCCACAAAATATGATCTTCACGGTCCTTCTTGATGTCCATTAGCCTTCTCCAAATGTGTGACTGAGAATAGTTTTTCTTCCTAGCAACTGGATGATATATTTTGCAATATTTAGCTTCTAAGAAGAGGGGGAGAAGAGATTTCTGAGTCCTGAAGTTCCACCATGCTTTAGCAGCAAAACAAATGCAGATGTCATGCGATGACCTAAAACCTACCCCTCCCTCCACCTTAGGATAACATAATTTTTTTTAGGAAAACCAATGATAGATCCTCTTGCTCTATGATATGCCCAAAAACAAAACTAGCAAGAGATTTTTTAATATGATCAAGGGTAGTTTTTGGTGGATGCACAACATATATGATATGTAAAGAGAGAGAATGCAATACATACAGACCTAATAAGGACTGCTTTATCCCCAAAGGAAAGAATTTTCACTATCCATCCTGAGTTCTTTTTGCTATTTTGGCCATCATATTTCCAAAGTAGCATATTTTCTTTCTCCCATGAAAAATTGGACACCCCAAATAAGTAAAAGGGAAGTGGGAATGGGAAAAACCGGGTGATAACTTTGATGTCCTCAATTACAAGGGGTGGAGTATTAGAAGATACCATGAAAACATATTTCCTTTTGTTCGCCATTTGGCCTGAGATTTGTTCATATTTCCCCAACTTATTCATTATCATGGCAATGGATAGCAAGTCACCAGAGAAGAAGAGGATGGTGTCGTCGACATATGTGAGATGAGTGATTAAGGGGCTTCCATTATCCACAGAGAACAAATCCTCTGCTTGTAACACTAGAAAGGAAAGAATATACTGAAAGTACAAGAGGGGGTAAATTGTTTATTTTTAAACTTAATTACTATTAGTTGATTGGTTTTTCAATTAGTCAACTAGATGTAATAAACTAACAGTTGTAATAGCAGAATATAAGATGCTGAAATTAAATGTAGGAATTAAAGACACCAGAAAATTTATACTAGTTCGGATTCAATATGAATCCTAGTCCAGTCCCCTTGAGTTGCAAGGGAGTTCACTTTAGTGAATAAGTTTCTTCGAGTACAATGAAAATGACGTGATAACTCAGTTCCTACATCCCTCGTTGGTCGTGGCCTACTCAGCACTACTAATTATGTAGCGAGAGAGGGTCGAAGCAGCTTTTACCCGATTTTGGGTCGGGATCGATTTTCACAGAGAACTAGAATTTGGAATCGAGTATCTATCTAGTTTAGGATTGCATATGTGTTCCAAATTATACTTCTAATCATTTTTTGGGGTTTTCTTTTTTACTTCTACTATTATCAAACTACAAATGGTAAATGCAACTAGATTACGCTAAGATTTAATGCTACGACTTGGTCAAATGGTCTAAAAGGCACTAGGGTAGTGACTTTCGTCTAGGTGGTCAATTGACGGGTACTTGAATCTAAGGCACAATTGAAATAGTTGGGGAGTATGGTATAACCGTTGCACGATATTACCCATTCTAAACCTCTCGATGGTTTGAATGATTTTGCCTGAATTGATTTTCTCAAGACCAATTGGGTATGCAAATTTGCACAAGCAACTAGGGTTCAAGTCGGGTATTACTCTCTCGAGGTTTAACACTTTAATTAGGGCTATCAATTTCTTGAGTACGCCCCAATTCCTTGTTGGACCAATTTCGGAGACTTGGCTCTCTTTCTCAAGAAGGGCCCAAATTAACTAAACACAAACTAGTGTTTGTAACCACTAATTCAACCATTTACCATGAAATTGGCCCAAATATCAAACACTCATAGTCAATTTAGCCCCAAAATACAAGACCCATCAATTACCCACACTAGGGTTGAGCCACAACCCTAGCTTATGGGTCTAACTACTCATAATTAAAAAAGAAAAACAAGAAATACATGAAGAACAACTCATATTAATTAAATGCTAAGCTAAATAACAAGATTCAATGATAAAAAGTAGATAAAATTGCCCAAAATAGCTAAGAATCTCGAACCCACGAGTGCAGCTGCTTAATTACAATATCTGATACCCTAAAAAATGGGGGAAAAAAACTATTTATACTAAGGTGAAAATTCTGGACAAAAATGCCCTTGCGGGGTTAGTGCGGACCGCACAAAATGGTGTGCGGCCGCACTAGGGTTCTGATCCTGAAAATCTGACTCTCTGAACTCGGGCAGTACGGACCGCACAGAATGGACTGCGGCCGTGGAGGCTTCTAGTGCGGTCCGCACAGAATGGACTGCGGATCGCATTGGCTTGAAAGCTCCAAACTGCAACTTCTCTGATTCTTGGCTCTGCAGACCGCACTAAATCGAGTGCGGCCGCATTGCCTTCAGTGTGGACCGCATTTGTTTATGAATAGCAAAATGTTCCATATCGATTCACCTAAAACATAGATGATCAGTTGAGGTTCTAGACATATGTGCACCGTTAATGTACATTTTGTGAACTCTTCAGCAAATTAACTAGTACCTTAGTTCAAAGGTCCTATTTGTTTCCTTATTCCTTTTGACAACAATAGCCTTATCCAGGTGCTAAACATAATGGTTAAGCAAGCTAGTGTTAGTGCTTTGCTAATCAATATAAATTATTTATTTGAAGTGGCTAAACCTAGAAAGCTTGATATTGTAGAATCATTCACGGAACTTAATGAATTAATTTGCTTGTTTATTTGCACAGTTGCTGCAACTTTCAGTATTTTTATGTATTTTTCTGACGATCTTGTTGTCCATTGTAGTAAAACTTACCCTGAGCTATGCTGTTGCTGTTATTTGGTTTTAAAACTTACCAACATATTGTTTTTTATTCTGTTTTATGGAGTTCTAAAATATTTATGTTTTTGGGTATCGGGGTTTGGGGATTTATGTATGATCATAAAAATAATCATATTTAACAGGAGAATAAACTGAATTCAAGCGTTAGAGTACACCTATGGGAAATGGGACTTGATGCGGTTGGAGCTGAATATTGCTTTCTTTTGGTTTAGAATGGAGGGTAAATCTTATAATGTGTTTGATGATGTGTTTGATAAAACGTTACCTTAATTGTTTATGTATAATAGAATTTTCAGAAGACATCCTTATGCCAAAACATTTAGGACTTATAGTGCACATTTTTGTCCTACCAATGTATTCATCTCTTTAATATTTAGATAAATTTTATGGTATAATAATGCACATTTAGCCGTTCTTCTGTATTTAGTACACACCAAGGAATTAGAGAAACAATAGATAAAATTTGAAATGATATTCTATATCTAATATTTTTGTACCTTGGAACAGCTTTCTCCTCTTTCTCATATGGAGTAGAGAGGATTATCCAAACAACATGAAAACAGTAACAATAAAACAGTTCCAACAATTCATTGTAGCCATATGAAATTTTAATGCTTTCTAGCACATAGCACATATAAAATCTTCCTTGTCTTGTGATACTTATGTCACGTATCGTGCCCGTCCACCAAATTATTTTGATGTGAGAAGTATCTCTGATCTTCTTGAAGTCAGTCGTTTGAGTATAGCTAAGGCCACATGTCTAGTCTCTAAGGATGACGAGCTATTTCTTGAACAGCTTTTACTCATGCCTATTAAGTACTACTGCAATGGTTCTCATTATTTCTCCAGTGTCACCTATCAAATCATGAAAGGTGACAGCACCAGCTAATACCATTTGACAAATGATAAAACCATCCCAATGACGATGATCAGATTTCAGTGAACTAATATTTTCGTCGGCTTTAATAGATTGAATTCATCCTCCTACTTTTAATTCGTGTACCTGTAACATTGACTATTATAGCAACTATGATTGTTCTAATGGTGTTGTATATTAAACAGTTACTTAATAATATTCATCTCGGTATACTTGATTTTGATCAATAAACCTACTTATCTAGATAGAAAAATAGGTGTCCTTTGAATCTGGAAACCTGCAGGTAGTAATCTTTCAGTTGTGAACTAGTTTCTTTGGCCTTATTTTCAATATACAGCAGCTCTGAACTAGTTGGTTAACATTAGGTTTTGAGATTTAACAGAAAAAATTGGATAGTTTGAGTTGGTTTTGAGAACAAAAGCTGAATTGTTATTCTAGAGTTAAAAAAAATCTCAACTTGGGCCAATATTTTGTAGTGAGTGTAGAAGAGGTATGACATTACTCAGGTTAAGCTCAAGTTATGCAGTATCTTTTCTTTTTAAATTTTTTGATCTGTATGGAGCAAAATGTTTGGGTTACTAGCCCCTGTTATACAAGGGAAAGAATATTTTGACTTATATTTGGTGCTTGGTTACTTTTTATATTTTGAATATAAAAAGTAGGCGAAATGACTTCCTGGCCACTTAAACTTGTCGGAGTTTTTAAAGCCGATACACCAACTTTGGGTTTTTCCATTTGAACACTCGAACTCATGATTCCCTTAACTAATAAACACATCTGACCCTTGAGCCTATGCGCGTGTATTACACATACACAGACGTGTCCATCCAGTCAGCAATTGACCAATCCAAAACTAAGATCCCACCCAACTAATGACATGTGTAATTTTTAAATAAAAATTGTCACCTATATTTATATTTTAAAAATAAAAATAAATACAATAAAAAAGAAAACACTTAAACCCTTCCAGCTTCCTCTTCCCCTTCCCCGTTCTTTCCCATCTCGCGCCCTACCCCCTCCCCCCACACCTGTGCAACTCTTTCTTCTACTTCCATATCAACACTCCCTTCCTAGGTTCTTCTTCGTCTTCTCCTCTCTCTATTTTTTTCTAGCTAGGTAGATTGCCGGAGAAATTTTCCGATCAGCACTGTCGCAGAATTTATTTTCTTTAAAGTTGTGACAATTAATTTGTTATAATGGCCAATTGGCGTGACCTCCTCAGCAGCAAGAATCCATTGGCATTGCTCTTGGGCGATTGGACACTTGGAATGCCATCTCCGACCAACTGGAGCCACCGGAGAGTTGCAGCGAAATGAACAAGGCGAATGCCATCTCCGACCCAGAATTGAACAAGGCGAAATGATTATTTTGAGTTACTGGTGCTTAAATAGCAACAACTCACGAAAAAACAAGGCGAAATGATTATTTTGAGTTAGCAGTGAGCCCGCAAAGACCGCTGAGAAATTGCTATTGGCGGCTAGACACAGTCTACATCTTACTGAACAGTTCAAAACTATGGTGGATGTGATGGTTGGTACAATTAAAGGTTTGCAGGTTAAATTGGAAGAAAGCAATAATACTTGTGTGAAAATCCTGGAAGAAAAGGAGATTCACCAAGAGAGGATCTCCCAACTGGAGACTGATCTAGAAGCATCAAATGATCTTTGCAATGAGATGAAGCTTAAGTTAGAGGATTATCAGGCAAAAGAGGATAATATCAGGGAGAAAAAAGCTGAAGTTTTGTCTCTTAATTCTAAAAATGGAGGAAGGGGGTATTTTACAAGGAATGAATAAGAACACAATTAAACATAACCCATTTTGTACTGTTGGGCGTTGGGAAGGGGGTTTTTACGCTCCAGTGCATCGTGTTCCTCACGCGGGCTACTGATTAGGACCGACTAACGCCACATAGGCGTAGTCAATGGTCAAATGTGTTTATTAGTTATGGAAAAAACGAGTTCGAGTGTTCAAATGGGAAAACCCAAAGTTTGTGTATCGGCTTTAAAAAACCCGACAAGTTTAAGTGGTCAGGAAGCCATTTCGCCTTAAAAGTATGATTAAAGTATTAGCACCATGCCGCATAAAGCCTCTTTGTCATGGCTATTTCTTACCATCAGTTTCAAAGCTAGCTTTCAAATGACTCATGATAATGAAAAGCTTGTGTTAATATTTTAACTACACCAAGATGTCCTATAGTTGACCATGGATGAATAGCACAATCCAGATTTTTCAATTAGAATATATCAAGAATTGCAACTGCATAATTGCGTTTAAGTTTCTGGAAGAGAGATGGCTGCATAGCTCTAATTAAAGTAGGAGAAGAGGATTTGCTTGTTTATGTATACATCTACAATGCATCGCAAACTTTCTTAGTTGTGTTTAATTGATATTGTATGCAAAAATTCTCTCATTTTTCCTTCTGGTTCTTTTCTGATGTTATTGTCACTTGATTGTTGATTTGGAGTAAATGGTCCAAAATGAGTAAAAATGGATCGTAAGTGATTTATAAAGCAAGCTCCAACTAGCCTTGAATTGAGGATTATTATATTTCATCTATTGACATAGTTATTTTATAATTTCAGGTCATATAGTTTGATGATCGATAATTTAGCGGGTGGAAGATTTCAATATGACGAAGAGTTGCAGAAATTATTTGAAGATTGCTATTCATTAGGATTAGTTATATAATGACACTAGCTATTTAGTTCAAATAATATAAGTTTGTCTTTTAAGTTACTGTGATATTAATATTTTGGATTAGTTTTTCCTTTGGTTTGTTAAGATTTAGTATAGTTTTATTAATTAATACTGATATGTTTTGTTATTTGAATTATTTTTTGATCGAATGTAGTAGCCATTATTAATGGTAGCTAAACTATTACCGTTATAGCTTGTGACTTTTAGCTCCAATTTAACAGGATATGCCGACTATAAAAATGGATTATAAAAGGCAAATTAAGATGTTTATATAGGGATATTGTACCTATTATACAACTATTAAAAATGACTTTTAACGACAATTTAATTGAATTCACTAGCTATTAAAATGGACGTTAAATTGGCAAACTAATACATTTTTAGAAGAGATATTGCTGCTATTCTAATTGCCACGAAACAATTACCGCTAAAGGCATGAACTTTTAGTGACAGTTATTTTGCATTTAGCGGCTATAAAAATGGACGCTAAAGCGTGTTATTAGCCAATTTAGGGTGGGTTTAGCAGCCATAATAATAGCCGCAAATATTTGTCGCTAAAGCAAATGAGTTTTAGTGGCAATAAGTTATACCTTTTACCAGTTTTTATGAAAAACGCCGCTAAAGGCATTGTCGACCCTGGAATCAGCGGCTAAAGACCAATTTCCGGTAAATGCTATAGCGGCCATTGGTATTGCCGCTAATGCTGTTTATAATTGCCGCTAAAGTCCATTTTTGTTGTAGTGACAATACCTCACCAGTGTTGTTTTCTCTTTCTTCTCTAACTTGTTACACAACAGGTCTTAGAGAGCTACAATATTTGTTTGCAGTAGAACAAAGAAAGGGTGTTTGGTTCGATCAAAGTATATCTTGCTAAGGTGTGATTACAGGTTTAAATACTTTGAAAGAGACTTGAATTCTGGAAAGATTTGTCAACCCAAGAGATTTGATCCTTGGAAAGAGATTGATTCTTTCCAAGAATAAAATTGTTATGCAATGGCTATTTTGAACCCGGAATTTTGATCCTCCATATTTAGACACTTGATTGAATATTCAGCGAGATCTTGATTTATTTGATTCCTTGAGTTTAGCTTTGATTGATCCCGTTAGTATCTTCACAATTGATTTCTTCTTCCTTTAACCGCGCCTATATTCCATCAATCTTGTATATCAATCCATACGTTCCTTGATCATTGTTGATTGATTTCTCCAATCTTGACATCTATCCAAAAGTTTCTATACAAAGAGCAAATATATTATTTTCATCATTAAAATTAGATCTAACAATCTCCCCCTTTTTGATGATGACAAAATAATATATGTATAAACATCAGTTGACTTCCCTATAGTTTGCTCCCCCTCAATAGGAGCAGTAAGTAGCTTGAGGTGCATGTAGTCGACTTCATCAGTTGACTTGTTCCCCCTCAATAGGAGCTTGAGGTGCATGTAGTAGACTTCATCATTTGACTTGCTCCCCCTCAATAGGAGCAGTAAGTACCTACACAAATACATATATCATTTCTCCCCCTTTTTGACATCAGCAAAGAGGGAATAACAAAATGGCATGCATAAACAGAATCCATAGCAGAATGTACTGGTAGAGTTAGAACATAACAAAAGAAAAAGAAAAATATCCACTGACTGATATCTCAGTCCAAAAACAGCACAACAAAATAATATTGTCTTAAACTTCCACATTAACGACGCAGAAAATAGGTAAGAGTGTTGCAGACGGCCTCCTTTAGTCAATCAAAGTTGGTGTTGGCTGAGACACTCATTCCATCAAGCCTGTCATGAACCTCCTTGAAAGCCTTTACAACGTTTTCCCTTACTCTGAGAACTGCAACCCGTATCTTGGAGACATCATACCCTGTTTTCTTGGAAATAACATGAATGGTATCAACAGTGGACTGGGTGGCAATGAGAAGATCCTTGATTGTAGAGAGCTCATTCCCAATGATGCTAATTTTCTCAAAAAGGTCAGATCCACTAAGGCTAGGAAGGGAAGCAGAAGGTTTGGGCTTGGAGTCTGTGTGAGCAGTCTTGACATCATTTTCCTGTTTCTTGACCCATGAACCCTTCACACACACATACCCCATACTTGCAAAGGCTTTGGAGTTGTATGATTTTGAAATAGTGGCAAAGGAGTGTGACGACCCAAAAGGGTCATCACATGTTTCTAATTGAAATCTGCATCTCTGAGGCCCTGAAAACCTTATTTAGAGTTGCCTCGATTTGTGTGCGCAGTCCGGGCGTAGCCGAAAAGCTTAAATGTAAAATCTTGTGAAAATTGCTAAGTTTTGACCTCGAAATGATCAAATTTGACTTCGGTCAATATTTTAGTTAAACAGAACCGTGATTTGATGATCTCGAAGGGTCCGTAGGAAAATATGGGACTCGGGCGTATGCTCGGAATCAAATTCCGAGGTCCCCAGCCCGAGTTATGAATTTTTAAGTGAAATATTTCTATGAAAATATTTAAAGAAAATGGAAATGAAATCTGATTAGAAAGTAATGGTATCGGGCTCGTATTTTGGTTCCGGCACCCGGTACGAGTCTTATATATGTTTTGAATCACTCCTGTAAAGTTTGGTAAAAAACGGACGCCGTTTGACGTGATCCGGACCCAAATTGGAAAAATTGATGTTTAAAAGGAAATCTAAGAAATTTCATGGATCTTGAGGCTCAATTCGATGTTCATGACGTTATATTGGTGATGTGATCACACGAATATGTTCGTAGGGTGTGTTTGAGGTAGTGTGCATGCTTGGTTTAGAGTTTTGAGGGCTCGGGTGAGTTTCTAGTAAGTTCTGGGATGCCTTAGGCTTTAGAAGATCAGATGTTGCAGGTTCAGGAATTTTGACAAGTCTTTGAACCCTCTTGCGCGGTCCGCGAGCAATCACGTGCGGACGTGGAGGGGCCAGCGCGACCGCGGTCGCCTTGAGCGGTCCGCGGTGGGTGCTGTGCGGCCGCGGTCGGCTTGGTGCGGTCCGCACGGGGCAATGATCCGCAGGTCTTCAGGGAGCCTGCGTGGCCGCGGTCCTTCTTGAGCGGTCCGCGGTGGGACCTTCAGAAGGGTATAAATACACGTGAATTTCAGTTATTTTATACTTTTAAAAACCCCAAAATATAAGAGGCGATTTTCCAAACAACCTTTCTTCTCCGAAACGATTGGTAAGTGATTTCTAACTTATTTTCTTCACTTCTTAACATCTTTTTAACATGATTTCAACTTCAAATCAAAGATTTTCATGGGGAAATTGGGTGATGTGGGTAGAACCTAGGTTTTTCTAAAATGATGGATTTGGACCTCAATTTGAGGTCCGATTTCAAAACAAACTATATATTTGAATTTGTGGGGGGATGGGTAATCGGGTTTTGGTCCGAACCTCGAGTTGCGACTGTCGACGCCCCCTTTTCCTCTAACCATAGGGTCAGAAATTGGGTATACGACATTGGGAGGACAACTCTATTCCCTTTCGAGAATTGGGTTTAGAAGTTGAAGAGTCGCTACCTAATGATTATAGTGCATTAGGACACTTTTTAGAAGAGTTTGAGATGAAGAGACCAGAGATTACGGTAAGGGCTAGAAATTATCCCGAGGGGAAAGTGTTAGGCACCCCTCAGGATCCACAAGTATGGTTTCCGGCCATGCTACAATTGTGACTTTACAAGTAAACAATCAAGGCTCAAATAAGGACTTGCATACAACATTGCAATTAGGTTGAAACTTATGAAAGCAAGTAGAAAGAGAGCAAGGATTTGAAAAGTTTAAACAACTCTAAAGGAAGCGAATAAAGAAAAGGGGTCCTAGGTTTGTGATTAATATGGATCACTTCAATGCAATATCCAGCAATCACTCCTCAGGAGAGGGGTCGCACGTGATATTAGCGCATCGGTCATCATATCTATATTCTACCCTTCCTACCCCGTTAAGGTATTAAAGCGCGGAATGGTATCGTTACTTATTGCATGCTATTACCCGTCCCGTACTATAATTCCTAAAGAGTATTTAGGGCTACTATTCCTATAAGGTGAGGACTAGGTTGAACCCTTAGGTTTAAAGGATAAAATTCTAAGCGGCATACATAACAAATAGGACTGCACATAAAGGGGACACACAAAGACAAATAAAGGCTTACAGATCCCTCCACAAACGAACACGTAATTAGCACGCCTCAAACACATTTAAAGTCTCAAAGATAAGAGTTTACAAGCAGGATTGTTGAAAAAAGTAAGTTTCAGTAAAAGCACAAGGCTTAATTAAAACTAAGTGACTCGAAGAATGTTCGATTTTTCAAAAATACAACTAAAGACAGTAGTAAGTATACAACAGTTTAGAAATTAGTAAAGTATAGATAAAACTTGTTAAAACACACTTTGAAGATATAGTAGAGGCATTAAAGATGCAGTAACCCGACAAGACATACAATAAATACTTAAAAATTAGCACGATTCTGGGCAAGAAAGGTAACCCAGTAGAAAACATAATAGAAAAGATGCAGGATTTTGAGATTATTTCGAAATAGGGCGGGAGTTTTAGTAAAACAGAGTGAACTTTAGAGAGGCAAACAAGAAGCAGAGTTCAGAATGTTAAAGGCTGATTAGTCTGAAACTGGTAAAAGCATGCTTAATCGATTTTATTAGGCCTAAAGCGTGCTTAGGCGTCGTATGCATTGCCTAATTATCTGAAAGGGTGAACATGCATATTTGATCTCCAGTTTTCAAAGGGACACACATACAGTTAACTAAAACATGTCTGATGCACATAAGAGTTCCTAAAATATGATTTCTAAATGCTAATGAGAATGCAGCAATAGTTATTTGCCTATTACGATTATTTGCTTGTGATTAACTGATCCTGGTTACAAAATGAGCATAATAACAGGCTCAAAGTAAAGACCCTAAAGCATGATCTCTAATGAATGGGATGCATGTCCTATACAGGTTATCTATTGCGCAGATAAAACCATATAAGCATCTTTTATACCCATTACTTAAACTAAGCATACATAACCCCGCCCATATTTCAGTATAACCCCCAATCAGTCGTTTACAAGTTATTACAAACCATGGTAGCTGAATTACATTAATAAAGAATAAAAATAAGAAGTTATTCTATTGGGAGCCTTCAATCAGGCCCAATCTTCTAACCTTACTCCTTTCGAGTTTCACAGCCTTGACATGGTCAGGGTGCGACAAAGATCCCTAGGGCCCCCATTGGGCCCCTGGCCAATACCAACACCCATACAATTGCCAAAATGTTGAACAAGTGCAGTGTGGGATTACCAGCCTTATGTTCAAAGTTCAGTGAGTACTCAGAGGTACCCAAGGCAATACTCACACGAAGGGAGTAACCTATTCTCTAAGAGTAGTGTGAAGTGCAGTAGGAGAGAAAAGTTGGTAGTTTAAAGGGTTTAAAAAGAGTTGGAGAGTTGCACACAAGGGTAATGGGCAAAGGGAACAAATATATCACATGCAAACTCACAAAACCAAAAGAGCTTTAAAAGAAACCTTGACATAGTCGGATTTATACACAAAGTAAGGAGCAACAGAATACAGTCATAACAGGTAAACAGTAGTCATGAGCATGCAAGTTCCAACAGGCAAATCAGGAATCAATCACATGTTGCACAGTAGAAACCTAAGTAGAAAACGATTAGGAATAGAACATACTGAAGTAGTAATAACCACATTGGTTTGGAACATGGAATTCAATCAGGACATACCAGCAACAAAGAGAGCACAGCAGAATGCAAGAGCCAAGTATAAGCACAATATTAGCCTTAGCTTTTCAGCGAGCTAATGACAGTCAGTAGCAGGGAGCAGCAACAGTACAAGAGAGAAAAAGAGAGAAATAGCACAAGCGAGAGCAATGTGATTACTCTATATGTGTGTGTTTATGATACGCAATGTGTTGGTGTCATGCAAAAGAGAATGGGGGGTACTTATAGTACTGAATACGAGTAAACAAACAAGGTAGCAGCCCCTAATTAAGGAACTGGCACCAATCATAATCTAATCAGTATATGGATTCCCATTTAATTAAGGAATCAAAGTCAAACGGTAATAAGCAGTTTTTTTAAAAAAAGGAAAGAAATCACAAGGTATGGTATGATCACATAAGGAAACAGAAAAACATAAAGTATGCAATAAAGGCCAGGCACATGATATTCTAATTAGGGCAATAGGTCAGGCAAATCAATCAACACATTCGTGCCCACATATAGGGCAGGATACTACTCCAATTTTGGAAAATAGTCCCCAAAAATAAGGACGAGATTGAAAACTTAGGAGACCAATATTAATTGAGGAAAGTATCCCACAGATTGAGGAAGAAACTCGAAATTAATCCCAAACTATAAGGAAAATACGCAGAATCACAATTTTAAGGCAAGTATCACAGTCTCAAAGAGGGCTTGTAAGAATCAGTGTAAAAATCACCATGTAAAAAATCAGAGAGACCTTAAGCGGAGAACACAGAATGGTAGGAGAATGAAACACTAGTAACCACAATCAAAGCAAAGAACACGGAAATTAGAGAAGAACCTAGAAGAACACACAAACCAGCAAATAATACAAACACAAACATATAAAGCTAGGGTTTCATCAGACTTAAGCAAAAGTTTAGGAATAGTACTGAGAATCACGAATTAGTACTCCAAATCAGAAAATAAAGTGATCTCGAAAAGGGGTTCAGAAACCCTAGTTTCAAAAAGGGAACAAGAACGTTTAAAACTGGAGTAATCGTAAAGATCGGGTAGAAAATAGTGCAAAACATAAAGGTACGAGTTATAATCATTAAAAAATCAGAGATCTAAGAGGTTTGGATCGAGATTAGGGTTTCATAAGAAACCAGTGAAAGAAGCAAGAGAAACCTGGCTGTGAAACTTAAGGATAAGGCATTTTTGTGTGCGTCAGAGCTCTGTAGAATAGCTAGGATGGAGATCTGTGTTGGTGTTTTGTTCAAATGCTCAACGACCGAATACTCCTTAGCTTGTATTTTCCTCCAAAGCTCATCGGGACCAGTTTCAGTAGTCTGTCCCGAGGCATGCTTACCGGACTCAGCTAGGTGCTCTAGAGTGTAAACCCTGCCTGTTCTGGTCATACCCTGAGAAGCAATTGCTTCTCCCATCTTGGTGTTTCTTTTCCTCCTTGCTTCAGTTGTGTAATCCCATGGTACGACATTTGAGTAGAACGGTATTATGTCTGACATTGCTACAGGAATGGGTACCCTCGGTGGTAACACAACAACTTTAAAGAGTATAGGTGCCATTGGAGCCCCAAACTCAACCTCAATTGGCCTGGCCACCTTCGCAGAAGAAGGTGCTTCAAATTCGAGAGGTATAGACATGTTGACTTCATCGCCCCTGGAAGGCTGGTTCTGTACAACAATCGGGTTAAGTGTGACTGCCGGTTTCTTTGGCTCATCATCCTTAGCAATTGATCCTATCGATCCCTTGGGGTCCCAGTCATCTACAATCTCGATCATGTGAATGTCCCCACCTCTGTGATCAGGTAGAGGGTTGTTGCGGACATTGGGAGTAAGCTCCTTTGCTACGATAATCTTATTGTCGATCAGAGTTTAAATCTTTTCCTTCAACGAGCGACACTCATCAATGGTATGTCCCTTCATGCCGGAGTGGTATGCACAAGTCTTATTAGGGTTGATCCAATGGGAAGGATTTTCTGGAGTTATGGCAGGGATAGGGGATACGTAACCAGCAACTTTAAGTTTCTCATACAGCTAGTCAATTGGCTCACTGATGGCTGTATATTATCTGGGAGGTCTGCGGTCAAAATTTGGTCTGGGTCTAGGGAAATTTTGGCGAGTGGGAGGTGATTGGTAGTGAGGGGGTTGGGCATTATAAGCTTGGTAAACATGTGTAGGTTGAGAGCATTTGGGTGAAGTGGGTTGATATACGGGAGGTGGAGATGATTGGTAAACGGGTGGTGGATTTTGGTAAGAGGGTGTGGGTGCTTGGTAATTCGGGATATGCTGATATGTAAGTGGAGGTGACGGGTAAGTGTGGTATTTTAGTGATGGTTTGGCTCCCTGTGCGACTATCACGGCATTGACGTCCTTCTTCTTGGACGTGCCACCAGACTGTAAAGTCTTGTTGGTGTCCTGCAATGCTTCAAGATTAGTAACCATACCATTCTTAATGCCTTCCTCAATTCTTTCTCTCAGCTTGATGATATCGGAGAATTTCTGGCCCTCGATCAGCATCAACTTCTCATAATATTGTGGGTCCTAAGCCCGTACAAAGAATCTGTTCATTTGTTCCTCTTCTAAGGCCGGCCTGATCTTAGCAGCCTCTGATCTCCAACGAGTAGCATACTCGCAGAATGTCTCGGTAGGCTTCTTCTTCAGATTCGAGATGTATTCTACATCCAGTGCATTCTCTGTATTGAATCGGAACCTATCCATGAAATTCGATGCCATACCTACCCAGCTTGTCCATTTCTTGGGGTCCTGACTGATGTACCAGGATAAGGCATCCCCCTTCAGGCTTCTCATAAAGAGTTTCATACAGATTTTCTCATTCCTTCCGACTCCGACCAGCTTATCACAATATGTCCTCAAATCGACTCTGGGATCTCCCGTGCCATCAAACATTTCGAACTTGGGAGGTTTGTATCCCTTCGGAAGTTCAACATCTAGCTGAATCAGAGGTCCTCATTATTCATCCCCTCTATGCCTTTGTTTCCTTCCATGCCCTGGACTCGGCTGGTCAATTTCTTGAGTTCTACTGCCAAGTTTCTGATAAGAGAGTCCTTGTCATCAGACTCAGGTGCACTTGAGATTGGTTGATTGTAGTAGGGTATGGTATCTACGTAGATGAGAGTGTTGTGGGGGTGGTCGTTTGTGGTGTTCAATGGTTCAGGAATGGGTAGTGGAGTGTGGCATGTGTTGCAATGTTGAGCATGAGTGGGTTGCATCTGTGGTTGTGGGGTGTTCTGTGGAGGTGCGAGATTTTGAGCAATTGAGAAGTTGACATCAGTAGCGGTGAGAGTGAATAATAAATTTGCCATGTTCCAAACTTGATCCAGTTCTTCTTGGAACTTCAACAGTTTCTGCTCAAGTTGGGCAGCAGTTTCCTTAGCAACCGAGGTACCCTGAGGAATCTCAATTCTTTCAATTTCCTTTCTGGCGCTTGAATCTCCCATTCTACCTTTGTTCTTGTTCCGGATAGGAGGAGGAGGAGGAGGAGGAGGGCCCTTGGATCTCGTACTGTATGATGATGGTGCCAGAATGCACGAACTAACCTTTGGGGAGGGGAATAAAAATAAAGAAAAACAAAAAAAGGTAACAAGTTAGTGCGGGTTATGAGAAAAAAATGTTGCAATATTTAAACACATTGTGCAAGAATATAAATTGCATCCTAATTTGGGTGCCTCGTTGTGCCCGAGGTAGGCCTAGCGACAAATTAATTTGGAGAACTTATAGTGCTAAATGCCTCATTTTATTGATAAAAATAAGATGAATTCACAACGATGCTAAATAACAGAAAATAAAATGTCACTAGTGGCCATTGACCTTATTACATCATTAAAAGCAAAATAAAAGACTCCTAACTACTTGGTCCCAGAAGGACCTTCCCCAGATTTGGCATCTTTATCCCCCTCGAACAGTTTCACCAACTCGCGCAGTCCTAGCAGCAGATATGCTTGGGCCAAATGTCCGCCTGCATTCCCTTCAGCGTTTCAACAATCTTCAATCCTCTTGAGGAACTTTCCTTCTAGCTCCACTAGACCCCGCTCCAAACTCCAAATACCCTAGTCGTTTGTTGGCGCTGATAGCCTTATCCTTCCATTTTTCGATCAACTTTTGATGGGCTTCTTGTATTTCCCGATGCTCACTTTCACACTCTCGAATTCCCTTGTGCAGATGATTGTACTTAACCCGTGCTTCAGCTTTTTCGTCGATGATTCTGTGTCCGTGAATGAACTCGGGCTGACCCATACCATTGCGATCATCTTTCAACCAACCCGAATAGTGCGACACGCAACCAGCATGATATATGTCTGGCTCAATAGATGCTTTCCCCAAAACGAGCTTGCAATGCCACATGTGTTGAGCTTGGCATTTGTGAGGGCTATCATCGTCCTGGAAATCAGCCCTAAAGTGACTCATTTTGTTGACCCTTGGTATGATTTGCTTTCTTCCCGCCTGCCTCATGGCTCAGAGGGGAACGTAGGAATAAGTTCCTCTTAGACCAATGAGTATGAGAAATGGTACGTCTCAGGATCGAACAATGAATTCTTCCGTAGGGAACCATTCAACCATCCACTGTACCTGGTCTTCTTTTAGATTCTCGAATAGCTCTACCCACCTTCCAGCGTCCTCTGGTTGAGCGAACATGTTAGGCATATAATTCATACGCCTTGGCTGGTGGAAGGCAATGTGATCATCCTAGTCTCTGCATAAGATCTCTCGTCGGTATTCTTCTTTCTGGAGGTGCTCTATGAGCCAGAGCTGAAGTAATAAATTGCATCCCTCAAAATAACTAGCTTTTTGCTGACAGTTGTCCAGAGCCCGGTATATCTCAGCAACAATCATGGGCACTATACTAAAAGGCTGTCCGCCAATTCCTTCCATCAGAGTCTTGGTTACCATGGCCAGTCTGGTGTGGATCTTAGCCTTCTTTATAGGGAACACTATCATCCCCAGGAAACAAAACATGAATACGAAGACCCTTCTGTGAATATGCCCCAGTGAGGTGAGGGAAAATTCATCTGAGTAGGTGCGGTATGACTTGCTATGGCCATACCTCTCGTACAGATAGTCGAATGAGATGTAGGAGTCTTTCAGACATGTCAAATCTAGGTTCTTCTTCAGTCCCATCATCTTAAGGAAACCCCTACCCTAGCGATTCTCTGGCATAAGTAAACCTGGAGTCTCCCAAGGAATACCAACTAAGCCTCATATTTCTTCGAGCAAATGAGTCATTTCAAGGTCCCCAAAGCGAAACACGGACCTGTCACTATCACAGAACAGAGTTACAGCCTCTATGATTTTGTTGTTAGGCTGGATTTCTAGAAGAGAAGGCAGATTCCCTAAGTATTTGCGGACGAGTGTCTGATCACTGGAGTGGAGATCTTCCCACCAATTCAGCAGCCTTGGATGAATGTTGGTTACCATGCCAAATCTGGGGACTTCGTGCCTCATTTTATGCAAAACAAAGTGTTAGACCCCTACCCCGCCAGACTTGACTATTTAAATCGATAATTAGCATAAAAAGTATTTAGTTCTCCAAATAAATGCACAGAACATGTAGGTGTCCGTTTGGGTTTCAGGGAAACCCGATGGACTTTGGACAAGGCTATCTTAATGAGTCATTATGTGGACAACATAACTGACTCGGCTAGGTTTGACCATGATGCATGCACAGTTAGACATAGTAAGGTTTCTATCGGGGTATTAGACAGGTACCCTTGAGCGGACAACTCAAGAGGAAAAGGCACAGAACCGTCAACTGCACCACTGATCGACTAGTTTTACCGCAAATACGCCTTTGCCGAATTTAAAGGGTGATAATATTGGAAGAACGCAACCACTCATTATAAGCGTTGATATGGTATTTGTTTGGCACGAGTGGAATATGATGTTGAAGATGCAGTTTACAAGAATGAAACAAATTGGCATGTATTTTCACGTTCATAAGATAAATGATTAAAATAATTGCAGTAATTACAATAGTATTGAAATAAAGCAGTAA
The DNA here is from genome assembly GCF_000715075.1 of Nicotiana tabacum. Classification (NCBI taxonomy): domain Eukaryota; kingdom Viridiplantae; phylum Streptophyta; class Magnoliopsida; order Solanales; family Solanaceae; genus Nicotiana; species Nicotiana tabacum. The sequence continues at coordinate 26,891,052 of NC_134089.1, read as the reverse complement.
AGGAAAGCAGCTAAAGGAAAGAAAAGACATGAAGAGCCAAGTCAGTTTCGTAGCGAATAAAAGACAGTAAATAAAGCAATCAATGAGATAGTAAAGTCACAAGCAACATGCAATGGTAAAAGCCTAAAGAAAATCCCTAGCAGAGTCGTCATGCTGTCGACGCCCCCTTTTCCTCTAACCGTGGGGTCAGAAATCGGGTATACGACACTGGGAGGACAGCTCTATTCCCTTTCGAGAATTGGGTTTAGAAGTTGAAGAGTCGCCACCTAATGATTATAGTGCATTAGGACACTTTTTAGAAGAGTTTGAGATGAAGAGACCAGAGATTAGGGTAAGAGCTAGAAATTATCCCGAGGGGAAGGTGTTAGGCACCCCTCAGGATCCACAAGTGTGGTTCCCGTCCATGATACAATTGTGACTTTACAAGTAAACAATCAAGGCTCAAATAAGGACTTGCATACAACATTGCAATTAGGTTTATGAAAGTAAGTAGAAAGAGAGCAAGGATTTGAAAAGTTTAAACAACTCTAAAGGAAGCGAATAAAGAAAATGGGTCCTAGGTTTGTGATTAATATGGATCACTTCAATGCAATATCCAGCAATCACTCCTCGGGAGAGGGGTCGCACGTGATATTAGCGCACGGGTCATCAGATCCATATTCTACCCTTCCCACCCCGTTAAGGTATTAAAGGGCAGAATGGTATCGTTACTTGTTGCATGCTATTACCTGTCCCGTCCTATAAGTCCTAGAGGGTATTTAGGGCTACTATTCCTACAAGGTGAGGACTAGGTTGAACCCTTAGGTTTAAAGGATAAAATTCTAAGCAACATACATAACAAATAGGACTACACATAAAGGGGACACACAAAGACAAATAAAGGCTCACAGATCCCTCCACAAACGAACACGTAATTAGCACACCTCAAACACATTTAAAGTCTCAAAGATAAGAGTTTACAAGCAGGATTGTTGAAAAAAGTAAGTTTCAGTGGAAGCACAAGGCTTAATTAAAACTGAGTGACTCGAAGAATGTTCGATTTTTCAAAAATACAACTAAAGACAGCAGTAACCCGACGAGACATACGATAAATACTTAAAAATTAGCACGATTCTGGGCAGGAAAGGTAACCCAGTAGAAAACATATTAGAAAAGATGCAGGATTTTGAGATTATTTCAAAATAGCGCGGGAGTTTTAGTAAAACAGAATGAACTTTAGAGAGGCAAACAAGAAGCAGAGTTCAGAATGTTAAAGGCTGATTAGTCTGAAACTAGTAAAAGCATGATTAATCAATTTTATTAGGCCTAAAGCTTGCTTAGGCATCGTATGCATTGCCTAATTATCTTAAAGGGTGAACATGCATATTTGATCTCCAGTTTTTAAAGGGACACACATACAGTTAACTGTACTTGTATTATTAGATTAAGCATGCTAATCAGACGTTTGACAATTGCAACTCAGACAAGTATAACACCCTAAATAACAGGATGTCTGATGCACATAGGAGTTCCTAAAACATGATTTCTAAATGCTAATGAGAATGCAACAACAGTTATTTGCCTATTACGATTATTGGCTTATGATTAACTGATCCTGGTTACAAAATGAGCATAATAACAGGCTCAAAGTAAAGAACCTAAAGCATGATCTCTAATGAATGGGATGCATGTCCTATACAGGTTATCTATTGCGCAGATAAAACCCTATAAGCATCTTTTCTACCCATTACTTAAACTAAGAATACATAACCCCGCCCATGTTTCACTATAACCCCCAATCAGTCGTTTACAAGTTATTACAAACCATGATAGCTGAATTACATTAATAAAGGATAAAAATAAGAAGTTATTCTATCGGGAGCCTTCAATCAGGCCCAATCTTCCAACCTTACTCCTTTCGAGTTTCACAGCCTTGACATGGTCAGGGTGCGGCAAGGATCCCTAAGGCCCCTATTGGGTCCCTGGCCAATACCAACACCCATACAATTGCCAAAATGTTGAACAAGTGCAGTGTGGTATTACGAGCCTTGTGTGTCAAAGTTCAGTTAGTACTCAGAGGTACCCAAGGCAATGCTCACACGAAGGGGATAGAACCTATTCTCTAAGAGTAGTGTGAAGTGCAGGAGGAGAGAAAAGTTGGTAGTTTAAAGGGTTTAAAAAGAGTTGGAGAGTTGCACACAAGGGTAATGGGCAAAGGGGACAAATATATCACATGCAAACTTACAAAACTAAAAGAGCTTTAAAAAAACCTTGACATAGTCGGATTTAGACACAAAGTAAGGAGCAACAGAATACAGTCATAACAGGTAAACAGTAGTCATGAGTATGCAAGTTCCAACAGGCAAATCAGGAATCAATCACATGTTGCACAGCAGAAACCTAAGTAGAAAACGATTAGGAATAGAACATACTGAAGTAGTAATAACCACATTGGTTTGGAACATGGAATTCAATCAGGACATACCAACAACAAAGAGAGCACAACAGAATGCAAGAGCCAAGTATAAGTACAATATTAGCCTTAGCTTTTCAGCAAGCTAATGACAGTCAGTAGCAGGGAGCAGCTACAGCACAAGAGAGAAAAGGAGAGAAATAGCACAAACGAGAGCAATGTGATTACTCTATATGTGTGTGTTTATGATACGCAATGTGTTGGTGTCATGCAAAAGAGAATGGGGGGTAGGTACTTATAGTACTGAATACAAGTAAACAAACAAGGTAGCAACCCCTAATTAAGGAACTGGGATCAATCATAATCAAATCAGTATATGGACTCCCCTTTAATTAAGGATTCAAAGTCAAACGGTAATAAGCAGTTTTTTTAAAAAAGAAAGAAATCACAAGGTATGGTATGATCACATAAGGAAACAGAATAACATAAAGTATGCAATAAAGGCTAGGCACATGATATTCTAATTAGGGCAATAGGTCAGGCAAATCAATCAACACATTCGTGCCCACATATAGGGCATGATACTACTCCAATTTTGGAAAATAGTCCCCAAAAATAAGGACGAGATTGAAAACTTAGGAAATCAATATTAATTGAGGAAGAAATTCGAAATTAATCTCAAACTATAAGGAAAATACGCAGAATCACAATTTTAAGGCAAGTATCACAATCTCAAAGAGGGCTTGTAAGAATCAGTATAAAAATCACCATGTAAACAATCAGAGAGACCTTAAGCGGAGAAGACAGAATGGTAGGAGAATGAAACACTAGTAACCACAATCAAAGCAAAGAACACGGAAATTAGAGAAGAACCCAGAAGAACACACATACTAGCAAATAATACAAACACAAACATATAAAGCTAGGGTTTCATCAGACTTAAGCAAAAGTTTAGGAATAGTACTGAGAATCACAAATTAGTACTCCAAATCAGAAAATAAAGTGATCTCGAAAAGGGGTTCAGAAATCCTAGTTTCAAAAAGGGAACAAAAACGGTTAAAACTGGAGTAATCGTAAAGATCGAGTAGAAAATAGTGCAAAACATAAAGGTACAAGTTAAAATCATTAAAAATCAGAGATCTAAGAGGTTTGGATTGAGATTAGGGTTTCATAAGAAACCAGTGAAAGAAGCAAGAGAAACCTGACTGTGAAACTTAAGGATAATGGTGTTTACAGCACCATCAGACCAAAATCCATCGGAGAAAGGCCGGAAACAAACCCCAGCAAAGCTTCAGTGACCATCTTGCTTGGTGAAGACTCCTGGAGTCTTAGGGACGGAGGGAACCGGTGAGATAAGGCTTCAAGGCGGCTGGTGGTCGAAAGAGGCGAGGCCGGAGGTGGCCGGAGAGATGGTAAAAGCCATCGGAGAAGATGAATCAGAAGGTTCTAGAGAGAAGGAGGAGAGGAAGAGACAGACAGAGAGAGAGAAAGAGACCGGTCTCGAGGAATGAGGGGTCAGGGGGTAGTTAGAATTTAATTAAGGAAATCAAATCTAGGCCATTGATCTCATTTGATCAACGGCTCAAATTAAATCGGAGCTGGGTCGGGTTGATTAATTGAAAATATGGGTCAGTCCAATTGGGGTTAGGACTGGGTAAATTGAGGGCTAAAATTGAAATCTGAATGGGCTATAATTGCAATGAAATGAGGCTAAATGTTAAATAGCCAATTTTTCCTTTTTATTTTATATAAAATAGTTAAAACAATTTTAAAAGCAAATTAAAAGTGCTGACCCAATTAATAATATATAAATAATAATTTAAAAATATTGGAACCAATTTTACAATTATAAAATTCTATTAATCTTAAAGTAGGCTATAATTGCAATTATATGCAATTTAGCTTCTAAAATACCAAATAAATTTGTAAACATATACAAAAATTATATTAACTATATTTTGGTATAAATATGGAAATAAAATAAATTATTCACCAAAACTGATGATTTTGGGAATAATTATAGATTTTGCACTGCTAAAATAGACAATAAATTGATTTCAAAAATCTTAAAAATTAGGGAAAAAATACCAAAACTGATGATTTTGGGAATAATTATGGATTTGCACTGCTAAAATAGACAGTAAATTGATTTCAAAAATCTTAAAAATTAGGGAAAAAATACCAAAACTCTTGGGGCATGTTTATATGTGCATGTACATGCTATTTTGAAAGTGTTTTGTATAAAAATACATAGGAAAAATTGGGTATCAACAGCGACCACGTGGCCCGGGGGTGAATTTTGACTTTTGGGTAATCAAGAGGTAAAGCTATAATTGAGACTTGAGTGGTGTTCAAGGCATCGAGGTAGTGTTTGGTTTAACCCTAGCTTGACGGATTAGGAGTTGAGACATATTTGCTACTTTCTTCTTGTTGAGTACGACGTATAGGCATGGTGACGAGTATCTATATGTTGGTGTCAAGCATGACCGTGAGTCTTAACTTGAAAGTTGTTGTGTTTTTGAATGACACCTTGTATACTTTAATTAATGATCCTCTATGATTAAGTATTTCCATTAATTGAACTGAGTACTAGCAAAGTGAGATTGGTTATAGCTGATTGTCCCTTGCTGAGACGACTATTTCGATATCCTTGTTCCCTTGCCGGGAAGTTATTATATTACTTATGTTCCCTTGCCGGGATTTCTTGTGATTGTGTGATGAACTGAAATGGGAGCGGGTGGTACGCCTCCCACAAGATATTATGAAATGGGAGCGGGTGGTACGCCTACCACAAGATTGATGAAATGGGAGCGGGTGATACGCCATACCACAAGATATTATGAAATGGGAGCGGGTGGTACGCTTACCACAAGATTGATGAAATGGGAGCGGGTGGTACGCCTACCACAAGATATTATAAAATGGGAGCGGGTGGTACGCCTACCACAAGATATTATGAAATAGGATCGGGTGGTACGCCAACCACAAGATATAATGAAATGGGAGCGGGTGGTATGCCTACCACAAGATATTATGAAATGGGAGCGGGTGGTACGCCTACCACAAGATATTATCAAATGGGAGCGGTTGGTACGCCTACCACGAGATATAATGAAATGGGAGCGGGTGGTACGCCTAGTACGAGATATGAGAAATGGGATCGGGTTGCACGCCTGCAACAAGAGGAAACTGAAAGTGAAAGTTGCCTTTATTTTCTTCAATTGTGATAGAAGTTATAGTGTTAGCTTCCTTATTATTCCCTGTTATTTCTTTTAACTGCTATCCCCGAAGCATGTTCCCCTTCCCCAGCTTTAACTGCTTATTACTTGTTTACTTTTCCGCCATATATTATATAACTGTACATGTTTATCTGGAGTCTGGTCCTAGCCTCGTCACTACCTCACCGGGGTTAGGCCAGACACTTACCAGCACATGGGGTCAGTTGTGCTGATGCTACGCTCTGTGCTCTTTTGCACAGATCTAGGTTTTGGACAGCAGCAGTAGTGCGGGAGCCAGTCTTCAGTCCAGTGAGACACTGAGGTAGCCTTGGAGGCATTCGCAGGCCCGGGTTCTCCTCTATCATTTATTTTGGTTTGTTATCTCATATATTCGAGACAAACAGTTTATATTTTCTTTCAAACGGTTGTATTTAGCACTCTTAGAAGTTTGTGAGTAATGTGACACCAGTTCTTGGGTAGAGGCATATGTTGATTCTCGCATTATTGTTCAGTTTTCTTTAAATTTAAGTCTTCCGCATATTTATTTAATTCTGTTTCTTTCATGCAATCGCCGATAATTGTTAAAAGAAGTAATTGTTAACGATATAAGCAGTTAAGGATTGGCTTGCCTAGTTCTCATTAGTAGGCACCATCACGACTCTCGAAGGTAGGAAATCCGGGTCGTGACAAGTTGGTATCAGAGCTCTAGGTTACATAGGTTTCACAACTCACGGACAACTCACGGATTTGTTCCTCAAATGCTAATTGAACTTTTACTCTGTTCTTTGCAGATGGCGAGAACACGCGCTTCCTCATCTACTGCTCAGCAGCCCGATCCCCCTATAGCAGCTTCCACTAGGGGCAGAGGGCGAGGCCGAGGTAGGGGCAAAGCTCAGTCCCGAGCAGCAGCACCAGTGGTAGAGCCTCAGGTTGATTTTAAGGAGGAGGTTCCGGCCCCAACAGTTCCGGTGGGCCCAGCTCAGGTCCTAGAGGGGTTTATCGCTACCCCAGTTCTTCAGGATGCTCTGGTTCAATTGGTGGGCCTTATGGAGAGTGTCACCCGAGCAGGTTTGCTTCCTCTAGCACCAGCCACTTCCCAAGCTGGAGGAGGGGCTCAGACTCCTGCTACATGCACTCCGGAGCAGGTAGCTCCCTAGATTTAGGTTCCAGCGGTGGCAGTTAAGTGGGTGTAGTGGCTCAGACCGTCGATGGAGCGGCTATATCCGCCGATGCTTTGTGGAGGCTGGATAGATTCACCAAGCTCTTCACTACTACTTTCAGCGGAGCTCCTTCTGAGGATCCCCAGGATTTCCTATACAGCTGCCACGAGGTTCTCAGGAACATGGGCATTGTTGAGACCAATAGGGCCGATTTTGCTGCATTTCGCTTATCTAGATCCGCGAAGACTTGGTGGAGGTATTATTGCTTAGCGAGACCAGCTGGATCGCCATCTTTGACATGGGAGCAGTTTTTAGTGTTGTTTCTGGAGAAGTTTCTCCCTGCGATGTAGAGGGAAGCCTATCAGAGGCAGTTTGAGCACCTTCAGCAGGGTTCCATGACGGTCACTCAGTATGAGACCAGGTTCATCGATCTAGCTCGCCATGCTCTTGTCATACTTCACACCGAGAGAGAGAGGGTGAGGAGGTTTATTGATGGTCTTATTCAGCTGATTCATCTTCAGATGGCCAAGGAGGCCGGGAGTGAGATTACATTTCAGGAGGCGGCCAATGTAGCCCGTAGAGTTGAGATGGTTCTGTCATAGGGAGGTGGTCATGGGTCGGATAAACGGCCCCGTCATTCAGGTAGATTCAATGGTACCTCGTCTGGAGGTAGAGATTCATATGGTAGAGGCCATCCTCCTAGGCCCTTTCAGTCAGCTCTTCAGGTCTCCCATGGTACTTCAGGTGGTCGTGGTTCTCAGATACACCATTCTGATCAGCAGCCTTACAGTGCACCATCAGCACCTATCAGTGCACCACCACTTTAGAGTTTCCAGGGTCGTCAGCCCCAGAAACCGAGGGCTTTTTTTACTTGTGGCGACATGAGGCACATTGCTAGGTATTGCCCTCGAGCTTCGAGCAGTTCTCCGTATCAAGGTTCTCGTGCTATGGTATAGGCACCAGATGTCCCACAGCCTGCCCGGTCAGCTAGAGGCGGGGGAAGAGGTGTTAGAGGTGGAGGTAGAGGTCCTATAGGTAGAGCTCAAGCCGCTAGAGATGGAGGCCAACCAGCAGCAGTCCATCCCAAAGAGGAGTTCAGGGTGGTGGGCCCCAGCCCCGATGTTATGCACCTCCAGCCAGGACCAAGGCTGAGTCTTCATATGCAGTCATTACAGGTACTATATTGGTTTGTGATAGAGATTCTTCACTGCTATTTGATCTAGGGTCTATGTATTCGTACGTGTCATCTTATTTTGCCCCATACCTGGTCATGCCTAGTGATTCATTGAGTATTCCTGTTTATGTGTCTACACCGATGGGTGATTTTATTGTGGTCGACCGAGTTCATCATTATTGTATTTTAGTGTTTGGGGGTCTTGAGACCCGTGTTGGTTTGTTGCTTTTAGACATGGTCGACTTCGATGTTATATTGGGAATGGATTGGTTATCCCCGTACCATGCTATCTTGGATTGTCATGCCAAGACCGTGACCTTAGCCTTACCGGGTTTGCCACTTTTAGAGTGAAGAGGGACTCCTGGTCATTCTACCCGAAGTGTTATTTCGTATGTGAAGGCTCGGCGTATGGTCGAGAAGGGGTGTTTGGCATATTTGGCTTATGTTCGTGACTCCAGTGCTGAGGTTCCCTTTATTGATTCTATGCTCATGGTTCGTGAGTTTCCTGAGGTTTTCCCTTTAGACCTACCGGGGATGCCACCCGACCGAGACATTGATTTCTGCATTGATTTGGCTCGGGGCACTCAGCCCATTTCTATTCCGCCATATCGTATGACCCCGTCGGAGTTGAAAGAGTTAAAGGAACAGTTACAGGATTTGTTTGAGAAGGGTTTCATTAGACCCAGCATTTCACCTTGGGGTGCGTCGGTTTGTTTGTAAAGAAAAAGGATGGCTCGATGAGAATGTGTATTGATTACCGGTAATTGAACAAGGTTACAATTAAGAATATGTATCCACTGTCGAGGATTGATGATTTGTTCGATCAACTTCAAGGTTCCGAGGTATTTTCAAAGATTGACTTGAGATCTGGCTACCACCAGTTAAGAATTAGGGCATCCGATGTCCCTAAAACAGCTTTCCGCACTCGATACGGGCATTATGCGTTCTTGGTTATGTCATTCGAGTTGACCAATGCCCCAGAAGCATTTATGGAGTTGATGAACCGAGTGTTTAGGCCTTATTTGGACTTGTTCGTGATAGTCTTTATTGATGATATCCTGATATATTCCCGCAGCCAGGAGGAGCATGAGCAACACCTCAAAGTGGTTCTTCAGACTCTAAAGGATAGTAAGTTATATGCTAAGTTCTCGAAGTGTGAGTTATGGTTGAGTTCAGTGGCATTCCTGGGTCACGTTGTATCAGCAGAGGGTATTCAGGTTGATCCAAAGAAGATTGAGGCAGTCAAGAACTGGCCTAGACCAGCATCAGCTACAGAGATTCGGAGGTTCTTGGGATTGGCAGGCTACTATCGTCAGTTCATGGAAGGGTTCTCATCTATTGCAGCCCCAATGACCAGGTTGACCCAAAAGGGTGCCCAGTTCATATGGTCGGGCGAGTGTGAGGCAAGCTTTCAGAGGCTCAAGACAGCTCTGACTACGGTACCAGTGTTAATTTTGCCCACAGGTTCAGGGCCTTACACCGTTTATTGTGATGCATCTCGCATTGGACTTGGTGCAGTGTTGATGCAAGATGGCAAGGTCATTGCCTATGCTTTGAGGCAGTTGAAGGTTCATGAGAAGAACTATCCAGTGCATGATTTGGAGTTGGCAGCCATTGTTCACGCATTGAAGATTTGGAGGCATTACGTGTATGGCGTGGCATGTGAGGTGTTCACGGATCATAAGAGTCTTCAGTATTTGTTCAAGCAAAAGGAGTTGAATTTGAGGTAGAAGAGGTGGTTGGAGTTGTTGAAAGATTATGACATCACTATCCTATATCACACGGGGAAGGCCAACGTGGTGACCGATGCTTTGAGTAGAAAGTCAGCTAGTATGGGCAGTCTTGCTTATATTCCAGTCGGTGAGAGGCAGCTTATTTTGGATGTTCAGGCTTTGGCCAATCGATTTGTGAGGTTGGATATTTCTGAGCCTAGTCGAGTATTAGCTTGCACGGTCGCTCGTTCTTCATTATTGGAGCGTATCCGTGATCGGCAGTTTGATGTTCCCCATTTGTGTGTCCTTAGAGACACGGTGTAGTGTGGGGGTGACAAGCAGGTTACCTTAGGTGATGATGGAGTTCTGAGATTGCAGGGTCGAGTTTGTGTGCCTAATGTGGATGGGCTTCAAGAGTTGATTTTAGAGGAGGCCCATAGTTCCCGGTACTCTATCCATCTGGGCGTCGCGAAGATGTATCAGGATTTGTGGCAGCATTATTGGTGGCGTATAATGAAGAAGAATATCGTTGCCTATGTGGCTCGATATTTGAATTGTCAGCAGGTTAAGTATGAGCATCAGAGGCCTGGTGGTTTATTTCAGAGGATTGAGCTTACCGAGTGGAAGTGGGAGAGAATCACTATGGACTTCGTTACTGGACTTCCATTGACCCGGAAGAAGTTTGATGCAGTTTGGGTCATTGTTGATAGGCTGACCAAGTCAGCACATTTCATTCCTGTGGTAGTCTCCTATTCATCCGAGAGGTTAGCTGAGTTCTATATCCGGGAGATTGTTCGTCTTCATGGTGTGCCGATATCTATAATTTCGGACCGAGGTATATAGTTCACCTCGCATTTCTGGAGAGCAGTTCAGTGAGGGTTAGGCACCCAAGTTGAGTTGAGTACAGTATTTCATCCTCAGACGGATGGACAGTCCGAGCGAACTATTTAGATATTGGAGGATATGCTCCGAGCTTGTGTTATTTACTTTGGAGGTTCGTGGGATCAGTTCTTGCCTTTAGCAGAGTTTGCCTACAACAACAACTACCAGTCGAGTATCCAGATGGCTCCTTATGAGGCTTTATATGGTAGGCGATGTCGATCTCCGGTTTGATGGTTTGAGCCGGGAAAGGCTCGGTTGTTGGGTACAGATTTGGTTCAGGAGGCCTTGGAGAAGGTCAGGATCATTCAGGATAGGCTTCGTACAACTCAGTCCAAGAAAAAGAGTTATGCAGATCGTAAGGTTCGAGACGTGGCTTTTATGGTTGGTGAGCGGGTGTTGCTCCGAGTGTCGCCTATGAAGGGCGTGATGAGATTTGGGAAGAAGGGCAAGCTTAGCCCTAGGTTCATTGGTCCATTTGAGATCCTTAATCGAGTGGGAGAGGTAGCTTATAGACTTGCATTGCCGCCTAGCTTATCAACCGTACATCCAGTGTTTCATGTGTCCATGCTTCGGAAATATCACGGCGATCCATCCCACATGTTAGATTTCAGCACTGTCCCGTTGGACAAGGATTTGTCGTATGAGGAGGAGACAGTGGCTATTCTAGACCTACAGGTTCGCTAGCTGAGGTCGAAGAGTTTTCCTTTGGTTTGTGTTCAGTGGAGATGTCGCCCCCTGAGGCATTGTCCTGGGAGTCCGAGTCTGATATGCGAGACCGGTATCCTCATCTTTTCCCCGACTCAGGTACTTCCTTCTTCTGTCCGTTCAAGGACGAACAATTATTTTTAGAGGTGGAGAATGTGACGACCCAAAAGGGTCATTACCTGTTTCTAATTGAAATCTGTGTCTCCGAGGCCCTGAAAACCTTATTTAGAGTAGCCTCGATTTGTGTGCACAGTCCGGACACGTAGTCGGAAAGCTTAAATGTGAAATCTTGTGAAAATTGCTAAGTTTTGACCTTGAAATGAATAAATTTGACTTCGGTCAATATTTTAGGTAAACGGACCTGGACCCGTGATTTGACGATCCCGGAGGGTCCGTAGGAAAATATGGGACTCGGGCGTATGCCCGGAATCGAATTCCGAGGTCCCCAGCCCGAGTTATGAATTTTTAAGTGAAATTGTTCATTGAAAATGGAAATGAAATCTGATTAGAAAGCAATGGTATCGGGCCCGTATTTTGGTTTTGGCGCCCGGTACGAGTCTTATATATGTTTTGAATCACTCCTGTAAAGTTTGGCAAAAAACGGATGTCGTTTGACGTGATCTGGACCCAAATTGGGAAAATTGATGTTTAAAAGGAAATCTGAGAAATTTCATGGATCTTGAGGCTCAATTCGATGTTCATGATGTTATATTGGTGATGTGATCACACGAATATGTTTGTAGGGTGATTTTGAGTTAGTGTGCATGCTTGGTTTAGAGTTTTGAGGGCTCGCGTGAGTTTCTAGTAGGTTCCGGGATGCCTTAGGCTTTAGAAGATCAGATGTTGCAGGTTCAGGAATTTTGACAGGTCTCTGAACCCACTTGCGCGGTCCACGAGCAATCACGTGCAGCCGCGGAGGGGCCAGCGCGGCCGCGGTCGCTTTGAGCGTTCCGCGGTGGATGTTGTGCGGCTGCGGTCGGTTTGGTGCGGTCCACACGGGGCAATGATCCGCCGGTTTTCAGGGAGCCTGCACGGCCGCGGTGTTTCTTGCGCGGTCCGCGGTGGGAACTTCAGAGGGGTATAAATACACGTGAATTTAAGTTATTTTATACTTTTCAAAACCCCAAAACATAAGAGGCAATTTTCAAATAACTTTTCTTCTCCGAAACGATTGGTAAGTGATTTCTAACTTATTTTCTTCACTTCTTAACATCTTTTAACATGATTTCAACTTCAAATCAAATATTTTCATGGGGAAATTGGGTGATATGGGTAGAACCTAGGTTTTTCTAAAATTAGGGATTTGGACCTCAATTTGAGGTCCGATTTCAAAACAAACCATATATTTGAATTTGTGGGGGAATGGGTAATCGGGTTTTGGTCCAAACCTCGGGTTGCGACCACGTGGGCCCAGGGGTGAATTTTGACTTTTGGGTAAAACTTTGGGAAACTCATTTTCATGCATTAGGCTTGATTCATTTGACATTTATTAATGTGATTAAGTAACTTATGACTAGATTTAAGCGGATTTGTGGTGGAATCATGAGGTAAAGCTATAATTGAGACTTGAGTGGTGTTCAAGGCATCGAGGTAAGTGTTTGGTTTAACCCTAGCTTGAGGGATTAGGAGTTGAGTCATATTTTCTACTTGCTTCTTGTTGAGTACGATGTATAGGCATGGTGACGAGTATCTATATATTGGTGTCAAGCATGACCGTGAGTCTTAACTTGAAAGTTGTTGTGTTTTGAATGACACCTTGTATACTTTAATTAATGATCCTCTATGATTAAGTATTTCCATTAATTGAACTGAGTTTTAGCAAAGTGAGATTGGTTATAGTTGATTCTCCCTTGCCGGGACGACTATTTCGATATCCTTGGTCCCTTGCTGGGAAGAAATTATATTACTTATGTTCCCTTGCCGAGATTTCTTATGATTGTGTGATGAACTGAAAAGGGAGCGGGTGGTAAGCCTACCACAAGATATTATGAAATGGGAGCGGGTGGTACGCCTACCACAAGATTGATTAAATGGGAGCGGCTGGTACGCCTACCACAAGATATTATGAAATGGGAGCGGGTGGTACGCCTACCACCAGATATAATGAAATGGGAGCGGGTGGTACGCCTACCACAAGATATTATGAAATGGGAGCGGGTGGTATGCCTACCACAAGATATAATGAAATGGGAGCGGGTGGTACGCCTACCACGAGATAGAATGAAATGGGAGCGGGTGGTACGCCTACCACGAGATATGAGAAATGGGAGCAGGTGGTACGCCTACCACAAGATATTATGAAATGGGAGCGGGTGGTACGCCTACCATAAGATATTATGAAATGGGAGTGGGTTGCACGCCTGCAACAAGAGGAAACTGAAAGTGAAAGTTGCCTTTATTTTATTCAATTGTGATAGAAGTTATAGTGCTAGCTTCCTTATTATTCCATGTTATTTCTTTTAACTGCTATCTCCGAAGCATGTTCCCTTCCCCAGCTTTAACTGCTTATTACTTGTTTACTTTTCCGCCATATATTATATAACTGTACAGGTTTATTTAGAGTCTGGTCCTAGCCTCGTCACTACCTCGTCGGGGTTAGGCCAGACACTTACCAGTGGGGCCGGTTGTGCTGATACTATGCTCTGTGCTCTTTTGCACAGATCCAGGTTTTGGACAGCAGCAGTAGTGTGGGAGCCAGCCTTCAGTCCAATGAGATACTGAGGTAGCCTTGCAGGCGTTCGCAGGCCCGACATCTCCTCTATCTTTTATTTCAGTCTGTTATCTCATATATTAAAGACAAACAGTTTATATTTTCTTTCAAACGGTTGTATTTAGCACTCTTAGAAGTTCGTAAGTAATGTGACACCAGTTCTTGGGTAGAGGCATATGTTGATTCTCGCATTATTGTTCAGTTTTCTTTAAATTTAAGTCTTTCTCATATTTATTTAATTTCGTTGCTTTCATGCTATCGCCAATAATTGTTAAAAGAAGTAATTGTTAACGATGTAAGCATTTAAGGAATGGCTTGCCTAGCTCTCATTAGTAGGTGCCATCACGACTCCTGAGGTTGGAAAATTCGGGTCGTGAAAAGGAGTATGCAGAGACGGAAATATTGTAAGCTTCCAGAATGTGGGTGATGGACATTCCATAGCGTATACTAGTTGGATCTTCAGCACTTTCAATCATAAAATTGATAACCTAGGGGTATAACTTGATTTTGAGTTTGGTCACAAGACAATAGACCAGAAACGTATCTCATAGATATAAAGTGGAAAAAGAGCCAGTATGAGGAAGCAGAGTAGTTGCCACAATGTGGGCTAGAACACGAGTTTCAAAACTCACATCACTAGGACCTAGTTAGTTTGGAAGAAATTCAGATGGACACTCAACAATACATTTTTTGGCTTGATTAAAGGAAATTTGAAAATCATCGGGCCATGAATTTTTAAAGAGCATAGGGAAACCAGAACACTTGCACTGAAAAATCGAATCAAATATGGAACAGTCAAGAATAATATGCTTTCCTAGTACTAAGGATTCCAACTTATCAGACCTACTGGAACGAAAATTCGCATAGAACATTATCACTATGGGTTCATAGACTTTAGGCGGGGGAACAGAAAAGAACTTTTACCACCCTTGATAAACAAAAAGGTCCTTTACCTTACAATTTAGGGCTTCCATGTCATCAAGGTCGACTACCCTCCCATGAGTAATAGGCTTGTTTTTTAGGGCAAGAAAGAAGTCCCTGTTAGGAGAATCCCAGAAATGGAGTTCCGACTCAAGGGAACTAGAAAGGTCAACTTTTGATTTCGTTGGAGTGGAGGAGACAGGGGGTTCTTCCATGGATCTTTTACCCAGGGCTTTTTCTCATAAGGGTTGAGAATGATCAAAGAAATCTGCCTAAGAAGAGGCAAACCCCTCAGAGTGATCAGACCATAGGTCTACCTGTTCAGGGGGTTGAGAAGGGGGTTTTCCCTTGGAGCGAGTGCTCTTTCTATTGGAGGCAGAAGGATTTTTGGATTGTTTAGCCATTGTAGGAGGTTGGTGGTGGAGCAAGATTTCGAAGAAGGGGAATGAGGGCGATAGAGACGATGGAGATTGATTTGAGAAGACAACATAAAAAGGGGTTTTCTGACGATTAGGTACAGAAAAAGAAAAGGCGTCAGGTGATCAGACGCGATGATTGGTTTTCCTTTTTTGAGTTCTGTGACTGATGTAAAAAGAGAAGAAAAAGGAGGTAAAACGGAGACATAATTAATGAGTAAAAAAAATTTGGACTATTCTATATATAAGATTAAATAATGGCACATAGGTCCTACTATTAACTATTAATGCAAATAGAGCCAAGAAGTTTTCTTAGTGAACAAAATCTTTCTTCTAACAAAGGATTGGTAAAGATATCCGCTAGTTGATCAGTTGTTCCTACAAAAGATATTTCTATATTTCCTTTAAGAACATGATCTCCAATGAAGTGATGCTTGATATCTATATGATTTGCCCTAGAATGATGAACATGATTTTTAGAAAGACAAATAACGCTTGAATTATCATAAAAAATTTGTATAAGTTTAAAAGAAAGTTCATAGTCACCAAGTTGATGGGACATTCACAGAAATTGTGCACAACATTGTCTAATAGCGATGTATTTAGCTTCAGTGGTAGATAATGCAACTGATGCTTATTTTTACTGTTGCAGGATATCAATGCCTTCCCAAGTAATTAACATGTACAACTTGTGCTTTTTCTATCTTCCTTATCACATGCAAGGTCAGCATCTAAAAAACCTTCTAATTTAAAAGAGTTAGAGCGAGGATACCATAGTCCATGAGAGACAGTTCCAATAAGATATCGAGTGATTCTCTTTACTGTAGTCAGATGAGATTCCTAAGAGCTAACTGAAACCTGGCACATTTATACACACTAAACATAATATCTGGTCGACTTGCAGTCAGATAAAGCAATGAGCCAATCATTTCACGATACTTAATTTCATCGACAGGGATTCCCTGTTCATCTTTGTTAGACTCGTTGAAGGTCTCATTGGTGTGCCAATGGATTTAGCATTGCTCATGCCAAATTTTTGAATCAGTTACTTTGTGTATTTAGTCTGACATATAAATGTTCCTTCTTCAGATTGTTGAATTTGAAGTCTAAGGAAGAATGTTAGCTCTCTCATCATGCTCATTTCGAATTCACTTTGCATAAGATTTGAAAATTCCTTGCACATAAGAGGGTTAGCACTACCAAATATAATATCATCAACATAAATCTGAATAATGTGGTTACCTTCTTATGGTCTTTTAATAAATAAGGTAGTGTCTACTTTACCTCTTGTAAAGCCATGACCAATAAGAAATGAACTAAGTCTATCATACCATGCTCGTGGAGCTTACTTTAGTCCATATAGTGCTTTGGTGAGCTTATATACATGGTAGGGAAACTTTTAATCTACAAACCCAGGAGGTTGCTTCACGTATACTTCTTCCTCAATAAATCCGTTCAAGAAATCACTTTTGACGTCCATTTGAAATAGCCTAAATCCCTTAAATGATGCATATGCCAGAAGGATTCGTATAGACTCCAAACGAGCTACTGGAGCGAAAGTTTTGTCATAGTCGACTCCTTCCTGTTGTGAATATCCCTGAGCAACTAATCTGGCTTTGTTCCTTACGACCTTTCCATCCTAATTCAATTTATTTCTGAAGACCCACTTTGTTCCAATTACAGAAACATTTTCAGGTTTGGGTATCAGTTTCCACACTTGATTTTTCCAAATTGATCTAACTCTTCCTACATTGCTTGTACTCAACTTGAGTCTTTTAGAGCTTCCTCTATCTTCTTTGGTTCAACCTAAGAGATTAATGCTATGTTTGCTTTCTTTTTGAGAACTCCCCTAGTTTTCATTCCTTTATTTGGATCCCCTATGATGAATTTTTGAGGATATTCAGGTTCGCCTCTCCATTTATTTGGACGAACCACATTAGTAGTCGACTCGTTCGGATGATCTGGTACACTACTGCTGATTTTATTAGTTGACTCTATCGTAGCATCCGATTTATCAATTGAATCTTGAGATTTGCTTGTCTCCTGAATTTTTTGAGCTTGATCTTCATCACCTGCAGTAATTCCTTTCTCGACCGAGGGGTTATTTTTATCGAATATAACATGTACAGATTCTTTCACATATAATGTGCGTTTATTATAGACTCTAAAAGATCTACTATTTAATGAGTAGCCCAGAAAAATACCTTCATCACTTCGTGGATCGAATTTTCCAAGGTTGTCCTTAACATTATTGTGAATAAAATACTTACTTCTAAAGGGATGAAAGTAACTGATATTAGGACGTTTACCTTTCCATGGTTCATAAGGAGTCTTCTTCAGAATGGGTCTTATGAGACATCGGTTGAGAATGTGACATATTGTACTTGCACCTTCTGCCCAGAAGTGATTTGGCAGTGAATGATCTAGTAACATGGTTCTTTCCATGTCTTGGAGGGTTCTGTTTTTCCTCTCAACAACCCCATTTTGTTGAGGTGATCATGGTGCAGAGAAGTTATGAGTGTATCACTGATCATTATAGAAGTCTTCAAATGCTCTACTTTCAAATTCTCCTCCATGATCATTCTGGATTGTTGTAATCAGATATCCCTTTTCTCTTTCAATCTTTTTGTAGAAAATCTCAAAATTTCTCAATGCTTCATCTTTATGAGATAAGAAAAACACCCAAGTGAAACGTGAACAATAACAAAAGCATATCTTTTTCCTCCTATACTAGCAGTTCTAGTAGGCCCAAATAAGTCCATATGAAGCAGTTGCAAAGGTTTAGAAGTAGATACAATATCTTTATTTTTGAAAGAGTTTCTGGTTTGTTTACCTATTTGACAGACATCACAAATATGAGTTCTAGAAAAATTCAGTTTGGGTAGACCAATAACTAACTCATGCTTGGACAATTTTTCTATCAAATGCATGCTTGCATGACCAAGTTTCCTATGCCATAACCATGGATCATCAGACATGGATTTTAAGCAGATGTGACCATCTATCTTTTTAAAACCATCAAGAATATAAATATTTTCATACCTTTTACTTGGGAGGACTATTTTACCTGTCTCATCTTCAATAGCACAGCCTATTTTCTTAAAATTTACCTCATATCCTGAGTCGCATAGTTGACTTATGCTCAGGAGATTGTAGTTGAGTCCATCAACGAGATAAACTTTAGTGATATCACAATTGTTGTTGAAGGGAATTGTTCCAGTACCGATTATCTTTCCTTTGAGTCATCTCCAAACTTAACGTTTCCTCCATCAATTTTTGTAACTTCTTTGAACAGGTTTTTATAACCTGTCATGTGACTGGAATATGCACTGTCTAAGTACCATTTTCCTTTGCGGCGTATTTTGTTGTGTTCCTGCAAAATATAGTGATTACTTTCTTTTAGGTACCCAAGCTTGCTTGAGTCCTAGAGGGTTAGTATCACTAGGTTCAGAATTGTTTTTTGGTTTCCAAACACATCCTGAAACATTTTCTTTACGAACACGAAAAAAAGAATATTTATGTCCACTTTTGTTACAGTAGTGACACTTAACTCCTGACCCATTTTTAGGTCTTTCATTAGTGTTAGTACTAGTGGACTCTGTTCTAGCTGGTCCTTTTCCAGTTGACTTGTAAGTCATCTGATTTGACCTGACAGAACTATGACTGGTGGACCTGCGCATGCCATTGAGTTGCATTTGCAATTCCTCAAACTCTTCTTGAAGTACTTCTTTTTCAATTTCACATACTTCATGTTTGAGCTTCCAGTCTTTTACTTCTTTATTAAGTCTCTTAAGCTCATTCATCATTTTTTGAGACTCTTTCAAAGTTAAATCAAGAATATCCTGCAAATCATTGCATCTTTCACAGTTATAAGATCTTACCTCGCTTGTTTCACCTCGTATCATGAAACAGTTCTCATTGTTATCTTTGCATTCGACATCTGAAGTGTCCTCATCCGTCCAGCATCCTAAGGATTTGTTCATCTTGTTTTCAGAATCGTCATGCAGTAAAGATTTGCTATCTTTTCATGTTCTAAACTGTTTTCATCGCTCCAACTTCCAAAAGATTTGTTCTTATTAAAGCCTCTAAAAAATTTTCTTTTTAGATCTAGGCACTCAGTTTGAATGTGTCCAAATCTTCCACACTCATAGCATTTTCCATCATTCTTGTCATGTTCGTTGTATTGTCTGGATCGCCTAGATGGAATTCTTCCTTTCCTCGTATTCCCGAATCTTCTCATTAAACCATCCATGTTTCTTGACAGCATAGAAATATCTTCTTGAAGGGCTTTAGGATCATCATCGATATCATTTTCATCTATTTAAGTTGAGGCCTTGAATGCGACTGTTTTCCTTTTTTCTTCTTGACTAGTCTTCTTAAGATGTGTCTTTTCAAAGGCTATGAGTTCTCCTCGTAGTTCATCATAGGATAACATATTTAGATCCCGAGATTCAAATGTGACCACTTTGGTCTGCCAAGTAGTTGGTAGGCTTCTAAGAATTTTTCTTAGTTGATCACCACTCGTATATGGTTTGCCGAAGGCTTTTAGATCGCTAATTATTTTGCTGAATCTGACAAACATCTCTTCAATAGACTCTCCTTCTTTCATTGAAAAGAGTTCGTAATCATGAACCAACATGTTGATATGTGTTTCCTTTACCTTGCTGGTTCCTTCGTATGTAACTTCAAGCTTGTCCCACATCTTTTTGGCTGTGTCACAGCTAGAGATTTTCTCATACTCTTCACCACTTATGGCATTATAAAGCAGGTTTCTCGCTTTATTATTAACGTGTACCACTAACATTTGCCCATTTGTATATGAATCTATATCTTTAGGATCAGCAAGTGGTTGAGCTGCAGCTGGCAGGGGATAATTCCCGTTTTTGATGAGTCTCCAAACTTTAACTTCATATGCCTTGGACTAGATCTCCATACACACTTTTCAGTGGGAGAAATGTTATCCATTGAAGTATGGTGGCCTAACTTGTGAAATTCCTTCCTGGAAGAGAGCTCCTACGATAACTTGATTTGCCATGATCTTTTCTCACGGGCTATTAAGCAAAAGAAAAATGTGAGCCTTGCTCTGATACCAATTTAAAGTACAAGAGGGGGTGAATTGTTTATATTTAAACTTAATTGCTGTTAGTTGACTGGTTTTTCAATTAGTTGACTAGATGTAATAAACTAACAATTGTAATAACAGAATACAAGATGCTGAAATTAAATGCAGGAATTAAAGACACCAGAATTTTTATACTGGCTCGGATTCAATGTGAATCCAAGTCCAGCCCTCTTGGGTTGCAAGAGAGTTCTCTTTAGTGAATGAGTTTCTTCGAGTATAATGGAAATGACTTGATAGCTCAGTTCCTATATCACTCGTCTCTTTTGATACAATGTCTCATCAGTGTTGTTCTCTCATTTTTCTCTAAGTTGTTACACATCAGGTCTTAGAGAGCTACAATGTTTGTTTGCAGTAGAACAAAGAGAGGATATTTGGTTAGATCAAAGTATATCTTGCTAAGGTGTGATTACAGGTTTAAATACTTTGAGAGAGGCTTGAATTTTAGAAAGATTTGCCAACCCAAGAGATTTGATCCTTGGAAAGAGATTGATTCTTTCCAAGAATAAAGCTGTTCTGCAACGGCTCTTTTGAACCCGGAATCTTGATCCTCCATATTTAGACACTTGATTGAATATTAAGCGAGATCTTGATTTATTTGATTCCTTGAGTTTAGCTTTGATTGATCCCTTCAGTATCTTCACGATTGATTTCTTTTTTCTTTAACCGCGCCTATAGTCCGTCAATCTTGTATATCAATCCATATGTTCCTTGATCATTGCTGATTGATTTCGCCAATCTTGACAGCTATCCAAGAGTTCCTATACAAAGAGCAAATATATTATTTTTATCATTAAAATTAGATCTAACACATAGGACGATTCTACTTTGTCCAAGGAATGATGATTAATGGCTCGTTATTTCACCTTGTGCTAGACAAAGATCTCAGACGATATTGTAAATATTGACCTCTTTATATTGGAGTAGAGCGCTCTGAATATCAAGAAGGAATTAGGAAGATATACGAAGAGTATTGATGTATACTTCGTTAAGTTTCGCGTCTGATAGCGAACTATGTATCCTTTAAATTCATATGATAATATGCATCGGGAACCCGTGAAGTAACACTAAGCATTATGATATAATTGAGGTTAGCAGCAATATTTAAGTAAGACTAAAAGAGTATAATATTGTCTCACTAGCTAATTTAATTAGGGGAGAAGAGATAGAATAAACAAGCCTCACCGCTCGTCTCTGAAAAATATGTTAATAATCTGTATTTGAAAAATATATCATGGAAACTTATAAAACAATGTAAAAATAAAAATGTAGAAGTAGAATTAAATCCGAGCTCACTAAATTTACAGTGTTTTTTTAAGGAACTTAATCTCCTCTTAGTACCCGAGGTTTAGGATTATTTCCTCACATGATAGAACAAATAATCACACTGGTCTAGCGTACTTCAAACACCAGTGCATAATGAACACACATGGTGACAGTGAATCACACTTAATTACTTTGTTTTTGTAAGAAAACAATACATAAAGGAATAAGAGATTTCAAAATTTTCGTAAGGAAAATATGAGGGAATGGCTTGGTATTTATAGTAAACGGATTGGGTTCAAAAGAAGAAGTACGACTTTTTCAGTTGGCCTTTCACATAAAACGCCCATAATGAAAATAGCTATTTACCCAGAATAAAACAGTAAATCAAAACGGAGGTTATGATGCGAGGCTTAACTTCTTCTCAACTCTTTAAAAACTAGAAGAGATGCAACAATATATATACTCAATAAATGAGCTTTCCTCCTCAAATATGAGACAATATTCCTTTGTAGAGGAGGGAAATTCAAAATTTCATTTGGTTCCTTGTTCACCTCATTTTTTAACTTAAAAAAACACAAAATAATCATGATTAGAAACCTTACTTGTTTTGTTCCTTTTGTTCTATGCTTTGTTTGAAACAAAACAGAGTCCTATTTGCAACTAATTGGCATCGAGGGTTATAAAATAACATAATGAAATAGAACATAAACAACATATTAATTTCATTCCCTTGCATCCTCTCCTTAAGAAATACAAGTACAACATATATATTACCAAGAATCTTTCATCCAATACGGAGGTGGAGGATAACGATGCGCACCAAAGTAGAAGCCATCTGCCTGAACTCGCCAATAACATTCATCTAAGTCTCCATTCACATTTCCACAATCTTTTTCAGCTATATGATTATTGAAAACTTCAAATGATTTGTCTTTGTTTTCCCACCAAAAATGACAAAAATAGAGTGTACTCCCAATAAGCACCTTCCTACGAAAACTAAATGAAAACTCCTCATTTGGATGAAGGACTTTATACCCTAAATCATCATCACCAGATTGACAATGAACAGTCAAAGGTTGAGTATTATTGGGTAGGTTACTTGTGATGTAAACATTATATCTTGAGCTAATCCCAAAGCTTTTTGCAAAAATGAGGTTTAGTAGAAAGATTAGTGGCGGAAAAAGGATTTTGGTATTGAAATTAATCATATTGTACCCTTGAAATGGTTACTTTTGTTCTTTGATTTTCTTCAACTAAAGAGGTTCATGCTACATATATATAGGTCAGAAGAATTTGATAGCGCTGACTGAGTTAAATTTTGTTAATGTGGATAAATCATAATCTGATTTTTCCATGCTTTTTTGGATGAAGATATGATCCTCATTATAGTCTAATGCCGTTATAAGAGAACATAAAGGAATATTCTTTTTGTTATGCCCTTTTAATTTTTAGTTGCTATATTCCTTTTTGAAGTAAAAAAGGAAAAGTCTTTGTTATCTTATATGAATTGCATCTGCCAGAGATAGAGATCCAACACACATTTAGGGAGGGAAATGCCGTTGCAGGTGCTTTATCACATTTTGGAAAAGAACTGGATCCTACACAACATTAGGATATTTTCATTTTTGAAAATCCTCCAACTTTTATATTAGCGCATTTTTTTTCCAGAGTCATAGGACACTTTAACTTTACGTACAGTTCCCTCTTGTAATACTTTATTTCATGCTTTCAATAAATAACAATGCATGTTATTAGCCAAAAAAATTATAAGTAGGAATTGAACTACAGCTGAAGTACTAGTAATAAATAAAAAGACTATATATATAAATATATATACACTTCAAAGAAGTTAAAAAGTAAATTTGATGGTGCTATACTTATAATATGTCATGGTCGACTGCAAACCATAACAGTGCGGTTTTTTTCCTGTTGTAGACATTTAAAAAAAGACTATAGAAAGACTTTATTTAATTTCGTCCAAGGAGTGACGATTAAGACAAACAAAAAAGAAATAAAACATCGATCGTTTAAAAAAAAAACTTCCTTGGGAGCCTTTCTCTGAAGGAGAAAGCGGTAGAAGATATATGAAGAGGTATTGATGTTTGGTTCTGTGACATGCACTACTATTTTCGAGTCATCTAAATTCAGTCTTAAATTGCATTATTAAGGAACCCGCGGAGTCACATTAAAAACAATTACTTAAATAAATAAGAGTTGTAGTAGTTAATAAAGTAGCAGATAAGAGGGGCAACTACTGTATTTTCGCTTGATGTTGCTTTGTACCTTCGATTCCTGGACTTCATCGGCTGTGCAGAGGTCATTCAATTTGCTCATCCACTGCATTTGCTTTCTTTATGGGATAAATTAGAATGGAAGTGACCCAAATTCAGACTTGATTACAAATTGAGGTTGTAGCTCGTCAATAAAAACATTCTATTAAAACATGGTAAGCTATTGCCTAACCTGTTAGGGATATAGTTGATATGTTCAAGATCCAATCTCATATGTATATAAAGCTAAACATCTTTTTTCTTTCGCGCGAGAAGGAAAGCACTTTTGGGGGCTGACGGTACTCCTTTGGATGGTTTAACGCGACTAGCAGACCACTATTGATTTGAACATATTTTTGTGATCGTTATTTGATATTAATATTTTATATTTGATATTCTTTTATCATTATTATCTTAATTGCTTGATTAATCTGATAAGGTCCTTGATTAAATTTTGAGACATGTTGTTGTGATATAGATCATAATAATGAGAGCAAAGCTTCTTATAATTTAATCTAAATTTATTCTTAATCATAGGATTAATTTGGACATTAGTGATCTGGTTAGATCAATATTTATGTGATCATCTTTATGAGTAAAGATTAGTTGATCTCATTAGTTAAATAACGTATATAGATAATGCAAATAGAGATACGATCGTTGAATCGGCTCATTAGATAATTTTTAATGGGTCGAATTACAATAAAATGTCAATAGAATAATTTCTTGAAGAATGCGATGCAAGAGTTTCTTTTGACCTGAGATCATCATAGTAATTTACGAGTTATTTATTTTGCTTTGATACTAGAAACTTACGGCACTAGGGCGATAGTTGAAAGGACATTAGATATGATCAAATATTTATAGATTTAATGATTGATCAAGATGGGATATGTCAATTCTTAGTAATGAGTTTAAGCTTCATGTTGTCATAAATTATGAACGATCAAATTAAGACCTATTGGTCAGGGTAATTGAATAAAAGAAAAAAAAATAGTTTCTTAGGTCATTCAACGGTCAATTATATTTAACACTAACACATAGTTGGTCGCTTATTAGAATTCAAGCCTAGGAACCTCTAAACTTTCAAATTCCACGAACGATGCCAAAACCTACCAAACCATGTCCGAATGACCTCAAATTTTATACAAATTCAGAAATGACACCACGAACCTACTCCAACTCCCGGAATTTCAATACGACACTGATATCAAAATTTTCACTGCCGGTCAGAATCGCCAAAATTCTAACTTTCGCCAATTCAAGCCAAATCCTACCACGGGCCTCCAAATCATATTCCGGACACGCTCCTATATCCAAAATCACCTAACGGAGCTAATGGAACTATCAATACTCAAATCCGAGGTCGTTTACACATAAGTCAATATCCGGTCAACTTTCCCAACTTAAACCTTCTCACAAGAAACTAAATGTCTCAACTCATTCCAAAATCACTCAGGGCCCAAACCAACTAACTCGGTAAGTCATAATACAGTTATAGAACACAAAAGAAGCAGAAAATAGGGGGAACGGGGCTACAACTCTGAAAACAACCGGTCGGGTCGTGACACAAACTTTGCGGGGGTCCTTTTCTTTGTTCAAAGTACAAGAAATACCATCTTCCGTGACTAGCACCACATTCAACCATAATAATATATGACACGCACCAATCATATTTTGACATGTGTTTTTCTTTTTTAATTATTTATATTTTCTTTTTATTCATTATTTATTTTAAAATTATCTTTCTTTTTCTTTTCTTTTTTTTTCTGTCGTATTGCCACAACTAGCTATTTTCTCTCTCATTTTCGCCATTGCAAATTGCTCGTACTCAATTCCCTTTTTCAGTAATTTAATGTATCAATTTTTTTGTAATCCATCCGTATTTCTAAAGAAAGCTTTACAAAGCCACCACCATCAAGGAAAGATGGCATATGGCTTTTCAGTTTTGAGCTTCGAAATTCCATCAATGGCATATTGCTTTTCTTCAAGTTTCAGACTTTCAAATCAATGAACCTCGAAATCTAGCTTTAATTTTCAACTCGCAGAAGATTTGAATAGCCAAATCTTTTTAACTTTGAGGATTTAAAACACATATGTCGAACTTTCGGAGAACTCACAATGGAGTTCAAAATTTACAACTCGAATCCTCAAATCTAACAAAAAATCAGTAAGTAACCCGAATTTCCACACTAGATTTGATTTTCGGACTTTAAAAATAGATACCATAGCTTCATTCGATAACTTAAATGTCATGACCCGGATATCCCACCCTCAGGAGTCATGATGGCGTCTACTAATGTGAGCTAGACAAGCCAATCCTTAACAGCTTACTTCATTAACAAATCATTTCTTTTAACGATTATCAGTGATAACATGAAAACAACGGAATTTAATAAATGTACGGAAGACTTAAACTAAAGAAACTGAACAATAATACGGAAATCAACATATGCCTCTACTCAAGAACTGGTGTCATATTACTCACGAACTTCTAAGAGTACTAAATACAACCGTTTGAAAGAAAAATATAAACTGTATGTCTCGAATACATGAGATAATAGACTGAAATAAAGAGAGAGGAGATGTCGGGCCTGCGGACACTTGCAAGGCTACCTCGGTGTCTCACTAGACTGAAAGCTAGCTCCCGCGCTACTGCTGCTGTCCAACACCTGGATCTGTGCAAAAGAGCATAGAGTGTAGAAATTACCCCCCCCCCCCCCCGACCCACGTGGTCGAAACCCGAGGTTCGAACCAAAACCCGATTACCCATTCCTCCACAAATCCAAATATATAATTTGTTTTCAAATCGGACTTCAAATTGAGGTCCAAATCCCTAATTTTAGAAAACCTAGGTTCTACCCAAAACACCCAATTTCGCCCATGAAAATCTTTGATTTGAAGTTGAAATCATGTTAAAAGATGTTAAGGAGTGAAGAAAATGAGTTAGAAATCACTTACCAACGTTTTGGAGAAGAAAGGTTATTTGAAAAATTGCCTCTTATGTTTTGGGGGTTTGAAAAAGTGAAAAATAACTGAAATTCCCGTTTATTTATACCCCTCTCAGACCACCTGTGCCGACCGCATCAAATGGACCGCGGCCGCGCTGGCCCCTCCCTGAAGACCTGCAGTTCAGCACCCTAGGCGCACCGCACAAAGGCGACTGCGTCCGCACAGCCTCCACCGCGGACCGCACAAAGGCAACCTCGGCCGCGCTGGCCCCTCCACGGTCGCACACGATTTCTCGCGGACCGCACTAGAGGGTTCAGAGACTGCAACTTCCTGAACTTGCAACATCTGACTTTCTAAGCCTAAGGCATTCCGGATCTCACTCGAAACTCACCCGAGCCCTTGAAACTCCAATCCAAGTATACACACAACCTCAAAAATATCCTACAGACATATTCGTGTACTCAAATGACCAAAATAACATCACGAGCATCGAATTAAACCTCGAGATCAATAAAATTTCTCAAAACTCTTTAAAATATCAAATTTCTCAATTAAGGTCCGGATCACGTCAAACGACGTCTATTTTTAACCAAATTCCACAGGAATGACTCAAGTCATATATAAGACATGTACTGAGCGCTGGAACCAAAATACGGGCCCGATACCATTGCTTTCTAATCAGTTTTCACTTCAAATTAAACAATTTCTGAAAATAATTTCACTTAAAAATTCATTTTTCGGGCTAGGGACCACGGATTCCGATTCTGGGCATACGCCCAAGTCCCATATACCCTCCGGGACCGTCAAATTATGGGTCCGGGTCCGTTTACCTAAAATATTGACCGAAGTCAAATTTATTCATTTTAAAGTCAAGATTGAACATTTTTCACAGAATTTCACATTTAAACTTTCTGGCTACGTGCCCGGACTGCGCACGCAAATCGAAGCGACTCTAAATGAGGTTTTTCAAGGCCTCGGAAGCACATAATAGGTAAGAAAACATGTGATAACCCTTTGGGTCGTCACATTCTCCACCTCTAAAACAACCGTTCATCCTCGAACGGACAGAAGAAGGAAGTACCTGAGTCGGGGAATAAATGAGGATAACGGCTCCGTATATCGAACTCGGACTCCCAGGTCGATGCCTCAGGAGGATGACCTCTCCACTGAACACGAACCGAAGGAAAACTCTTCGATCTCAACTGACGGACCTGCCGGTCTAGAATAGCCACCGGCTCCTACTCATAAGACAAGTCCTTGTCCAACTGGACAATACTGAAATCTAACACGTGGGATGGATCGCCGTTATACTTCCGAAGCATGGACACATGAAATACTGGATGCACGACTGATAAGCTAGGCGGCAATACAAGTTTATAAGCCACATCTCCCAATCAATCAAGAATCTCATATGAACCAATGAACCTAGGGCTAAGCTTTCCCTTCTTCCCGAATCTCATCATGCCCTTCACAGGAGACAGTCGGAGCAATACCAGCTCACCAACCATAAAAGCCACATCTCGAACTTTGCGGTCTGCATAACTCCTTTGCATGGACTGAGCCGTACGAAACCTCTCCTGAATGATACTGACCTTGTCTAAGGCCTTCTGAACCAAATCCGTACCCAACAACCGAGCCTCTGCCAGCTCAAACCATCCAACTGGAGATCGATATCGCTTACCATACAAAGCCTCATAAGGAGCCATTTGGATACTCGACTGGTAGCTGTTGTTGTAGGCAAACTCTGCTAAAAGCAAAAATTGATCCCACGAACCTCCAAAATCAATGACACAAGCTCGGAGCATATCCTCCAGAATCTGAATAGTCCGCTCGGACTGGCCGTCCGTTTGGGGATGAAAGGCTATACTCAACTCTACCTGAGTGCCCAACTCTCGCTGAACTGCTCTCCAGAAACGCGAGGTAAAGCGTACCTCTATCCGAAATGATAGACACAGGCACACCATGAAGGCGAACAATCTCCCGGATATAGATCTCAGCTAACCTCTCGGATGAATAGGAGACTGCCACAAGAATGAAATGCACTGACTTGGTCAGCCTATCAACAATGACCCAAACTGCGTCGAACTTCTTCCGAGTCAGCGGAAGTCCAGTAATAATGTCCATAGTGATCCGTTCCCACTTCCACTCGGGAAGCTCAATCCTCTAAAACAATCCACTAGGCCTCTGATGCGCATACTTAACCTGCTGACAATTCAAACATCGAGCCACATATGCAGTAATATCCTTCTTCATTCTACGCCACCAATAATGCTGCCACAAATCCTGATATATCTTCACGGCGCCTGGATGAATAGAGTATCGGGAACTATGGGCCTCCTCTAAAATCAACTCTCGATGCCCATCCACATTAGGCACACAAACTCGCCCCTGCAATCTCAAAACTCCATCATCACCTAAGGTAACCTGCTTGGCACCTCCACGCTACACCGTGTCTCTAAGGACACACAAATGGGGATCATCAAACTATTGATCACAGATACGCTCCAATAATAAATATCGAGCAACCATGCAAGCTAACACTCGACTAGGCTCAGAGATATCCAATCTCACAAATCGGTTGGCCAAAGCCTGAACATCCAAGGCAAGCGGTCTCTCACCGACCGAAATATAAGCTAGACTACCCATACTGGCTGACTTCCTACTCAAAGCGTCAGTCACCATATTGGCCTTCCTCGGATGGTATAAGATAGTGATATCATAATCCTTCAACAACTCCAACCACCTCATCTACCTTAAATTCAACTCCTTTTGCTTGAACAAATACTGAAGACTCTTGTGATCTGTGAACACCTCACATGCCACGCCATACAGATAATGCCTCAAAATCTTCAATGCGTGAACAATGGCTTCCAACTCTAAATCATGGACCAGATAGTTCTTCTCATGAATCTTCAACTGCCTCGAAGCATAGGCAATGACCTTGCGATCCTGCATCAACATTGCACCAAGTCCAATACGGGAAGCATCACAATAAACCGTGTAAGGCCCTGAACTTGTGGGCAAAACCAACACCGGTGCGGTAGTCAGAGCTGTCTTGAACTTCTGAAAGCTCGCCTCATACTCATCCGACCATCTGAACTGGGCACCTTTCTGGGTCAACCTGGTCATCGGGGCTGCAATAGATGAGAACCCTTCCACGAACCGACGGTAGTGGCCTACCAATCCCAAAAAACTATGAATCTTTGAAGCTGATACTTGTCTAGGCCAGTTCTTGACTATCTCAATCTTCTTCGGATCAACCTGAATGCCCTCTACTAATACAACATGACCCAGGAATGCAACTGAACTCAACCAGAACTCACAGTTAGAGAACTTAGCATATAACTAACTATCCTTCAGAGTCTGAAGAACCACTCTGAGATGCTGCTCGTACTCCTCCTGGTTGCAGGAATATATCAAAATATCATCAATGAAGACTATCACGAACGAGTCCACATAAGGCCTGAACACTTGGTTTATCAAATCCATAAAAGCTGCTGGGGCATTTGTCAACCCGAATGACATAACCAAGAACTCGTAATGCCCGTACCGAGTGCGAAAAGTTGTCTTAGGGACATCGGAGGCCCTAATCCTCAACTGATGGTAGCCAGATCTCAAGTCAATCTTTGAAAATACCTTGGCACCCTGAAGCTGATCGAACAAATCATCAATCCTCAGCAGCGGATAGTTATTCTTGATGGTGACCTTGTTCAACTACCGGTAATCAATGCACATTCTCATCGAACCATCCTTTTTCTTAACAAACAAAACCGGCACAAATGCTGGGTCTAATGAAATCCTTCTCAAGTAAGTCCTGCAACTGCTCCTTCAACTCTTTCAACTCTGGCGAGGCCATGTGAAATGGCGGAATAGAAATGGGCTGAGTGCCCGGATCCAAATTAATACAAAAGTGAATATCTCTGTCGAGCGGCATACCCGGCAGGTCTAAAGGGAATACCTCAAGAAACTCACGAACCATGGGAACAAAATCAATAGAGAAAACCTCCGCACTAGAATCACGAACATAAGCTAAATAGGCCAAGCATCCCTTCTCGACCATACACCGAGCCTTCACATACGAAATGACGCTATGGATAGAATGATCAGGAGCCCCCCTTCACTCTAAACGAGGCATACCCGGTAAAGCTAAGGTCACAGTCTTGGCGTGAATGTCCAAGATAGCGTGGTAAGGTGATAGCCAGTCCATCCCCAATATGACATCGAAATCATCCATGTCTAGAAGCAACAAATCCACACGAGTCTCAAGACCCCCAATCACAACTACACAAGAGCAATGGACTCGATCTACCACAATAGAATCACCCACCGGTGTAGACACATAAACAGGAATACTCAATGAATCACTAGGCATGACCAGATACGGTGCAAAATAAGATGACGCATACGAGTATGTAGACCCTGGATCAAATAACACTGAGACGTCTCTATCACAAACCAGAACTGTACTTGTAATAACAACATCTGAAGCCTCAACCTCGGGCCTGGCTGGGAGAGCATAACATCGGGGCTGGGCCCCACCACCCTGAACTACCTCTCTGGGACGACCTTCAACTAGCTGGCCTCCACCTCGGACGGCCTGAGCTCAACCTCTAGGACCTCTACCTCCACCTCTAGCACCTCTACCCCCGCCTCTAGCTGGGTGGGCGGGTTGTGGAATATCTGGTGCTTGAACCATAGCACGGAAACCCTGATGCGGAGAATTACTTGAAGCTCGAGGGAAATACCTAGAAATGTGCCTCGTGTCGCCACAAGTAAAACAAGCCCTCGGCTACTGGGCTGACGACCCTGAAAACTCTAAAGCAGCGGTGCACTGATAGGTGTCGGTGGTGCACTGAAGGACTGCTGATCAGAATACTGAATCGGAGGACCACAACCACCTAAAGCACCGTGAAAAGCCTGAAGAGCTAACTGAAAGGGCTTAGAAGGATGGCCTCTACCATATGAATCTCTACCTCCAAACGAGGTACCACTGAATCTGCCTGAACGACGAGGCCTCTTATCCGACCCCTAACCACCTTCTTGCGACAAAACCATCTCAACTCTGCGGACCACATTGGTCGCCTCCTGAAAAGTGATCTCACTCTTGGCCTCCTTGTCCATTTGAAGACGAATCGGCTGAATAAGAACGTCGATAGACCTCCTCACCCTCCCTCTCTCTCTCTCGGTAGGAAGTATGACAAGAGCATGGTGAGCTATGTCGATGAACTTGGTCTCATACTGGGTGACTGTCATGGAACCCTACTGGAGCCGCTCGAACTGCCTCCGATAGACCTCTCTCTGAGTAACGGGGAGAAACTTCTCCAGAAACAATACTGTAAATTGCTCCCAAGTTAAAGATGGCGACCCAGCTGGCCTAGCAAAGCAATAATCCCTCCACTAAGTCTTGGCGGATCCAGACAAGCGGAATGTAGCAAAATCGACCCCATTGGTCTCAATAATACCCATGTTCCTGAGAACCTCGTGATAGCTATATAGAAAATCCTGGGGATCCTCAAAAGAAGCACCGCTGAAAGTAGTAGTGAAGAGCTTGGTGAACCTATCCAGCCTCCACAAAGTATCGGCAGACATAGTCGCTCCATCACCGGTCTGAGCTACTATACCCGACTGAACTGCTCCAACTGGCTGAACCGTTAGAGTCTGAATCTGAGGAGCTACCTGCTCCGGAGTGCGTGTAGCAGGAGTTTGAGCCCCTTCTCCAGCTTGAGAAGTGGCTGGGGCTACAAGAAGAAAACCTGCTCGGGTAACACTATCCATGAGGCCCACCAACCGGACCAGAGTGTCCTGAAGAACTAGGGTAGCAATAAACCCCTCTAGGACCTGAGCTGGGCCCACCGGAACTGCTGAGGCTGCAACATCATCCTCAAAATCAACCTGAGGCCCCGCCACTGGTGCTGCTGCTCGGGGCTGAACTCTGCCCTTACCTCGACCTCTAGCATGGCCTCGGCCTCTGCCCCTAGTTGGAGCTGCTGCTGGGGGCTCGGGCTGCTAAGCGGTAGATGAGGAAGCGCGTATTCTCGCAAACTGCGAAAGAAAATAGTAGAAATCCAATTAGCATTTGAGGAATAAATCCGCACGACAAGAAAGAACAAATATGAGTTTTTCCTAACTCTGTAGCCTCTGGGGATAAATACAGACGTCTTCATACCGATCCCTCAGACTCTACTGAGCTTGTCCGTGAGTTGTGAGACCTGTGTAACCTAGAGCTCTGATACCAACTTGTCACGACCCGGATTTCCCACCCTCAGGAGTCGTGATGGCGCCTACTAATGTGAGCTAGGCAAGCCAATCCTTAACACCTTACTTTATTAACAAATCACTTCTTTTAACGATTATCAGTGATAGCATGAAAACAACAGAATTTAATAAATGTACGGAAGACTTAAATTAAAGAAACTGAACAATAATACGGAAATCAACATATGCCTCTAACCAAGAACTGGTGTCACATTACTCACGAACTTCTAAGAGTACTAAATACAATCGTTTGAAAGAAAAATATAAACTGTTTGTCTCGAATACATGAGATAACAGACTGAAATAAAGAGAGAGGAGACACCAGGCCTACGGACGCTTGCAAGGCTACCTCGGTGTCTCACTGGACTGAAAGTTGGCTCCCGCGCTACTGCTGTTGTCCAAGACCTGGATCTGTGTACAAGAGCACAAAGTGTAGTATCAGCACAACCGACCCCATATGCTGGTAAGTGTCTGGCCTAACCCCGGCAATGTAGTGATGAGGCTAGGACCAGACTCCAAATAAACCTGTGCAGTTATATACTATATGGCGGAAAAGTAAACAAGTAATAAGCAATCAAAGTTGGGAAAGGGGAAACATGCTCCGGGGGTAGCAGATAAAACAGAATACCAAAGAATAGTAAGGAAACTAAAATTTAACTTCTAACACCGATAAAGAGAAATAAGGCAACTTTCACTTTCAATTTCATCTTGTTGCACGCGTGCAACCCGATCTCATTTCTCATATCTTGTGGTAGGCGAACCACCCGCTCCCATTTCGGTATATCTTGTGGTAGGCTACCACCCGCTCCCATTTCAGTATATCTTGTGGTAGGCGTACCACCCGCTCTCATTTCATTATATCTCATGGTAGGCGTACCACCCGCTCCCATTTTATTATATCTCGTGGTGGGCGTACTACCCGCTCCCATTTCATTATATCTCGTGGTAGGCGTACCACCCGCTCCCTTTTACATTTCATCACACAATCACAAGAAATCCCGGCAAGGGAACATAAATAATATAATAACTTCCCGGCAAGGAAACAACAATATTGAATTAGTCATCCCGACAAGGGAGAATCAGCTATAACCAACCTCAACTCAACTTGTACTCAGTTCAATTATTGAAAATGCTCAATCATTGAAGATCATTAAGTAAAGAACCCAAGTGTCATTTAAGAACACAACAACTTTCAATTTAAGACTCACAGTCATACTTGACACCAGCGTATAGATACTCGTCACCATGCCTCTACGTCGTACTCAACCAGAAGCAAGTAGCAAGTACGACTCAACTCCTAACCCCTCAAGCTAGGGTTAGACCAAACACTTACCTCGATGCCTTGATCACCACTCAAGTCTCAACTATCGCTTTACCCATTGATTCCATCACCAATCCGCTCGAATCTAGTCACAAGTTACTTAATTACATCAATAAGTGCTAAATGAATCAACACCAATGCATGAAAAAGAGTTTTCTAAAGTTTTAACCAAAAGTCAGAAATCACCCCCGGGTCTACATGGTCAAAACCCGAGATTCAGACCAAAATCCGATTACCCATTCCCCCACGAATCTAAATATATAATTTGTTTTGAAATCGGACCTCAAATTGAGGTCCAAATCCCCAATTTTAGAAAATCTATGTTCTACCCACAACACCCAATTTTCCCCATAAAAATCTTTGATTTAAAGTTGAAATCATGTTAAAAGATGTTAAGGAGTGAAGAAAATGAGTTAGAAATAACTTACCAACGTTTTGGAGAAGAAAAGTTGTTTGAAAAATCGCCTCTTATGTTTTGGGGTTTTGAAAAAATGAAAAACAACTAAAATTCGCATTTATTTATACCCCTATCAGACCCCCAGTGCGGACCGCATCAAATGGACCGCGGCCGCACAACCTCCACCGCGGACAGCACAAAGGCGATCGCGACCGCGCTGGCCCCTCCCTGAAGACCTGCAGTTCAGCACCCTGGGCGGACCGCACAAAGGCGACTACGGACGCACAACCTCCACCGCAGACCGCACAAAATCGACCACGGCCGCGCTGGCCCCTCCGCGGTCGCAACGATTTCTCGCGGACCGCACTAGAGGGTTCAGAGACTGCAACTTCCTGAACCTGCAACATCTGACTTTCTAAGCCTAAGGCTTTCCGGAGCCCACTCGAAACTCACCCGATCCCTCGAAACTCCAACCCAAGTATACACACAACCTCAAAAACATCCTACGGACATATTTGTGTACTCAAATGACCAAAATAATATCACGAGCATCGAATTAAACCTCGAGATCAATAAAATTTCTCAAAACTCTTTTAAACATCAAATTTCTCAATTAAGGTCCGAATCACGTCAAACGACGTCCGTTTTTAACCAAATTTTCACAAGAATGACTCAAGTCATATATAAGACCTGTATCGGGCGCCAGAACCAAAATACGAGCCCGATATCATTGTTTTCTAATCAGCTTTCACTTCAAATATCCTTAAACAATTTCACTTAAAAATTCATTTCTCGGGCTAGGGACCTCGGATTCTGATTTCGGGCATACGCCCAAGTCCCATATTTTCCTACGGACCCTTCGGGACCGTCAAATCATGGGTCCAGTTCCGTTTACCCAAAATATTGACCGAAGTCAAATTTATTCATTTTAAAGTCAAGACTTAACATTTTTCACAGAATTTCATATTTAAGCTTTCCGGCTACACGACCGGACTACGCATGCAAATCGAAGCGACTCTAAATGAGGTTTTTCAAGGCCTCGGAAGCACATAATGGGTAAGAAAACAGGTGATGACCCTTTGGGTCGTCACATTAAATCTAATTCTTCAAAACCCAACAACTAAATTTTCATTCTTCACCTTCAATCCTTTTCATAATTAAGGATATTGAACAATGAATTGATAGTGAATTCGAACAAAAACTAATGAAGGTCTGGCCATCTATACGAAGAACAGAGAATAATGAAGAAGAAAGGAAAATGAAAATGGAAAAACAACTAGAAAGTGAGTGCAAACGAAAAAGAAAGAGCCAAAGGAAAAAAGGGAGAAATAACCAGATTTGGGGAAATATTTTACTTCTCACGTGCAATGACTGCATGCAAAATGCTAAAGGTTCCACTTCAGCTCAAAAGGAGATATTTTTTTATACTTTCAATATATACGAGGGGGTCATAAAACCCCCGCAAAATTAAAGGATGCATCTAATAATTAGCTACAACCCGATGTGGTATTTATGAATTATCCCTTATGTAAATCAAGCCATTACATTTTGCAAATTTTGAAATGAATTCCTCATTGCTAATTATGTTTCTTCTCATAAGCAGGAGAGGATTTCTATGGGGAGCAAAGTAGAAGCCATCTTCTTGCACTTTCCAAAAGCATTCATAGTTGAGTTCCGATGAAGGGTCTACTAGTCCACAAAATGTAGCTATATTGTCATTGTAGACATCAAATTTTGTATCTTTAGCGTTCCACCAGAAATGACAAAAGAAAAGTGTACCCCAAAAGGGTTCTCTTTAAAGCTAAAATTAAACTCCTCACTTGCATTGAAGGTCTTATTTCCTAGATCATCGTCTTTAGATTGACAACGAACAGTCAAAGGTTTTGAAATATCATATGAAAGGGCATCAATGATGTAAACTGTTTGTGTAGTCGCAAATGGCGTCCCCCCGACTACTCAAAATGAGGTTTATTACAAAGATGAATGAGCCAAAAAAGGTCTTGGTCTTGAAATTAATCATATTTTTAACTTTTGAAATGGTTTCTTTTGAAACTCTAAAGAGGTTCATGCTATATTTATATGCATCACGAAGAAATTAATGACTTGTCTTTTTATTACTTTAGATAAATCATAATCTAATTTCTCCTTCCTTCAGAAGAACAATTACAGGGTGGACATTTATTAGTTTAATATTGGAGTTAATATGCAATGGAATATTCTTTCTATTATGCCGCTTGTGTATTTTATTTATTTATTATTATGTAATTAGTAGAAAGGCAAACATTCTTTCTCTTATAACCATCCATAATCAAGCAAAAAACTACATACAAAGAAACGAAGAGGATAATGATCATAAAGACTATATTTGGTGTACATTACTATAGGATATACGTGTCATATATATTTTTTCAAAACAAAAAGTAACTTGTCTTTGACCATCGAATTTAAGAGAAAGAGATAGGTAGAAAACATAGAGGAAAAGAGAGATAGGCCGCGGGGTGGTGGGGGGGGGGGGGAGGGGGAGAATAGCAGCAACTATAATAACGTTAATATGTTTAAGTTATAAACACCGCAAGTATAAAAAAATTCTTATACTAAATCTAGAGAAACCATCTACATAAAATAACGATGTCCTAAATTTAATAAATTAAGGGACTGTCAAACATCAGGATAAATAATATCCGGTGAACGAGAACTGCAGAAATTATCTTTTTCATTTTTTTTTTAAATTTTCTTCCCCTTTTTATCCCCATTTGTTGAAGCTATTGCTCATTTGGTGACTCGAACCCAGAATCCTGAACTACAGGAACTATTGCTTTTAAGTTTGTCTACTCGAACATGACCCAAGCCACGATTCCAAGCGTCACAAGACCGACGGACAACAACAAAACCTTGCAGAGTAGATCACATAGACCGAGACCGAAGGTAGATATCGCCTTTACTGAAGGCAGAGAGATTGTTGGAGCATTTGATTGCGTAGGAGAAAGCTCCAAAGACACAGGTTGTGTTGCCATTAGAATAACAACAGTGAATCGAAGACAAAAGTGTGATCTCAATCAACCAACAAACCAATAGAGTCTGAGTTGTGTATGTATTTATATGATGAGAGTTACAACTATAAGATAAGTCCATGACCTACATTAAGATAATGAGCACAAGATTGTAGATATACATGAAATGAGATAGTCATAAGATAATGAGATAAATACCATGCTAAGAGTCCTAATATTTTCTACCTCGATTAAGTTTTCTTTTTCCATTTAGAAAGCCTTTCATTGGATCGTGTTCCCTGTTTTACTTGCAACATATTTTTTTCCTAGATTTCTTGTTATTTGCAAAATTAGTAAATGAGGATGATAATGTAATGAAGCCAATACAAAATTATATAATAATAAGTCAAAATTTTAAATGGCCATAACTTTGTGCTCGTTTATCCGATTTATAAGACTTTTTTTATTTCATGTATTTTTTGAGATCTGGGTGGACTGGCAATTTGGATTAGCTAATTTCGAGAAAAACAATTATTTTCCTATTCAATTTACATTTTTTCTTAAATTGGTACAAAATTTTAATATTTCGATACGTAAATTTTTACGCCAAAAGAAAAAAAGATTTCAACATCAAAATGGTTGTATATAGCTTAGGTAGATGTCATGTCAATTTTAGTAACAAAATAAAATACAAAAAATATTGGGCCCCGCCCGACCCAGCTAGGCCTATCAAAATCCCTTAACGGGTGGGCCAAACAACCTCATTCCACCAAAAACACGGATCCGGGACGGGCTCACTTAAATCAGTCTGGCCCGGGACTCGAGAGGGCTCATCAATTTGCAGTCCGAGTTGACCTGGTGGCCCGGTGGACACCCTGTCAATAGTGAAAATTAAAAAAAAAAAAGAAAAAAAAAGAGAGAGAGCACAGAGATGTAGAGATGAATCGAAGCAACTGCAGTAAGAATAAGATTAATAAATAAGCAAATAGTAATGTCACATTGTGATTTTAAAAAGAAAAAAAAACTATATATGTTGAATGTAAATGAAAGAAAATATAAATCACTTTCGTTCAATTAGTTGACGTGATGCCAATTTTTGAACATTTTGCTCTTACATCAAGCTCGATATGACTTGCACTCCTCGACCTCAGTTAAATTTTCTCCGTTTTTGGCATTTGAAGAACCATTTTAGCGGATCGTCTTTTCATTGAGATATTTTTTTTCTTCTAATTCTAGTTCTTGGTTTTTCGCAAACTAGAAATGAGGGTGATAACGTAACGAAGCCAATATAAATTATGTCTCATTCCCTTGCATTCTTTCCATCATTTATTCTTTCTTTTAAATGAGATGAAACATAAATTACAATCAAGCTAGTTTTTTTTTCACCAATCATGTTTCTTCTCATAATTAGGTGGAGGATTCCGATATTCACCAAAGTAGAAGCCATCTTCTTGTACCTTCCAATAGCATTCATAATCGTGTTCTGATGGTGGGCTTACTAGTCCACAATATGTATGTATATCGTCATTGTATACAACAAACGCTGTATCTTTACCATTCCACCAGAAATGGCAAAAGAAAAGTGTACCCCCGAAAAAATTCTCATTAAAACTAAACTTAAATTCTTCCGTTGGATGAAAGCTTTTATATCCGAGATCATCGTCTTTGGATTGACAACGAAGGGTCAAAGGTTTGGAATTATAAGGGAGGGCATCGATGATGTAAACCGTTATTCTGGTAGTAAAAGGCGATGCATGACTACTCAGAACGAGGTTAATTAGTAGAAAGATGGATAAGAAAATAAAGGTTTTGATTTTGAAATTAATCATATTAATTTTGAACTTTCGAAATGGTTAACCTGTTTTTCTATATTTTCTTTGAGACTCTAAAGAGGTTCATGCTACATATATATATATATATATATATATATATATATATATATATATACACACACACGCATCATAAGAAATTAATGACTTAGATTTTGTTATTAATTTAGATAAATTATCATAATCTGATTTCTTCATGCTTCAAATTAAAATTATTAATGAGTGAATATTCGAGTTATATAACATAATATTCTACTATTGGCCTTTACCCCTTTTTCCCCAAATATTTTCTTATTAGTAGAAAGGATGACCTTCTTTGTCTTCTAGTATATATCCATTAAACCAGCAGAAAATTACACCCAAGGAAATGAAGAGAAAAATGATCACAAACACCATCTGGTATACTAATCTATAGGAGAATTTTATACGTGAAATATTCCAAAGCAAAAAGTGACTTTTGTACTTCTACGTACACTTGTATGTCCTATTTTTTAAAAACTTGTATGTCCTATTTGGCCACGGATTACAACAAGAATAATAAATTTAAAAGAGAGAGCATAATTAATAAGGTCACATTAATTAGGAGGAAAAGGAATTGTCGTATTCAGTCATTTACGATCAAGAGCAAACTGTTTTGTTGAACTTAAAGTTTAACAACTGTAATTTCCTTCTAAAAAAGAAGAAATGAAGTTGGTGTGTGTATTTATTTTTTGCATTTTTAAATTGTGTTCCAAGACTGTAAAGTTAAACCTTTAATACGGATCCTTTATACACTCTCTTCTTTCAATACATCAAAACCGTCATGGTTGTAACCTTAAATGCCAATAGATTGCCCCATACGAGTCTTAACTATCACATTAATTAACCCTTGATCGAAGATGGGGACAAACATCGTGCTTGGAGAGTTGGAAGACTGGGAAAGCCAGCCTGATTTTTTGTCGGCATATTAAGGTTGAGGAGGTTGAAGAGGCGATGCGGAATATGAGTAGGGGCAGGGCGATTGGGCCAGACGAGACTCCAATGGAATTTTGCAAAGATGCGGGCCCGACAGGTTTGGAGTGGCTTCTGGATTATTTAATGTCATTATTAGGACGAAAAAGATGCCTGAAGAATGGAGGTGGATTTTTATGATTCCATTGTACAAGAACAAAGGTGATGTCCAAAATTGCAACAATTATAGGGGTATCAAGGTGTTGAGTCATACTATGAAAGTGTCGGAGAGGCCAAGGTGGCAGTGAGGATTGTGAGGAGGAGTGTGTCTATCTTAGAGAATAAGTTCGGATTCATGTCGGGCGGTCTACTACTGAAGTTATTCATCTTGTGAGGAGATTGATAGAACAGTATAGGGAGTGGAAGAAGGACTTACATATGGTGTTCATTGACCTTAAAAAACAACGATAAAGTCCCAAGAGAGGTTCTAAGGAGATATTTAGAGGTTGGTGGAGTTCCGGTAGCGTACATTAGAGTGATCAAGGAAATATACGACGAAGCTAAGACTATGGTGAGGACTGTGGGAGGAGATCCGATTATTTTTCAGTAGTGATGGGGTTGCATCAAGGATTAGCTCTCAGCCTATTTTTATTTGCTCTGACGATGGATGTGTTGACGTGACACATCCAAGAGGAGGTGCCATAGTATATATTGTTTGCAGATGACATAATACTGATTGATAAGACGCATTGCGGAGTTAACGCTAGGCTGGAGGTATGAAGACAGACCTGGGAGTCTAAAGGTTTCAAGTTGAGTAGGACAAAAATAAAATACTTGGAGTGCAATACGTTTAATATTGG
The DNA here is from genome assembly GCF_000715075.1 of Nicotiana tabacum. Classification (NCBI taxonomy): domain Eukaryota; kingdom Viridiplantae; phylum Streptophyta; class Magnoliopsida; order Solanales; family Solanaceae; genus Nicotiana; species Nicotiana tabacum. Next base: position 26,849,573 of record NC_134089.1, on the reverse strand, counting down.
GACGCATGAAGCAGAAGTGGACGTTAAGCTTGATACACAATTTATCACCAAGAGAGATAATTTTAAATACCTTGGGTTTGTAATACAAGGTAACAAGAAGATTAATGATGATATTACTCATCGTATTGGAGGGAGATGGATGAATTGGAGACTCATGTATGATGTTTTGTATGATATAAATGTACCAACAAATCTCAAGGGTAAGTTCTACATGGTGGTAGTTAGACCGGCTATGTTGTATGGAGCCGAGTGTTGACCAATCAAGAAGTCTCATGTTCAGAAGATAAAAGTAGCAGAAATGAGGATGTTGAGATGGATGTGTGGGCATAGCAGGAAAAATAAGATTAGGAATGAAGTTATTAAGGACAAGGTGGGTGTGACTCTTGTGGAAGACAAGTTGCGGAAATCAAGATCGAGATAGTTTAGACATGTAAAAAGAAGAGACATCGATGCCCCAATTAGGAGGTGTGAGAGGTTGATCATGGCTGGTCAGAGGAGGGGTAAATGAAGGCTTAAAAAATATTGGGGAGAGGCGATTAGGCAGGACATGACACTACTTCAGCTCACCGAGGATATGACCCTCGATATGAAGGTATGAAGGTCTAGAATTAGGGTTGCGTGTTGACAGGCAGTCGAGAATATTTTTCTAGTCTCACCGGTAGTATTAGTACTAGTCTTATATTTTACTATTTTCAATTTCTTGTTATTACATGGTATGTTATTCTTATCGGCAGTATGGGCAATATTCTTGTATTTTCGTATTCTTAGATCTTTGTTATTACATACGGTATCACTTGCTTCCATTGTCGTATTACTTTGTTGATGATATTGTTTGTGTATCATTTCCTTTTCTGTTCTTGAGCTGTTGGTCTATCAGAAATAACCACTCTTCCTTCATAAGATAGGGGTAAGGTCTGCGTACATACTACCTTTTCAGACCCTACTTGTGAAATTTTACTGGGTTTTTTGTTGTTATTATTATTGTTGTTGTTGCTGTTGTTTCTGCTATTAAGATGACTCTAGCTGATTGGGTATTAACACAACCCGCATCAGAAACAAGAGAATCTGCAGTAATAATAACGACAACAACAACAACAACAACAACAATAATAACAAGAGAAATATGCACCTTTAAGCTAGAGAAAAGAGCTACTTTCTCCATCTCAAACTATTTGTCGCGTCTGTAGGCATATAATTTTGACCCGCACATTATAATTACCTTTAATAGTCCTAGTATTTTTAGGATATTTATTTGATTTTATTTCTATAGGATCTTACTTTATTATTAATCTTTAATTCTATTTTAAAGGCACAAAAATTGAAAAAAAATTTAATCTTTTCTATTTAATTTAGGTATTAGGTATTTTTAGAAAGATGTATTACTTTTAACTTATTTTTATTTTAATATAATCTTTAAAAAATACAAAAAATAGTTTCAACTATGATTTTTAGTTTTATTTTAATATAATATTTTATTAAAATCAATTAAGAGTTATTTCATATTTTTTATATATAGGTATTTTATATTACTTTAGAAGTAAACTAAATTTTCAGTTTTTTCTTAGTCCAATTTTGTAGAATTTCAGAGCTCAATTCAAACCTAGGCCCAAAAATTTAACAACCAAATACCTTTGACCTGTCGACCCACATGTTGACCCGCACCATCCCAAACTTTAAATCCTAGCCCTTCATTCTTTCTCATCCAATGGCCAAGATTTATCTTCACCACCATATTTAAACCTAGTTATAAGGAAAACCTAACCCTAACACCCAACTAAAACGGCGCCCTTTCCCCCTCTAATGCCCTCTGCCACCGCACCCCGCCCAAAACTCGCCGGAAAACTCATTGATTCCGGCGAGTTAACTCATGGTCCCCCCTTTCTCCTCTCTCCTTCTTCCACGTGGCCTTACGAATAACCAATTTTAGTAGTTGAATATTCCATTCCTCTTTCTCATCCGCATTTTCTTACTCTCTCACACGTGAATCTCTTTTAACGGTAGATGATGGACAAATGGTAGGATATGATTAGTGAAAATTAATCATACCCCTCCATTTGCCCAGATTTTTACCGAAAATAAGGAGATTTTCAGGATTTTGGTGGGATTTTTGGATTTTTGAAAAGGTTTTTGAGATTGCTTGGGGAAAAAGGGAGAAGGTTCGAGATCCCCTATATATTGGGGTTATTTTTCAGAATATGGGGCAGGGAGAGTCTTGGAGATAAAAGATTAGGGTTGGTTCTTAGCTTTTGGATTTTTCCTTCTGTTTTCTTTTCGATTCCACAGAGAAGAGATTATTCAAAAAAGAAAAGAAAAAAGAGTTAGTTCTTTTTTGTTCTTGTTCTTTTTTCAAAAGTCAGAAAAATAAAAAAAAATACAATACAAAAACTTAGTTCATTTTCTTCTCTGGAATGCCAATTTTTTATTTAAGCATGGAGTGTGATTGAGCTCCGATGGTGTTCGAATTTTTGGAGTTGTTGTTGCTGCTCGTGTTTCGGATCGTGGCTCATTGTCTCTGTTTGAAGATCCTGTTGAATTTCTTTGTTCCGGACGCGTTCTATTCAAGGTTGTAACTGCTGAAATTTTGTTAATCGGAAAGCTATATTTTAGGTTCATCTCTATTCTTTTTTGTTGTCAATTTCGTATGATTGGAGTATAATAAGAACCTTGGGGATCAAAAATGAATCTAAAATTCTAAAAATTATCTAGATAGTTCAGAAGTATTGAGGCTTGGACTCGTCTAGTTTGTGAATGTGAATTCCTGAGTATTTGTCTAATCCTGTGTGACTTTCTTCTCTTTAGCAGAGGTTGAATTTGGGATTTTACTTTTGGTCGACTTATGCTTGAAAGAGGCTTTATACTCTATTCTCGTTGGTTTGCATTAGTTGTTCGACATTCTTTTCTCATTATTTCGATATATCTAAGCATGTTAGCTAGTGAGATTGGAGTGATTAAGTTGCGACTCAGTTTTTAATTAACTGACTTGCATTTCATATGTTGATGTTTCAGTCTGGTGGTCTAAAATCTGCTTGTCTATGTTGATTTTGTATAAATCGTGCACGCACTTATAAAGATCCATGGACAAATAAAAGACCGATCAATTGTATCTATTTGCACTCATTCAATTTTTCTCTTGGTTTCAAATCGCATCTTTGTTGATTCTAGCAAATGGCACAAATATTGGCTTTCTTGACCAAATCATGATTTATTTATTTTTTTTGATTTTGTTATGAGTGTTAGGCTGCAGTCATCAATATTCATACGAACAATTAACTCTAAAAGGGGATTTATTAGTGCTCTTAATATCAAGCTAGGTAAATGGTTAATCTGATCCTAAACTTCGTCGCGTTGAATGTTACATGATAGAATTCCCTGTTGCTTACTTAAATTTCTGAATTGTTTCCCTGCATCCTAAACGTATACTTTCTTCTTTTTGAGATCGGGGAACAGTATCTTCCTCAATCCTCAACTTCGTGATATACATGTTATAAACATCATTCCACGTTGTAGCTAGGAATTCTCGAAGGCTTTCCTTGAGTCTCCTCGTAGCTTCCGAGCTTTTTTAATTCAAATTGCTTGTGAAAGCTATAACTGCCCAGTTATCAGGTACACACGGCAATGTCATTATTTCGCGTTGAAATCTGTCCACGAATTCTCTAAGTAATTCTGAATCTCCTTGCTTAATTTTAAAAATATCTTACATTCTTTTTTCCACTTTTTGGGCTCCCGAGTGTGCTTTGATGAAAGAATTTGCAAGCTCAGCAAAAGAGTTTATAGAATTTTTAGGTAAAAGTGAATACCATGTTAGTGATCCTTTGGTGAGTGTTTCACAAAATGTCTTGACTAATACCGATTCGATCTCTTGCTTAGTCAAATCATTGCCTTTTACGCCCGTTGTGAATGCAGTCACGTGGTCTCGTGGGTCTGTTGTTCCATCTTACTTTGGAATATCAAGCATTTTGAACTTTTTTGGAATTGGGAGTGGGACAACACTTGGCTTTCAGGGTTGTTGTGAATATCTATCCATGTCTACCCCTTTGATTATGGGCGGCACCCCGGGTATCTGCTCTATGCGTTCACTTTGCTCCTTGAGTTGTTTCTGCAAGGTTAGTACTAAATTTTATAAATTAGAATTAATTACATTACCTAGTTCTCTCTCCTGCCGTTTACTGGGAGTTCCACCGCTGACTGAGTTAACAAGCCCGGAATGAGGGTTTTCTATAGTGTTATTATTTGGAGAAGGTGTGAGTGTTGCAACAGGTAACTGGTTAAGAAGCGCCTCAACAACTTTGTTGACCTGAGTAGTAATTAATTTCTACAAAGCTTCATCAACAGCTTTAGCATTTTCAAATTGAGCATACTCGTTTATTTGAGATGCATCAGGAGTACCCTCACGAGATTGTCGTGGAGAGTCCTGCGGAGTAGGAACTTGAATGTTAATATTCTGTGAGCCTCCCTGACTTTGTTGGTTCTCTTGGTTTCCTAGGGTGTTGTCATTGTTATTCGACATAATTGATGTAACAAGGAAGGTCAAGTGAAAAGAAAATAGATTATCAGATTCCCGGTAACAGAACCAATTTGTTTAACCAAAAAATAGAATTTCAGTCAAAGTTAGAATTTAGAAGAACGCGGGTTACTGATAATCAAAAGAATATGTAGAAGAAAGTAATTTAGAGTAACCAAAGTATAATCAGTAGAAAAACAAGTGAATCAAAGCATATTCCAATTGTGTCTTGTGATTACAAGTGACCAGATACCTCCATTTTATAGGTATCTTGAAGATATGCGTTTCCTCCAAATTATAATGAGGCTATTATGAATAATTAAAGACAATGAATGCTACGTTACACAATCATTGTAATCAATACAAATTCTCTAACGTATTCAATATTTAATGTTTGTCGAATTTCGTATCTGCGCTCTTTATTATGGTGAGATCCATTCCTTTTGATAAATGATTTAAATAGGTACGGGCGTTGAATCCTTCAAATGTCCTCCCATGCCTCTTCCTTTGCCTTTGCTCGTTTCTACTGCTGCCCGTGCCTCTTGACTAATTATAATTTTTTGACTATTTGACCAGTCCACGTGTCTCAACATGTCACTTGCATATATAAATGCAATTTTTCCCAATACAGTGATAGTTCAGTTCCTATATCACTCATCTCTTTTGATACAATGCCTCGCCAGTGTTGTTCTCTTTTTTTCTCTAACTTGTTACACACCAGGTCTTAGAGAGCTACAATGTTTGTTTGCAATAGAACAAAGAGAGGGTATTTGGTTCGATCAAAGTATATCTTGCTAAGGTGTGATTACAGGTTTAAATACTTTGAGAGAGGCTTGAATTCTGGAAAGATTTGTCAACGTAAAAGATTTGATCCTTGGAAAGAGATTGATTCTTTCCAAGAATAAAGTTGTTCTGCAACAGCTCTTTTGAACACGGAATCTTGATCCTCCATATTTAGACACTTGATTGAATATTAAGCGAGATCTTGATTTATTTGATTCCTTGAGTTTAGCTTTGATTGATCCCGTCAGTATCTTCACGATTGATTTTATTTTTCTTTAACCGCGCCTATATTCCGTCAATCTTGTATATCAATCCATATGTTCCTTGATCATTGCTGATTGATTTCGCCAATCTTGACAGCTATCCAAGAGTTCCTATACAAAGAGCAAATATATTATTTTTATCATTAAAATTAGATCTAACACATAGGACGATTCTACTTTGTCCAAGGAATGATGATTAACGGCTCGTCATTTCACCTTGTGCTAGACAAAGATCTCAGACGATATTGTAAATATTGACCTCTTTATATTGGAGTAGAGCGCTCTGAATATCAAGAAGGAATTAGGAAGATATACGAAGAGTATTGATGTATACTTCGTTAAGTTTCGAGTATGATAGCGAACTATGTATCCTTTAAATTCATATGATAATATGCATCGGGAACCCGTGAAGTAACACTAAGCATTATGATATAAATGAGGTTAGCAGCAATAATTAAGTAATACTAAAAGAGTATAATAATGTCTCACTAGCTAATTTAATTAGGGGAGAAGAGATAGAATAAACAAGCCTCACCGCTCGTCTCTGAAAAATATGTTAATAATCTGTATTTGAAAAATATATCATGGAAACTTATAAAACAATGTAAAAATAAAAATGTAGAAGTAGAATTAAATCCGAGCTCACTGAATTTACAGTGTTTTTTTAAGGAACTTAATCTCCTCTTAGTACCCGAAGTTTTGGATTATTTCCTCACAGGATAGAACGGATAATCACACTGATGTAGCGTACTTCAAACACCAGTGCATAATGAACACACATGGAGACAGTGAATCACACTTAATTACTTTGTTTTTGTAAGAAAACAATACATAAAGGAATAAGAGATTTCAAAATTTTCGTAAGGAAAATATGAGGGAATGACTTGGTATTTATAGTAAACGGATTGGGTTCAAAAGAAGAAGTACGACTTTTTCAGTTGGCCTTTCACATAAAACGCCCATAATGAAAATAGCTATTTACGCAGAATAAAACAGTAAATCAAAACGGAGGTTATGGCGCGAGGCTTAACTTCTTCTCAACTCTTTAAAAACTAGAAGAGATGCAACAATATATATACTCAATAAATGAGCTTTCCTCCTCAAATATGAGACAATATTCCTTTGTAGAGGAGGGAAATTCAAAATTTCATTTGTTTCCTTGTTCACCTCATTTTTTAACTTAAAAAAAACACAAGATAATCATGATTAGAAACCTTACTTGTTTTGTTCCTTTTGTTCTATGCTTTGTTTGAAACAAAACAGAGTCCTATTTGCAACTAATTGGCATCGAGGGTTATAAGATAACATAATGAAATAGAACATAAACAACATATTAATTTCATTCCCTTGCATCCTCTCCCTAAGAAAAAGGAAAGATAAAATACAAGTTATCTATTTCGCTCTCAAACTACTAATTTTTCATTTACAGATGCAATACAACATATATATTACCAAGACTCTTTCATCCAATATGGAGGTGGAGGATAACGATGCGCACCAAAGTAGAAGCCATCTGCCTGAACTCGCCAATAGCATTCATCTAAGTCTCCATTCACATTTCCACAATCTTTTTCAGCTATATGATTATTGAAAACTTCAAATGATTTGTCTTTGTTTTCCCACCAAAAATGACAAAAATAGAGTGTACTCCCAATAAGCACCTTCCTACGAAAACTAAATGAAAACTCCTCATTTGGATGAAGGACTTTATACCCTAAATCATCATCACCAGATTGACAATGAACAGTCAAAGGTTGAGTATTATTGGGTAGGTTACTTGTGATGTAAACATTATATCTTGAGCTAATCCCAAAGCTTTTTGCAAAAATGAGGTTTAGTAGAAAGATTAGTGACGGAAAAAGGGCTTTGGTATTGAAATTAATCATATTGTACCCTTGAAATGGTTACTTTTGTTTTTTGATTTTTTTCAACTAAAGAAGTTCATGCTACGTATATATAGGTCAGAAGAATTTGAGAGCGCTGACTGACCTTCCACGAACGATGCCAAAACCTACCAAATCATGTCCGAAAGACCTCAAATTTTATACAAAATTCAGAAATGACACCACGAACCTACTCCAACTCCCGGAATTTCAATCCGACACTGATATCAAAATTTTCACTGCCGGTCAGAATCGCCAAAATTCTAACTTTCGCCAATTCAAGCCAAATCCTACCACGGTCCTCCAAATCATATTCCGGACACGCTCCTATATCCAAAATCACCTAACGGAGCTAACGGAACTATCAATACTCAAATCCGAGGTCGTTTACACATAAGTCAATATCCGGTCAACTTTCCCAACTTAAACCTTCTCACAAGAAACTAAATGTCTCAACTCATTCCAAAATCACTCCGGGCCCAAACCAACTAACCTGGTAAGTCATAATACAGTTATAGAACACAAAAAGAAGCAGAAAATAGGGGGAACGGGGCTACAACTCTGAAAACAACCGGCCGGGTCGTGACACAAACTTTGCGGGGGTCCTATGACCCCCCTTTTCTTTGTTCAAAGTACAAGAAATACCACCTTCCGTGACTAGCACCATATTCAACCATAATAATATATGACACGCACCAATCATATTTTGACATGTGTTTTTCTTTTTTAATTATTTATATTTTCTTTTTATTCATTATTTATTTTAAGATTATCTTTCTTTTTCTTTTCTTTTTTTCTGTCGTATTGCCACAACTAGCTATTTTCTCTCTCATTTTCGCCATTGCAAATTGCTCGTACTCAATTCTCTTTTTCAGTAATTTAATGTATCAATTTTTTTGTAATCCATCCATGTTTCTAAAGAAAGCTTTACAAAGCCACCACCATCAAAGAAAGATGGCATATGACTTTTCAGTTTTGAGCTTCGAAATTCCATCAATGGCATATTGCTTTTCTTCAAGTTTCAGACTTTCAAATCAATGTAACCTCGAAATCTAGCTTTAATTTTCAACTCGCAGAAGATTTGAATAGCCAAATCTTTTTAACTTTGAGGATTTAAAACACATATGTCGAACTTTCGGAGAACGCGCAATGGAGTTCAAAGTTTACAATTCGAAATCCTCAAATCTAAAAAAAAATCAGTAAGTAACCCGAATTTCCACACTAGATTTGATTTTCGGACTTTAAAAATAGATACCATAGCTTCATTCGATAACTTAAATGTCATGACCCGGATATCCCACCCTCAGGAGTCGTGATGGCGTCTACTAATGTGAGCTAGACAAGCCAATCCTTAACAGCTTACTTCATTAACAAATCACTTCTTTTAACGATTATCAGTGATAGCATGAAAACAGCGGAATTTAATAAATGTACGGAAGAATTAAATTAAAGAAACTGAACAATAATACGGAAATCAACATATGCCTCTACCCAAGAACTGGTGTCACATTACTCACGAACTTCTAAGAGTACTAAATACAACCGTTTGAAAGAAAAATATAAATTGTTTGTCTCGAATACATGAGATAACAGACTGAAATAAAGAGAGAGGAGACGTCGGGCCTGCGGACGCTTGCAAGGCTACCTCGGTGTCTCACTGGACTGAAAGCTAGCTCCCGCGCTACTGCTGCTGTCAAACACACGGATCTGTGCAAAAGAGCATAGAGTGTAGTATCAGCACAACCGACCCCATGTGCTGGTAAGTGTCTGGCCTAACCCCGGCAAGGTAGTGATGAGGCTAGGACCAGACTCCAGATAAACCTGTGCAGTTGTATACTATATGGCGGAAAGGTAAACGGGTAATAAGCAATCAAAGTTGGGAAAGAGGAAACATGCTCTGGGGGTAGCAGATAAAACAGAATACCAAAGAATAGTAAGGAAACTAAAATTTAACTTCTAACACGGATAAAGAGAAATAAGGTAACTTTCACTTTCAGTTTCATCTTGTTGCAGACATGCAACCCGATCTCATTTCTCATATCTTGTGGTAGGTGAACCACCCCCTCCCATTTTAGTATATCTTGTGGTAGGCATACCACCCGCTCTCATTTCAGTATATCTTGTGGTAGGCGTACCACCCGCTCCCATTTAATTATATCTCGTGGTGGGCGTACCAACCGCTCCCATTTCATTATATCTCGTGGTAGGCGTACCACCCGCTCCCATTTTATTATATCTTGTGATAGGCGTACCACCCGCTCCCATTTTATTATATCTCGTCGTAGGTATACCACCAGCTCCCATTTCATTATATTTCGTGGTAGGCGTACCATCTGCTCCCATTTCATTATATCTCATGGTAGGTGTACCATCCTCTCCCTTTTACATTTCATCACACAATCACAAGAAATCCCGGCAAGGGAACATAAATAATATAATAACTTTCCGGCAAGGAAACAACAATATTGAATTAGTTATCCCGGCAAGGGAGAATCAGCTATAACCAACTTCAACTCAACGTGTATTCAGTTCAATTATCGAAAATGCTCAGTCATTGAAGATCATTAAGTAAAGCACCCAAGTGTCATTTAAGAACACAACAACTTTCAATTTAAGACTCACAGTCATGCTTGACACCAGCGTATAGATACTCATCACCATGCCTATACGTCGTACTCAACCAGAAGCAAGTAGAAAGTATGACTCAACTCCTAATCCCTCAAGCTAGGGTTAGACCAAACACTTACCTCGATGCCTTGATAACCACTCAAGTCTCAACTATAGCTTTACTCATTGATTCCACCACCAATCCGCTCGAATATAGTCACAAGTTACTTAATTACATCAATAAGTGCTAAATGAATCAACCCCAATGCATGAAAAAGAGTTTTCTAAAGTTTTACCCAAAAGTCAGAAATCACCCCCCGGGTCCACGTGGTCAAAACCCGAGATTCAGACCAAAATCCGATTACCCATTCCCCCACGAATCTAAATATATATTTTTTTTTGAAATCGGACCTCAAATTGAGGTCCAAATCCCAAATTTTAGAAAACCTAGGTTCTACCCTCAACACCCAATTTTCCCCATTAAAATCTTTGATTTAAAGTTGAAATCATGTTAAAAGATGTTAAGGAGTGAAGAAAATGAGTTAGAAATAACTTACCAACGTTTTGGAGAAGAAACGTTGTTTGAAAAATCGCCTCTTATGTTTTGGGGTTTTGAAAAAGTGAAAAACAACTAAAATTCGCATTTATTTATACCCCTATCAGACCCCCAGTGCGGACCGCATCAAATGGACCGCGGCCGCACAGCCTCCACCGCAGACCGCACAAAGGCGATCGCGGCCGCGCT